>NC_136509.1:92848676-92893676 GCF_053919585.1 Euprymna scolopes
CACAGACATGACAGAAAAGAATAGACACTAAAATATATATTTTTCCTAAGATTAATATATGCTTATTTATAATTACAGATATGAATACTGAAATAACTTAGAGTATCTCATTGATTTGCATCTAACAACACTGAAGCATACCACGAACCAAAAGAGCATCAAACCTATCAGAATTTCTGTGAGAACGAATCGTGGGTCAACATGAAAGTGGTTTTAGTCAGCACAAAAAAACCCTTTCTACTGTAAGACGTTTCAATTATACAAGTCATCATAGGAGCAACTGGGCTTATGAAAAAGAACTTTAAAAAGTATATAGCAAGCATACCCGGTGAACCAAGTGCAAGTGAAATACAAACGGCTAGAATCCAGAAAAAGATCTCTTGGTTGGACTCACTAAAATAGGGGTAAATGTCAGACATCTGGTTGGATGTCCCATCCCCTAGAAGAAAATGTTTAAGAAAAATGAAAAAAAAAGGAGAACTGTTAATAGACTGATCATACAATTCACACAAAAGAGGATAAACAGTGCAGAAAACCTCATCCTGCCTCCCCCTGAGAGAACCTTGTATCTTGCGACATTGTAACACAAGCTGGTGCCAGTCCTAGAACAGCTGTCAGGTATCTTCACAAGCTGGGCTATAATGGTAGAACTGTAAGAAGGAAACCGCTTCTTCCTATATCAAACGCAGAAAAGATTGAGCTTGTAAGAATGTGAAGAGACCTATGACCTTTTGGACCAATGTTATTTTCTATGATAAGTCACGATTTGCATTATTTCTCGACAGTGGAAAGGTGTGCGCATGGAGGGTCCCCCAGTGTTTGACTTATAATGGTAGAACTGTAAGAAGGAAACCGCTTCTTCCTATATCAAATGCAGAAAAGACTACAAAAGACTACAGTTAACGCTGAAAAATGGGGGTTTCTCGGTTATGACATGGGGTGCAATTTGGGATGATGGCCACTCATACCTGGTGGAATGTGAAGGAAAACCCAATTCTGCTAAATATGTTTCAATATTACATGAAGGAGTCCTACCAATATTCTCAAGCGGTAAAATGAACCAAGTAAACTCCTTATTTATAGAAGACAGAGCTCCTTTTCACTCTGCTACGACGACACAACATTGGTTGAGCCAAAATTAAAGCCTCCTATTTTTTAACTAAAAAAAGTTTAAGGGTTACAGAGACGGGAGTGGTACCATTACAACGAGCAACCTTTTGTGCCCCAGAAGTTATTTTTCTGCATCGCCACAGACTTTCGCTATGCACTCTTGCCAGTGATGACTAAAATTTCGTAAGGAACTTTGTTATGATAAGGTGAAGCGAACTAATTGTTATGGTATCATTTCTATTTTTTTTTATTTCAGTGTAAGTTCTCAGAAATCAAAGGTTCTCTTTACTGGAGCTAATACTTTAATTTTATACCATGAACATAGATATTTGATGTTCTTGTGTCTCTTGAATGTTGAGTTAGTAAAGCAGTGAATGACATTACAACTCATCATCGTAGCAGTTACAAACATTTTCCAGCATTTAAACTTTTACCAGTTGGCATTCAGACTCTCAACAATAGGAATTCAAACTTTTTCCAGTAGACGTTCAAACCTTTTCAAAGTAAACATGCAAATTTTCTCCAATAAGCATTCGACCCCCCCCGTGGCCATTCAAAGTCTTCTCAGTAGGCATTCTAACTCTCGGCTTTTAAGCATTTCAACTTTCCTCAAAAACCGTTCAACCATTTCTTAGTAGGGATTCATACACTTCCCAGTAGACATTGACACTCTTCATTCAAACTTTACCCAATAGGCATTCAAGCATTCCTTAGTGAGAATTCCAACTCTTCCCAATAGGCATTCACACTTCTCCTGGTAAGCATTTAAACATTCTCTAGTATGTATTCAAACTCTACTCATTAGAGTTTGAATACATATTAGAGAATGTTTAAATGCTTAGGCATTCAAACCTGTCAGTATGCCTCTAAACTTTCTCCAGTAGACATTCAAACTCGTCTCAGTATGCATTAAAACTTCTACCAGTAAGCATTCAAACATTTCCTTAGTAGGCGTTTAAAATTATTTCAGTAGACATTTAAACATTCACTAGTTGACATTCAGACACTCCCTAGAAGACATTCAAACTTTCTCCACTAGGCGTTCAAACTCTTCTTATAGATATTAATAATATGCATTCAATTCTTGTAGACATTTAAAGTATCACTTGTAAGCATTAAAACTTTATCAAGTACGCATTAAAATTTTCCGCAGTACGCATCTAAAACTCCCCATTAATCATTCCAGCTTTCCATTTAGGTATTCAAACTATTTTTTCAGTAGGCATTCAAACGACCCCCACTAGGCATTCACGAATTCCCTAGAAAGCATCTAAACTTTGCTCAGTAGGCATTTAAATTCTCTACCGTAAACTTTCATCAGTAGACATTCAAACATCCCCTAGTAAGCATTCAAACTTTTCGCTACTGCACTATACACTTAGCATTCAAACATTCCCTAGTAAGCATTCAAACATTCCCTAGTAAGCATATCAACTTTAACCAGTAGGTATTCAAACTGTTTCCAGTAGACAAACCCTCTACAGTAGTCATTCAAGGTCTCCCTACTAATCATTCAAACTTTCTACCGTAAGCATTCAATTTTTTCCCAATAGACATTCAACCTTTCCTGCATAAACATACGATTGTGTATGTAAGTTTTTCAGCTATTAATCAAGATGCAGTTACCAAAGATACACGACTAATCATTCTAAATTCACGAATAATGTTATCATAAAATTTATATCATGCTTACGTGTACACACACACACACACACACACACACACACACACACACACACACACACACACACACATATATATATATAACTACTTAATTTACTCACATAAAATTGATATACGAAAGTATAGATTTATGCGTAAATTTCAATTATTTACTTCAAAAGTGCTCAATACGTAGGAAGAGCTATATATATATATATATATATATATATATATATATATATATATATATATTTATATATATATAAGTGCATTGTTGTTTGAATTTTGTATTCGTGAATATTTTGTGTCAGTATATTGTGGGAGAGTATGAGAGAGATCTAGAAAGGGAGATAGCGGCGTGGATTTATATATATATATATATATATATATATATATATATATATATATATATATATATATATATATACAGAGAGAGAGAGAGAGAGAGAGAGAGAGAGAGAGAGAGGGAGAGAGAGAGAGTACCCGGATGTCTACGTGGGTAGGTGTATGCAAGTGGGGGGGGCGGTAGAATCCATTCTCCTTCTTTCTATTCTCATAGTTTTTAGAATCTGATTCCTGTGTTGCTAATCGTCCGTGGGGATCGGTTGTTTTTGGTTACCAAAGTTCCAAGTCGACCAGAGTTTTTGGATTCATTCCATACACCAATTACTATTTACATCACGCCTGTGCAGTGGTGCCGGTAGTAATCCGAGTAATGAATCGTAAAACGATCTCTACCCACTCCCCTTTCTAAGCTTTCTCAACTCCCACGTCTCCATTGGCTGTTGTCACCTTGCCAAGGGGGACGCCGTGATCAGATCAACGCCATTTTTCCCGTCTCACCGTAACTCGATGCCTTCTTAACTTTCCTCACCATTTCCAACATCGTCATTAATAGCATTGCAGCCGCTGAACACAGTGACCGCTGTCATAAACGGCCGAATACTAGACAGTTCTGTATAAGGTCACAGTGACATCAAGTGATTTCTTTTTACATCCGATTTGGTTTTAAAGCTAAGCAGTATCACGTGACTGTTTGGGTGTAAGCCGTGGTAGTAGATGAAAAAAAAAAAAAAAAAAACTATGTACAAAATTGTATCCAAACTAATCATATGTAATACATGCATTCACTCTTAAAGAAACAAAAGCTAGCAGCACTCACCTTAGGCGGGATGAACCGGCTTTCTCCGAAGGAGGAAGTTTAAAGAGAATATCAAATTCCCAAGCGTTCCCGGTCGCATGTATATCTCCGTTCAGGTGAAATGACGAAGTTAGGCTTTTGCAGTTCTTACAGGGAGTCATCGATACATACAGCGCCTTGTACTCCCAAATTGTCATCCATCTGTTACTGACCAGGCTCAACGTTGCTTAACTTATGTGATCTTACGAGAATCGGTGTGTCATCGTGATGATGCCATATATTAAAAGCTGCGTTTGCAATCATAATATAATGTATTCATGTATGTATCACGTGGTCTTCAGAATTGTCTAATTTATTCCCTGCTTCTTTTGTTCCAGCTCTTTTGACTCGTTGATCTAGTGATCTTCATAAATTAGCTGTTAAAATATCTAGTTGTAATACAGCTTGAAAATCTCGTAACTCCTTTCCAAGAACTGCAAAAGTGCCCTCTTCATACTGACTGTTTTCTTCCTACCTATAGTCCAGGTCTTTTCAAGACTTAACCAAATTCTATCCAATTTCCGCCATAACCGATCATTACGCTGTTGCCTCGTTGACCGCCTTACACTCATAAAACTTTCCACGTAATAAACAGTATTAGACTATAAAGTGAAAATTTAAAATACGCATTCTAATAATATGAGTTTGTTATTGACTAGCCATCATTAATATTCGGTCAAATGGTCTAAGAAAACGTTAACCTTCCTTCAATCTAATATAAGAGTCTCATCATGCGAGCAAAATTAAGTGCAAGATCGGCTTCTAACCTAGGAAATCAAGATTAAGAGAGACACATAGGATCGGAAAGATGTTACATCTAATGATATACGGAATAAAAAAAAAATGAGTAGAGGGCGAGTTAAAAAAATTACGGAACATAATTGTTGATTCAACAAACGACGGAACATAATGGTTGATTCAACAAATTACAGAAAATAATGGTTGATTAAACAAATTACAGAACATAATGGTTGATTCAAAAAATTACGGAATATAATGGTTGATTCAATAAATTACGGAACATAATTGTTGATTCAACAAATTACAGAGCATAATTGTTGATTCAACAAATTACAGAACATAATGGTTGATTCAACAAATTACATAATATAATGGTTGATTAAACAAATTACGGAACTTAATTGTTGATTCAAAAAATTACAGAATATAATAATTGATCCAACAAATTACAGCACATAATGGTTGATACAACACATTACAGAGCATAATTGTTGATCCAACAAATTACGGAACATAATGGTTGATCCAACAAATTACGGAATATAATTGTTGATCCAACAAATTACGGAACATAATAGTCGATTCACCAAATTACGAAACATAATTGTTGATTCAAAAAATAAAAGAACATAATGGTTGATTCAACAAATTACGGACCATAATAGTTGATTCAACAAATTACAGAACATAATGGTCGATCCAACAAATTACAGAAAATAATCGTTGATTCAACAAATTACGGAACATAATGGTTGATTCAACAAATTACAGAACATAATGGTTGATTCAACAAATTACAGAACATAATGGTTGATTCAACAAATTACGGAACATAATGGTTGATTCAACAAATTACAGAACATAATGGTTGATCCAACAAATTACAGAAAATAATGGTTGATTAAACAAATTACAGAACATAATAGTTGATCCAACAAATTACAGAAAATAATGGTTGATTAAACAAATTACAGAACATAATAGTTGATTCAACAAATTACAGAACATAATGGATGATTCAAAAAATTACGAAACATAATGGTTGATTCAATAAATGACAGAACATAATGGTTGATTCAAAATATTGCGGAACATAATTGTTGATTCAACAAATTACAGAAAATAATGGCTGACTCAACAAATTACGGAATATAATGGTTGATTCAACAAATTACGGAAGATCATGGTTGATTCAACAAATTACAGAACATTATAGTTGATTCAACAAATTTCAGAACACCATGACTTATTTAACAAATTACAGAACATAATAGTTGATTCAACAAATTACGGAACATAATTGTTGATTCAACAAATTACAGAATATTATGGTTGATTCAACAAATTACAGAACATCATGATTGATTCAACAAATTAAAGAACATAATGGTTGATCAAACAAATTAAAGAACATAATTGTTGATTCAAAAAATTACAGAACATAATGGTTGATTAAACAAATTACGAAAATAAGTGTTGATTCAACAAATTACAGAACATTGTAGTTGATTCAAAAAATTACAAAACATCATGACTGATTTAACAAGTTACAGTACATAATAGTTGATTCAACAAATAAAAGAACATAGTTGTTGATTCAACAAATACAAGACAATAATAGTTTATTCAACAAATTACAGAAAAACATGGTTGATTCAACAAATTACAGAACATAATTGTTGATCCAACAAATTACAGAACATAATTGTTGATCCATCAAATTACAGAACATAATTGTTAATTCAAAACCTACGAAACATAATGGTTTATTCAACAAATTACGAAACATAATGGCTTATTCAACAAATTACGGAACATAATGGTTTATTCAACAAATAAAAGACCATAATGGTTTATTCAACAAATTACAGAACATAATGGTTTATTCAACAAATTACAGAACATAATGGTTTATTCAAGAAATTACAGAACATAATGGTTTATTCAACAAATTACAGAACATAAGTGTTTATTCAACAAATTACAGAACATAATGGTTTATTCAACAAATTACAGAACATAATGGTTTATTCAACAAATTACAGAACATAATGGTTGATCCAACAAATTACAGAACATAATGGTTTATTCAACAAATAATGGTTTATTCAAGAAATTACAGAACATAATGGTTTATTCAACAAATTACAGAACATAATGGTTTAATCAACAAATTACAGAACATAATGTTTTTTTTCAACAAATTACAGAACATAATGGTTGATCCAACAAATAAAAGAACATAATAGTTGATTCAACAAATTACAGAACATAATGGTTTATTCAACAAATTACAGAACATCATTATTGATTTAACAAATTACAGAACATAATGGTTTATTCAACAAATTACAGAACATAATGGTTTATTCAACACATTACAGAACATAATGGTTTTTTCAACAAATTACAGAACATAATGGTTTATTCAACAAATTACAGAACATAATGGTTTATTCAACAAATTACAGAACATAATGGTTTATTAAACAAATTACAGAACATAATGGTTGATCCAACAAATTACAGAACATAATGGTTTATTCAACAAATAATGGTTTATTCAAGAAATTACAGAACATAATGGTTTATTCAACAAATTACGAAACATAATGGCTTATTCAACAAATTACGGAACATAATGGTTTATTCAACAAATAAAAGACCATAATGGTTTATTCAACAAATTACAGAACATAATGGTTTATTCAACAAATTACAGAACATAATGGTTTATTCAAGAAATTACAGAACATAATGGTTTATTCAACAAATTACAGAACATAAGTGTTTATTCAACAAATTACAGAACATAATGGTTTATTCAACAAATTACAGAACATAATGGTTTATTCAACAAATTACAGAACATAATGGTTGATCCAACAAATTACAGAACATAATGGTTTATTCAACAAATAATGGTTTATTCAAGAAATTACAGAACATAATGGTTTATTCAACAAATTACAGAACATAATGGTTTAATCAACAAATTACAGAACATAATGTTTTTTTTCAACAAATTACAGAACATAATGGTTGATCCAACAAATAAAAGAACATAATAGTTGATTCAACAAATTACAGAACATAATGGTTTATTCAACAAATTACAGAACATCATTATTGATTTAACAAATTACAGAACATAATGGTTTATTCAACAAATTACAGAACATAATGGTTTATTCAACACATTACAGAACATAATGGTTTTTTCAACAAATTACAGAACATAATGGTTTATTCAACAAATTACAGAACATAATGGTTTATTCAACAAATTACAGAACATAATGGTTTATTAAACAAATTACAGAACATAATGGTTGATCCAACAAATTACAGAACATAATGGTTTATTCAACAAATAATGGTTTATTCAAGAAATTACAGAACATAATGGTTTATTCAACAAATTACAGAACATAATGGTTTAATCAACAAATTACAGAACATAATGTTTTTTTTCAACAAATTACAGAACATAATGGTTGATCCAACAAATAAAAGGACATAATAGTTGATTCAACAAATTACAGAACATAATGGTTTATTCAACAAATTACAGAACATCATTATTGATTTAACAAATTACAGAACATAATGGTTTATTCAACAAATTACAGAACATAATGGTTTATTCAACACATTACAGAACATAATGGTTTTTTCAACAAATTACAGAACATAATGGTTTATTCAACAAATTACAGAACATAATGGTTTATTCAACAAATTACAGAACATAATGGTTTATTAAACAAATTACAGAACATAATGGTTGATCCAACAAATAAAAGAACATAATAGTTGATTCAACAAATTACAGAACATAATGGTTTATTCAACAAATTACAGAACATCATTATTGATTTAACAAATTACAGAACATAATGGTTTATTCAACAAATTACAGAACATAATGGTTTATTCAACACATTACATAACATAATGGTTTTTTCAACAAATTACAGAACATAATGGTTTATTCAACAAATTACAGAACATAATGGTTTATTCAACAAATTACAGAACATAATGGTTTATTAAACAAATTACAGAACATAATGGTTTATTCAACACATTACAGAACATAATGGTTTATTTAACAAATTACAGAACATAATGGTTTATTCAACAAATTGCAGAACATAATGGTTTATTCAACAAATTACAGAACATAATGGTTGATTCAACAAATTACAGTACATAATAGTTTATTCAACAAATTACAGAACATCATGACTGATTCAACAAATAAAAGAACATAATGGTTGATCCAACAAATAAAAGAACATAATGGTTGATCCAACAAATAAAAGAGCATAATAGTTGATTCAACAAATTAAAGAACATAATTGTTGATTCAACAAATTACAGAACATCATTATTGATTTAACAAATTACAGAGCATAATGGTTTATTCAACAAATTACAGAACATAATGGTCGATCCAACAAATTACAGAACATAATGGTTGATTCAATAAATTACAGAACATCATTATTGATTTAACAAATTACAGAACATAATGGTTGATTCAACAAATTACAGAACATAATGGTTTATTCAACAAATTACAGAACATAATGGTTTATTCAACAAATTACAGAACATAATGGTTGATTCAACAAATTACAGAACATAATGGTATATTCAACAATTTACGGAACATAATTGTTGATTCAACAAATTACAGAAAATAATGGCTGACTCAACAAATTACGGAATATAATGGTTGATTAATAAAATTACGGAAGATCATGGTTGATTCAACAAATTACAGAACATTATAGTTGATTCAACAAATTACGGAACATAATTGTTGATTCAACAAATTACAGAACATTATGGTTGATCCAACAAATTACAGAACATCACGACTGATTCAACAAATTAAAGAACATAATGGTTGATCCAACAAATTAAAGAACATAATTGTTGATTCAACAAATTACAGAACATAATGGTTGATTAAACAAATTACGAAAATAAGTGTTGATTCAACAAATTACAGAACATTGTAGTTGATTCAAAAAATTACAAAACATCATGACTGATTTAACAAGTTACAGTACATAATAGTTGATTCAACAAATAAAAGAACATAGTTGTTGATTCTACAAATACAAGACAATGGTAGTTTATTCAACAAATTACAGAAAATAATGGTTGATTCAACAAATTACAGAACATAATTGTTGATCCAACAAATTACAGAACATAATTGTTGATCAAACAAATTACAGAATATAATTGTTAATTCAAAACCTACGAAACATAATGGTTTATTAAACAAATTACAGAACATAATGGTTTATTCAACAAATTACAGAACATAATGGTTTATTCAACAAATAAAAGAACATAATGGTTTATTCAACAAATTACAGAACATAATGATTGATTCAACAAATTACAGAACATAATGGTTTATTAAACAAATTACAGAACATAATGGTTGATCCAACAAATTACAGAACATAATGGTTTATTCAACAAATTACGAAACATAATGGTTTATTCAACAAATTACAGAACATAATGGTTTATTCAACAAATTACAGAACATAATGGTTTTTTCAACAAATTACAGAACATAATGGTTTATTCAACAAATTACAGAACATAATGGTTGATCCAACAAATAAAAGAACATAATAGTTGATTCAACAAATTACAGAATCTAATGGTTTATTCAACAAATTACAGAACATCATTATTGATTTAACAAATTACAGAACATAATGGTTTATTCAACAAATAAAAGAACACAATGGTTTATTCAACAAATTACAGAACATAATTGTTTTTTCAACAAATTACAGAACATAATGGTTTTTTCAACAAATTACAGAACATAATGGTTTATTCAACAAATTACAGAACATAATGGTTTATTAAACAAATTACAGAACATAATGGTTTATTCAACACATTACAGAACATAATGGTTTATTTAACAAATTACAGAATATAATGGTTTATTCAACAAATTGCAGAACATAATGGTTTATTCAACAAATTACAGAACATAATGGTTGATTCAACAAATTACAGAACATAATGGTTTATTTAACAAATTACAGAACATCATGACTGATTCAACAAATAAAAGCACATAATGGTTGATCCAACAAATAAAAGAACATAATGGTTGATCCAACAAATAAAAGAGCATAATAGTTGATTCAACAAATTAAAGAACATAATTGTTGATTCAACAAATTACAGAACATAATGGTTTATTCAACAAATTACAGAACATAATGGTTTATTAAACAAATTACAGAACATAATGGTTTATTCAACACATTACAGAACATAATGGTTTATTAAACAAATTACAGAAAATAATGGTTGATTAAACAAATTACAGAACATAATAGTTGATCCAACAAATTACAGAAAATAATGGTTGATTAAACAAATTACAGAACATAATAGTTGATTCAACAAATTACAGAACATAATGGATGATTCAAAAAATTACGAAACATAATGGTTGATTCAATAAATGACAGAACATAATGGTTGATTCAAAATATTGCGGAACATAATTGTTGATTCAACAAATTACAGAAAATAATGGCTGACTCAACAAATTACGGAATATAATGGTTGATTCAACAAATTACGGAAGATCATGGTTGATTCAACAAATTACAGAACATTATAGTTGATTCAACAAATTTCAGAACACCATGACTTATTTAACAAATTACAGAACATAATAGTTGATTCAACAAATTACGGAACATAATTGTTGATTCAACAAATTACAGAATATTATGGTTGATTCAACAAATTACAGAACATCATGATTGATTCAACAAATTAAAGAACATAATGGTTGATCAAACAAATTAAAGAACATAATTGTTGATTCAAAAAATTACAGAACATAATGGTTGATTAAACAAATTACGAAAATAAGTGTTGATTCAACAAATTACAGAACATTGTAGTTGATTCAAAAAATTACAAAACATCATGACTGATTTAACAAGTTACAGTACATAATAGTTGATTCAACAAATAAAAGAACATAGTTGTTGATTCAACAAATACAAGACAATAATAGTTTATTCAACAAATTACAGAAAAACATGGTTGATTCAACAAATTACAGAACATAATTGTTGATCCAACAAATTACAGAACATAATTGTTGATCCATCAAATTACAGAACATAATTGTTAATTCAAAACCTACGAAACATAATGGTTTATTCAACAAATTACAGAACATAATGGTTGATCCAACAAATTACAGAACATAATGGTTTATTCAACAAATTACGAAACATAATGGCTTATTCAACAAATTACGGAACATAATGGTTTATTAAACAAATTACAGAACATAATGGTTTATTCAACAAATAAAAGACCATAATGGTTTATTCAGCAAATTACAGAACATAATGATTGATTCAACAAATTACAGAACATAATGGTTTATTCAAGAAATTACAGAACATAATGGTTTATTCAACAAATTACAGAACATAAGTGTTTATTCAACAAATTACAGAACATAATGGTTTATTCAACAAATTACAGAACATAATGGTTTATTCAACAAATTACAGAACATAATGGTTGATCCAACAAATTACAGAACATAATGGTTTATTCAACAAATAATGGTTTATTCAAGAAATTACAGAACATAATGGTTTATTCAACAAATTACAGAACATAATGGTTTAATCAACAAATTACAGAACATAATGTTTTTTTTCAACAAATTACAGAACATAATGGTTGATCCAACAAATAAAAGAACATAATAGTTGATTCAACAAATTACAGAACATAATGGTTTATTCAACAAATTACAGAACATCATTATTGATTTAACAAATTACAGAACATAATGGTTTATTCAACAAATTACAGAACATAATGGTTTATTCAACACATTACAGAACATAATGGTTTTTTTACAAATTACAGAACATAATGGTTTATTCAACAAATTACAGAACATAATGGTTTATTCAACAAATTACAGAACATAATGGTTTATTAAATAAATTACAGAACATAATGGTTGATCCAACAAATAAAAGAACATAATAGTTGATTCAACAAATTACAGAACATAATGGTTTATTCAACAAATTACAGAACATCATTATTGATTTAACAAATTACAGAACATAATGGTTTATTCAACAAATTACAGAACATAATGGTTTATTCAACACATTACAGAACATAATGGTTTTTTCAACAAATTACAGAACATAATGGTTTATTCAACAAATTACAGAACATAATGGTTTATTCAACAAATTACAGAACATAATGGTTTATTAAACAAATTACAGAACATAATGGTTTATTCAACACATTACAGAACATAATGGTTTATTTAACAAATTACAGAACATAATGGTTTATTCAACAAATTGCAGAACATAATGGTTTATTCAACAAATTACAGAACATAATGGTTGATTCAACAAATTACAGTACATAATAGTTTATTCAACAAATTACAGAACATCATGACTGATTCAACAAATAAAAGAACATAATGGTTGATCCAACAAATAAAAGAACATAATGGTTGATCCAACAAATAAAAGAGCATAATAGTTGATTCAACAAATTAAAGAACATAATTGTTGATTCAACAAATTACAGAACATCATTATTGATTTAACAAATTACAGAGCATAATGGTTTATTCAACAAATTACAGAACATAATGGTCGATCCAACAAATTACAGAACATAATGGTTGATTCAATAAATTACAGAACATCATTATTGATTTAACAAATTACAGAACATAATGGTTGATTCAACAAATTACAGAACATAATGGTTTATTCAACAAATTACAGAACATAATGGTTTATTCAACAAATTACAGAACATAATGGTTGATTCAACAAATTACAGAACATAATGGTATATTCAACAATTTACGGAACATAATTGTTGATTCAACAAATTACAGAAAATAATGGCTGACTCAACAAATCACGGAATATAATGGTTGATTAATAAAATTACGGAAGATCATGGTTGATTCAACAAATTACAGAACATTAAAGTTGATTCAACAAATTACGGAACATAATTGTTGATTCAACAAATTACAGAACATTATGGTTGATCCAACAAATTACAGAACATCACGACTGATTCAACAAATTAAAGAACATAATGGTTGATCCAACAAATTAAAGAACATAATTGTTGATTCAACAAATTACAGAACATAATGGTTGATTAAACAAATTACGAAAATAAGTGTTGATTCAACAAATTACAGAACATTGTAGTTGATTCAAAAAATTACAAAACATCATGACTGATTTAACAAGTTACAGTACATAATAGTTGATTCAACAAATAAAAGAACATAGTTGTTGATTCTACAAATACAAGACAATGGTAGTTTATTCAACAAATTACAGAAAATAATGGTTTATTCAACAAATTACAGAACATAATTGTTGATCCAACAAATTACAGAACATAATTGTTGATCAAACAAATTACAGAATATAATTGTTAATTCAAAACCTACGAAACATAATGGTTTATTAAACAAATTACAGAACATAATGGTTTATTCAACAAATTACAGAACATAATGGTTTATTCAACAAATAAAAGAACATAATGGTTTATTCAACAAATTACAGAACATAATGATTGATTCAACAAATTACAGAACATAATGGTTGATTCAAGAAATTACAGAACATAATGGTTTATTAAACAAATTACAGAACATAATGGTTGATCCAACAAATTACAGAACATAATGGTTTATTCAACAAATTACGAAACATAATGGTTTATTCAACAAATTACAGAACATAATGGTTTATTCAACAAATTACAGAACATAATGGTTTTTTCAACAAATTACAGAACATAATGGTTTATTCAACAAATTACAGAACATAATGGTTTATTCAACAAATTACAGAACATAATGGTTGATCCAACAAATAAAAGAACATAATAGTTGATTCAACAAATTACAGAATCTAATGGTTTATTCAACAAATTACAGAACATCATTATTGATTTAACAAATTACAGAACATAATGGTTTATTCAACAAATAAAAGAACATAATGGTTTATTCAACAAATTACAGAACATAATTGTTTTTTCAACAAATTACAGAACATAATGGTTTTTTCAACAAATTACAGAACATAATGGTTTATTCAACAAATTACAGAACATAATGGTTTATTAAACAAATTACAGAACATAATGGTTTATTCAACACATTACAGAACATAATGGTTTATTTAACAAATTACAGAATATAATGGTTTATTCAACAAATTGCAGAACATAATGGTTTATTCAACAAATTACAGAACATAATGGTTGATTCAACAAATTACAGAACATAATGGTTTATTTAACAAATTACAGAACATCATGACTGATTCAACAAATAAAACACATAATGGTTGATCCAACAAATAAAAGAACATAATGGTTGATCCAACAAATAAAAGAGCATAATAGTTGATTCAACAAATTAAAGAACATAATTGTTGATTCAACAAATTACAGAACATCATTATTGATTTAACAAATTACAGAGCATAATGGTTTATTCAACAAATTACAGAACATAATGGTTTATTAAACAAATTACAGAACATAATGGTTTATTCAACAAATTACAGAACATCATTATTGATTTAACAAATTACAGAACATAATGGTGTATTCAACAAATTACAGAACATAATGGTTTATTCATCAAATTACAGAACATAATGGTTGATTCAACAAATTACAGAACATAAGGGTTGATTCAACAAATTACAGAACATAATGGTTTATTCAACAAATTACAGAATATAATGGTTTATTCATCAAATAAAAGAACATAATGGTTTATGCAACAAATTACAGAACATAATGGTTTATTCAACAAGTTACAGAACATAATGGTTGATCCAACAAATTACAGAACATAATGGTTTATTCAACAAATTACGAAACATAATGGTTCATTCAATAAATTACAGAACATAATGGTTTATTCAAAATATTACAGAACATAATGGTTTATTCAAAAAATTACAGAACATAATGGTTTATTCAACAAATTACAGAACATAATGGTTGATCCAACAAATAAAAGAACATAATAGTTGATTCAACAAATTACAGAACATAATGGTTTATTCAACAAATTACAGAACATAATGGTTTTTTCAACAAATTACAGAACATAATGGTTTATTCAACAAATTACAGAACATAATGGTTTATTCAACAAATTACAGAACATAATGGTTAATTCAACAAATTACAGAACATAATGGTTTATTCAACAAATTACAGAACATAATGGTTTATTCAACAAATTACAGAACATAATGGTTTATTCAACAAATTGCAGAACATAATGGTTTATTCAACAAATTACAGAACATAATGGTTGATTCAACAAATTACAGAACATAATGGTTTATTCAACAAATTACAGAACATCATGACTGATTCAACAAATAAAAGAACATAATGGTTGATCCAACAAATAAAAGAACATAATGGTTGATCCAACAAATAAAAGAGCATAATAGTTGATTCAACAAATTAAAGAACATAATGGTTGATTCAACAAATTACAGAACATAATGGTTTATTCAACAAATTACAGAACATCATGACTGATTCAACAAATAAAAGAACATAATGGTTGATCCAACAAATAAAAGAACATAATAGATGATTCAACAAATTAAAGAACATCATTATTGATTTAACAAATTAAAGAACATAATGGTTTATCCATCAAATTACAGAACATAATGGTTTATTCAACAAATTACAGAACGTAATGGTTTATTCAACAAATAAAAGAACATAATGGTTGATTCAACAAATTACAGAACATCATTATTGATTAAACAAATTACAGAACATAATGGTTTATTCAACAAATTACAGAACATAATTGTTTATTCAATAAATTACAGAACATAATAGTTTATTCAACAAATTACAGAACATAATGGTTTATTCAACAAATTACATAACATAATTGTTTATTCAACAAATTACAGAACATTATGACTGATTCAACAAATAAAAGAACACAATGGTTGATCCAACAAATAAAAGAAAATAATAGTTGATTCAACAAATTACAGAACATAATGTTGATTCAACAAATTACAGAACATCATTATTGATTTAACAAATTACAGAAGATAATGGTTTATTCAACAAATTACAGAACATAGTGGTTTATACAACAAATTACAGAACATCATGACTGATTCAACAAATAAAAGAACATAATGGTTGATCCAACATATAAAAGAACATAATGGTTGATCCAACAAATAAAAGAACATAATGGTTGATTCAACAAATTAAAGAACATAATGGTTGATTCAACAAATTACGAAAGTAAGTGTTGTTTCAACAAATTACAGAACATTGTAGTTGATTCGACAAATTACAGAACATCATGACTGATTCAACAAATAAAAGAACATAATGGTTGATTCAACAAATTAAAGAACATTTATAGTTGATTTAACAAATTAAAGAACATAATGGTTGATTCAACAAATTACAGAACATAATAGTCGATTCAACAAATTCAGAACATCATGACTGATTCAAAAAATAAAAGAACATAATGGTTGATTCAACAAATTACAGAACATCATGACTGATTTAACAAATAAAAGAACATAATGGTTGATTCAACAAATTAAAGAACATTATTGTTGATTAAACAAATTACGAAAATATGTGTTGATTCAACAAATTACAGAACATTGTAGTTGATTCAACAAATTACAGAACATCATGACTGATTCAACAAATAAAAGCACATAATGGTTGATCCAACAAATAAAAGAACATAATAGTTGATTCAACAAATTAAAGAACATAATGGTTGATTCAACAAATTACAGAATATCATTATTGATTTAACAAATTACAGAACATAATGGTTTATTCAACAAATTACAGAACATAATGGTTTATTCAACAAATTACAGAACATAATGGTTTATTCAACAAATTACAGAACATAATGGATGATTCAACAAATTACAGAACATAATGGTTTATTCAACAAATTACAGAACATCATGACTGATTCAACAAATAAAAGAACATAATGGTTGATCCAACAAATAAAAGAACATAATAGTTGATTCAACAAATTAAAGAACATAATTGTTTATTCAACAAATTACAGAACATCATTATTGATTTAACAAATTACAGAACATAATGGTTTATTCAACAAATTACAGAACATAATGGTTTATTCAACAAATTACAGAACATAATGGTTTATTCAACAAATTACAGAACATCATTATTGATTTAACAAATTACAGAACATAATGGTTTATTCAACAAATTACAGAACATAATGGTTTATTCAATAAATTACAGAACATAATGGTTTATTCAACAAATTACAGAACATAATGGTTGATTCAACAAATTACATAACATAATGGTTTATTCAACAAATTACAGAACATTATTACTGATTCAACAAATAAAAGAACATAATGGTTGATCCAACAAGTAAAAGAACATAATAGTTTATTCAACAAATTAAAGAACATAATGGTTTATACAACAAATTACAGAACATCATGACTGATTCAACAAATAAAAGAACATAATGGTTGATGCAACATATAAAAGAACATAATGGTTGATCCAACAAATAAAAGAACATAATAGTTGATTCAACAAATTAAAGTACATTATTGTTGATTAAACAAATTACGAAAATAAGTGTTGATTCAACAAATTACAGAACATTGTAGTTGATCCAACAAATTACAGAACATCATGACTGATTCAACAAATAAAAGAACATAATGGTTGATTCAACAAATTAAAGAACATTTATAGTTGATTCAAAAACTTAAGGAACATAATGGTTGATTCAACAAATTACAGAACAAAATAGTTGATTCAACAAATTCAGAACATCATGACTGATTCAACAAATAAAAGAACATAATGGTTTATTCAACAAATTACAGAACATCATGACTGATTTAACAAATAAAAGAACATAATGGTTGATTCAACAAATTAAAGAACATTATTGTTGATTAAACAAATTACGGAAATAAGTGTTGATTCAACAAATTACAGAACATTGTAGTTGATTCAACAAATTACACAACATCATGACTGATTCAACAAATAAAAGAACATAATGGTTGATCCAACAAATAAAAGAACATCATAGTTGATTCAACAAATTAAAGAACATAATTGTTAATTCAACAAATTACAGAACATCATTATTGATTTAACAAATACCAGAACATAATGGTTTATTCAACAAATTACAGAACATAACGGTTTATTCAACAAATTACAGAACATAATGGTTCATTCAACAAATTACAGAACATAATGGTTGATTCAACAAATTACAGAACATAATGGTTTATTCAACAAATTACAGAACATCATGACTGATTCAACAAATAAAAGAACATAATGGTTGATCCAACAAATAAAAGAACATAATAGTTGATTCAACAAATTAAAGAACATAATTGTTGATTCAACAAATTACAGAACATCATTATTGATTTAACAAATTACAGAACATAATGGTTTATTCAACAAATTACAGAACATAATGGTTTATTCAACAAATTACAGAACATAATGGTTTATTCAACAAATTATAGAACATAATGGTTTATTCCACAAATTACAGAATATCATGACTGATTCAACAAATAAAAGAACATAATGGTTGATCCAACAAATAAAAGAACATAATAGTTGATTCAACAAATTACAGAACATAATAGTTGATTCAACAAATTACAGAACATCATGACTGATTCAACAAATAAAAGAACATAATGGTTGATTCAACAAATTACAGAACATCATGAATGATTCAACAAATTAAAGAACATAATGGTTGATCCAACAAATTACAGAACATAATTGTTAATTCAACAAATTACAGAACATTATTGTTGATTCAACAAATTACAGAAAATAATGGTTGATTCAACAAATTACAGAACATTATAGTTGATTCAACAAATTACAGAACATCATTAATGATTCAACAAATTAAAGAACATAATGGTTGATCCAATAAATTAAAGAACATAATTGTTGATTCAACAAATTACAGAACATTATTGTTGATTCAACAAATTACAGAAAATAATTGTTTATTCAACAAATTACAGAACATTATAGTTGATTCAACACATTACAGAACATCATTATTGATTTAACAAATTACAGAAAATAATTGTTGATTCAACAAATTACAGAACATTATAGTTGATTCAACAAATTAAAGAACATATTTGTCGATTCAACAAATAAAAGAACATATTTGTTAATTCAACAAATTACAGAAAATAATTGTGTGATTCAACAAAGTAAAGGACATAATGGTTGATTCAACAAATTACAGAACATTGTAGTTGATTCAACAAATTACAGAACATCATGACCGATTTAACAAATTACAGAAAATAATTGTTGATTCAACAAATTACAGAACATTATAGTTGATTCAACAAATTACAGAACATCATGACTGATTTAACAAATTACAGAACATAATAGTTGAGTCAACAAATTAAAGAATATAATTGTTGATTCAACAAATTACAGAAAATAATTGTTGATTCAACAAATTACAGAACATTATTGTTGATTAAACAAATTACAGAACATCATGACTGATTTAACAAATTACAGAACATAATGGTTGATCCAACAAATTACAGAACATAATGGTTGATTCAACATGACAGAACATATTGGCTGATTCAACAAATTACAGAACATAATTGTTGATAGTAATTGTCTGAGGTGTTTTCGCTTATGTAGATTGTCGTACTGACGTCCTCATCTTGGTTGTTATAGTCACAACGTTTCGACCGTTTACCCTCCGGCCTTCATCAGGTGGTTTGTATCGAACTGGGGAACTGTTTGATCGGAGTCTCGAACCCAACCCTGTATTATTATTACGGGGGTACCGTGTTTGGACTCCAACTAGGCTCTGGGACATATTTGCTGATTCTCTGTTTTGAATGTTACTTTTCACTGCTTTCGGATAGGATTGAACTCAGCACCTTTGGGTAACTGTAAAATATGATACAACGTCTATCATATTACGCACAGAGCATGTGGTTAAGACATCCGTATATCGCAAGCCTACCTTCACCGGACAATACCTTTACTTCAACTCCCATCACCCATACAGTATCAAACATGGAATCGCACGCTGCCTACAACATTGAGCAGAGACAATAAGTAGCGACACCATTACATACCACCAAGAAATGGTCAGTTTGAAGAATACCCTCCATCGTAACAACTACCCCGATAGCATACTATCCACCAGAGGTGTTAATAGTATAAGAGAGGAGAATGAAACCCAAAACCCACCAACGGTCTGCCTACCATACATACGAGGCATCTCCGAAAAGATTAAGAGAATATGTGCCCCCTACAAAATCAGGACGGTATTCAAGAGCGAGTCAACACTCAGACGACACCTGGTACGATTGAAGCCCTGCATGGAGGAGAACATGACCAAGAACTGCATATACTCCATCCCATGCAGTTGCAGAAAGGTTTACAAGGGTGAAACATGCCGTCCCCTCAAAGTAAGGATGGAAGAACACCGAAAAGCAGTAACTAAAGGGGAGACGGAAAAATCGAGTATAGCCAACCATGTCTGGATGGAGAGGGGGGACCATCGCCCCCTATGGGATGAAGTAAAAATAATAAACAGAGAGACCCACTGGAAAGTGAGAAAACTTAAAGAAACAGCTCACATGCTCGGATATAACAACCTACTGAGCAAACCAAGCGTAGAGCTGAATGCAATTTGGACATCTCTAATAGAGAGAGAAACCTTGAATAACAATATAGGTTTAACATTAACAAAAACCAACTTAGAATTGTCCTAGTGACATATGGCCGAGTGGTCCCAGACGTTGTATCAAAGTTTACAATTACTCAAAAGTGCTGTGTTCAATTCTGAACGAAGGCAGTGAAAAGTAACATTCAAAACAGAGAATCAGCAACTATGTCCAAGAGCCTAGTTGGAGTCCGAACACGGTACCCCCGTAATAATAATAAAGGGTTGGGTTCGAGACTCCTAACAAACGGTTCCCCAGTTCGATACAAAACACCTGAAGAAGGCCGGAGGGCAAAACGGCCGAAACGTTGCGACTATAACAACCAAGATGAGAAAGTTAGTCCGACAATCTCAATAAATAATTGTTGATTCAACAAATTACGGTACATAATGGTTGATTCAACAAATTACAGAGCATAATGGTTGATTTTACAAATTATAGAAAATAATGGTTGATTCAAAAAATTATAGAAAATAATAGTTGATTCAATAAATTATAGAACATAATGGTAAGATAAAAACTACTGAATATGATGCAAAACATATTTGTTTAACTCCAAATTGTCATGGCGAATTCCCAACCCTTCCGCCCTAAAGAGTAATAACTCCTCCTTCTTGGACCCAAAGGAAATAATTGCTACTTTTATGTTGCGTATTTGTCCCAACGACAAAGAAAACGGCAGCAGCACTAGCAGTATCAGAATTTTTGTAGGAATTTTTGACACCCCTAACACGAAACTGCGAATACAATATAAAAATCTCGTAATTTCTCTGTTAAAAGTGGGTTATTTATTTTCTTTATGGATTATACTTCCAAAATAAACTATTACAGTTGTTTTAAAAGTAATAGAAATATTTTTTTTTTTAAAAACAGTAATGAATTTTCCGAACTCAATATTTTTCAATTTTTAAACCTTAAAAATCTATCAAAATTTTTCTATTGATTCTATTTTTACAATATTTTCAGGGTCAATGTGAAATTTTATGTTCTTTCCAATAAACCGAATATAATATTTTAGACAAACGTTTTTTTTTTAAATTCACGCCCCCCCCAAGTGTCACCCATTTTGAAATGTCTATTAAAAAGTAAATAATTAATTTATGTCGGGGAGTTTTATATATCACAAATTGAAGAGAAAAGGGTCAATAAATAATATATTCAAATTTAAAACAAAAAAATATCGCTTTTTTTAGAAATTTACCTGTAAAGTCCGAAGTTTAAAACCTTATTTTATAAGAACACATTGTTTTTTTTTTGTCTTTTTTTTGTCTTTTTTTCTTTAATGAAACCTTGGTCCTTGCTCCTTTAATTGAAAAAATAATTAGGGCTTGAATTACATTTTTCGAGGAGTTATAAGCTTGGAAAGACAGGGAGTCGAATAATTCACGCCTCTCATTTTGAAATGTCTATTAAAAAGTAAATAATTAATTATGTCGGGGAGTTTTATATATCACAAATTGAAGAGAAAAGGTCAATAAATAATATATTCAAATTTAAAACAAAAAAAACATCGCTTTTTTAGAAATTTACCTGTAAAGTCCGAAGTTTAAAACCTTTTTTTTTTTTTTTAAAAAAAACACATTGTTTTTTTTTTTTTTTTTTTTTTTAATAAAACCTTGGTCCTTGCCCCTTTAATTGAAAAAAAAATTAGGGCTTGAATTACATTTTTCGAGGAGTTATAAGCTTGGAAAGATGGGGTGGAATTATTCACTATTTTCACGAAATTTCTGACACTGCTACAGCAGCACCGCCACCTCCAACAACAACAACAACAACAACAGCAACAACAACAATTAAAGGAATAACAACAATACAACAATAATGACGACAACGACAAAATCAACACGGACGACAACAACGAAAACAATAACAACACAAAATAACAAAAGGAACAGAAAAATCCATGGAGTATTGTTGCCACATCTGAACCATAATATAATCTATATAATAATATAATCTATATAATAATATAATCAGTGCATCTATGAGTAGACTTTCATTCTCAGACAAGGTAAAAAAAAGTCTTCAGTCTTATTGGTCCTGCCAAGTTCCAACCCTGACCCATCACCACATAATTACTTTAATAAAATTTGTTCTGATGAACTCATAGCACCTGTACCCCCCCCTGTAGTACATTAAGTAGATTAATCCAACAATTAAAACCTAAACTATTTATGTCCCTGGATGCCAGAAAGCCTTCTGCTCTAATAACTTCTTCCTCTCAGATTGCTAGATTCTGGAATTCCCTCCCCGTTTCCTGTTTCCCTGACTGTACACACCCGCAAAAGCTTAAATGTAATGTCAACAGACATCTAGCTGCTCAACTCCCCCTCCCCATAGTCTCCTGTTTGACACGATCCCAAATAGAAGCCCATTACATTTCAAGTGGAAATATGTTTAGGTTAAAACATATAAAAAAAACAAACCAAAAAAAAAAAATAATAAAATTAGTCAGAGGGAGGAAGAAGAAGAAGAAGAAGAAGAAGAAGAAGAAGAAGAAACTCCCAGGGCGAGTCATCCATCATATGATCAAATGGTTTTCATCGTTCCGATGGACGAAACGTTATGTCATCTGCAGTGGGCCACTGGTGGTACACGTGTCATAGGTTGACCAACCCCTGCTGTAAATGAAACATAATTGTCTAACCCAACATTCAGATTACGATTAAAAGAGAAATAGTTTTCTAACGCTGCGATTTTCGCGTTGTTATCTCAATAATTGATGAGAGTCTAATTTTTCTTTCAACGCATCGATTCTCACGTCGCCATTTTGTTTGTTAAACGGTGAATAAAAATAATCGTTGGTTTATTTATAATTCAGTGCTACCCAAAATACACCCGTTTCCAGTGCGCAGTTATTTGAATAAAGTGTTCTAGCTGACTGCTTCATATGCCGCACTATTTCTTTTAGATCCAAAGCGTTTTTAGATTAATAAATTTAGGCCCTTAATAGAAACAAAAACTACTTTTAGCATGCCTTTGTACATAGCATGTTTTATTAATTTATTTATTACTAGCAGTTCCGCCCGGCTTTGCTCAGGCCCTATGTACTGTTCATAACTTTATGTGCATATGTATATATTAAAATGTGTGCCGTACCGTAATACCTTACTATATAATAGGCTTCTTACCTACCATAGAGAAAAGCTAGTAGAGGCAGCAGAGGTAAATTAAAAAAATTTTTTTACCCCAATTTTACCCCTTAACATTTATTGCTTTTGGATCAAATCAAGTTATTAAGTTGGGTCTATGTCCAAGTAATCTATATCTAAAATTTCAAGTGTTTAGACCCAAAATTGGCGGAGGAATTTCGTAGAGCCCGCAAAGGTCAGCTCTTTCAACTCTGACCTCTTGGTAGTGAAATTTTCGCCCAAGAACTGATTACAAAGCTTGCTGCATGTCTGGATACCCTTTATGTAAAATTTAAAATGTTTAGACCCAAAAATGGCTGAATAGTTTGCTAGAGAATTCACAAAGGTAAAATCTTTTGAATTTGGACTCCTTGGCAGCCACGTTTTCGGCCAAAACCCGATTAAAAAGCTTGTCCTATGTCCAAATACACTTTATGTAAAATTTCCAATGCTTAGACTAAAAATTAGCTGAGGAATTTCGTAGAGACCGCAGAGGTCAATTTTTTTTTTTTAAACTTTGATCCCAATTATGACTCCTTAGCATTTATTGTTTTGGGCTCAAATCAAATTATTAAGTTAGATCCATGTCCAAGGAAGCTTCATCTAAAATTTCAAGTGCTTAGACCCAACATTGGCGAAGGAGTTTGGTAGAGTTTTCAAAGGTCAAATCTTAACAGAAAAAATTCTGGCCGAAACCAAAGTAAAAAGATATTCCCAAATCTCAATACCCCGGATGTATGAGTTATTTGGTAGGGAAATGTACACATACATACATACATACATACAGACAGACAGACAGACAGACAGACCCCCCCACAGGCATTTTCACTTTTATAGATACATAGATTATTTTTTATTTTAATGTCTCAATGTAAGCAAAAACAAAGGAATTGTGGGTATTTTTAATCGCCAAAAAATCGGACATTAAAAAAAAATACCTTATATACGAGAGGCGTTCCAAAAGTAATGTCTCCTATTTTTTTATTCCGCTCGAATGGATCAGAGAGGATTTCAAATTATATTGCTATGATGACTGAACTTATGCATTTATTACCTGGTAGTTCAATCTCTCTGTTGCAGATACTGACGGTGTGATACTCTAAGAAAGCAACCCCTGTCACGAACGTGCGTCAGAAGCAGAGATGCGTCATTGAATTCCTGGCAAAAGTGCCTTAAGAATAGTGATGACTATGTAGGAATAAATTCTGGAGCACAAAAGTCGTTTCTTTTAATGGTACTACACCCACCTTCGTAGCTGTTTAACGCTTCAGCTTTTAAGTTACCAAATAGGACGCCTAACTTTTGGAAAGACCATCGTATTTGGTGTCATACTCATCAGCGTGTAGAACACGAATTTGGGTTGTTTTCCTGCATACGAGAGGCGTTCAATAAGTTATGCACATGACCCACTTCCTGTTGTTTGATCTAACTTAAATTCTGTATATGCAATGATTTATATCTCTATGGGTTATGTAGCAAATTGCAGCTCTGGATTAATCGTTGTTTCTGATTCACAGGTGTTTGAGTCAAGCGTTAAATTGAGCTTGTTGGGTGTCGCGTAGTAATGATCCAGTTTCTATATTTGAAAGGACACATACCGCATGAGCCTTTTGATGTCAGTGCATTTGTGCCACAGTAGTGAAAATTTGGTATGATTTGATTATTAAAGGGGACGGTTCAATTAGAACTTGTTTATGTTGGACATAAAGATAATATTGTAGTCAGCTGAAAAGCAGACAAGTGGAACAGAGTTCCACAAACTGTCAGTTCTAAGAATGAATTTTTGTTCATGGAATCCACGTTTAGGTTTAGGCACCGATGGAGCGTAGGAGAAATTTTTGATAATGATTTTGGCTAGACGCAGGTTTTTGTGAAAGATTGGCAAGAGGGGCGCATAGATTGGAGCTCAGTCGAACACTTCCATGAAAATAAGGATAGAGAAGGGACAAGCTAATAACGGTTTTTCTGTGGGAAATAGGTTGCAGAGAGGAGAAAAAGGTTTCAGCTACTAGGTTGCAAAGTCGGTTTTGAACTCTGTCAAGGAAGGATAGGATACTCCGAGTAACTCCTGCCCAGATATGGCAACAGTACTCCATCCTAAGACGTACTTATACTTGGTTCTTATACAGGTGGAGGATTATAACGGCAGTGAAATATCTACTGGAGCGGTAGAGTGATGCAACCATTTTTCAAGCGACGTTGGCAACAAATTTGATATATGTTCTCTATTTCAGATAAGGAGTGAAGGTCAGACGAAAAAACTTGTGTAAATATGGAGCGCTATCAAGACAAAGGCTGTTCATTTCAATTGGGGTCAGAGCGTTGATGATAGAAAGAGAGACATTTGATTTTAGATGCATTAAAATTAACCAGCTATCTTTTTTCCATTGCACTATCTGTGGAATTGTCTTCCGTTTTCCTGCTTTCCGGCTGACTACAATATGGTTGTCTTCAAGTCTAAAGTAAACAAGTTCTTGATGAGCCGTTCCATATAAGTTATCAAATTTACCAAATTTTCATTACTAATGATTACTATATTGTCCAATTTCTACTGTACACTCTTTAACCCTTATCCTTGAGTGGCCTCTGGGCCTTGATAATGTGGTGATGCCTATGTAAAAAAAAAAAAAAAACTATCTATCAGAGCGACCCTGGTCATTTCCGGCCTTTAAAGTGTTGTCTAAACCTAAACGTAGATTCCATGAACAAAGCTTCTTTCTAAGGACTGCACGCCCGTAGAACTCCGTTTCCCTGCTTTCCAGCTGACTACAATTTGGTCGTCTTCAGGTCCAATGTAAACAAGTTCTTTACCAAATTACTTTAGTATTGCCCCATTGACTACTGTACACTCATTAACCCTGATCCTGGAGTGGCGTCCGGGCTTTGATAAGTGGTGACTACTTTGTAAAAAGCAAAAAAACAAAAAACTAAAAAACCAAAAAAACAAACAAACAGAAAAACAAATAAAAAAATTAAAAAAAATATGTATCGAGACGAATTCAGTATTTTACCGATAAAATATATCGGGAATGCTTACGTTTGAATGTTCAAACAATCAAACAAACAGTTTTGGCAAATAGCAAACAGAATCCTGAACAGAAGCGTGTGCTCCATCCCAACTATTATCAATGGACCTGAGGTAATCTCGTCAGCATCAGACAAAGCCAAACTCTTTGTCAAGAACTTTGCAGCTAATTCTACCCTTTGCGACCAAGACTGCCAATTCCCAATATTTCCTCCTGTATCAGAAAACACGCTATGTGATATACGTATATCTGTACGTGATGTTGCGAAGCTAATCAAAAACCTTGATTCGAGTAAAGCAACTGGCCCTGACGGTATTCCAATCATAGTACTCAAAAAACTTCAACCAGAACTAGCGCCCATACTTACAAAACTGTTTAAACGTTGTCTTAAGGAGAATAGTTTCCCATCTCCCTGGAAAATCTCATCAGTATGCCCTGTATTTAAGAATTCAGGTGATCGCTCATCCCCCTCTCAGTACAGGCCAAAAAGTCTCCTGTGCGTCATGAGTAAGTTGCTAGAATCTGTGTTAAATACAGAAGTAATCAACCATCTCAACAAAAATAACCTTCTTAGTGACACTCAATATGGTTTCCGTTCTGCTAGATCTACAGCAGATGTCCTTACAGTTATATCGCATAGGATTAGCAAATCTCTCGACGGTGGCAATCTTTCTAGGGCAATTGCTCTTAACATATCTAAAGCCTTTGATATGGTATGGCATAAAGGTTTACTTCATAAGATCGCTAGCTATGGTATAGCTGGAAAAGTCTTCTCAATTATTAAATCATTTCTTTGTGATAGGTTCATAAGAGTAGTAGTTGAGGGGGAAAAAATCAGAAGCTCACAGTATTAATGCCGGTATCCCTCAGGGATCCATCCTGGGCCCAACTCTTTTCCTGATCTACATTAATGATCTTCCAAATCACATCCTTACATCATTTGTAGACATTTATGCTGACGACACTACCATTTATGGTAGCACATCTAAGACAGTAAACGACCAAGTTCTCTCCAATTCTCTCTCCTCTGATCTTGAGCACGTAGTACAATGGGGAAAGGAGTGGCTGGTTACTTTTAATGCATCTAAAACCAAGCTTCTCTCTTTACATCATCAACATTCTAATCCACATTTGGCATCAATTGAAATGAATGGCTCTCGTCTTGAGGAGGCCTCAAGTTTTGACAAGCTTCTGGGCTTGACCATTACTCCTGATCTTAAATGGAACACGTACATCAAATCTGTTGCCAAGGCCGCTGGAAAGATGGTGGGATCTCACTGCTGATGCTATTCTCTATCTATATAAGAGCCAGGTACGCCCAAGGATGGAATACTGTTGCCACATCTGGGCAGGAGCTGCTAGAAAAGACTTGTCCTGCCTTGATAGAGTTCAAAATAGACTTCGTAGCCTTGTAGGAGATGTCCTTTTCTCCTCCTTGCAACCTCTCTCACAGAAGAGATGTTGCGAGTTTGTCTCTGATGTATCGTTATTTTCATGGAAATTTTTCAACTGAGCTTCAATCTATGGTCTCCCCTCGCCAAACTTTCACAAGAAACACTCGTCTAGCTGTAAACACTATCAATAATTTCCCCCACTCTTTATCTGTGCCTAAACCTAAACGTACATTCCATGAACAAAGCTTCTTTCTTAGAACTGCACGCCTGTGGAATTGTCTTCCGTTTTCCTGCTTTCCGGCTGACTACAATATGGTTGTGTTCAAGTCTAAAGTAAATAAGTTCTTGATGAGCCGTTCCATATAAGTTATCAAATTTACCAAATTTTCATTACTAATGATTACTATATTGTCCAATTTCTACTGTACACTCTTTAACCCTTATCCTTGAGTGGCCTCTGGGCTTTGATAATGTGGTGATGCCTATGTAAAAAAAAAAAAAAATCAGGAATGTTAGCTAAATAAACAAAATACGCGACAAAGATTGATCAGTCAATTTATTTCTTTGGTTAGAAAGTTAATGACGTAATGTGGTAGTTTATAAATGCACGTAGAATTTTAGAACGGAGTTAACGTGTGAAAACTGTACAAGTAAGCACGGAAAATATCTCCGCGGCTGGAAAGTGCAACATTAGCATGATATAGAACTTACAACACCTTTCAGCTCCGATTGAAAGTTGAGAATAAAATTTATCTAAAATGAACTTGGTATTTGGTGTTTAACACGCTGCTGATTCTTCTTTTTTCTTATTGCAGCCCAATTCGTAGCCCAATTCGTCATGCATTTTTTTTTCTATCTAAGCAAATAATTTCTAATTTTGTCTGAAGAGTATATGCACGAAAAAAAAGCGGTATTGACATAATAATCACCGTTTGTTTCTGCATAACAAAACGGATCTAGGAACAAATGTACCGAATATTAAACATACTGGAGGAGCTGTTTTTTTATAAGATATAAATATTTTGATCTTGGAATGTATATAATTTTTTGAATAAATACTGAAAATTGCATGAAAAAATGGTTAATTGTCTAAATTTTGCTATTGACATAATCGACCTAAAACTTCATGCATCTGCGAGTCACAAAATCAGGTTCTCACGAAAAGAGATCACGAAAGAGATCACGAAAAGGTCTTCAATATGTCTAGCAAAAGGAATTCTATGAACTCGAGAGGACTTGAACAGTTAACCCTTACACAGAAATTAGTACGTTGGTTTGTAGTAGTACCCAAGAGAGTGCCTCTACCGTAAGCTCTCGCCGGTAGCATCGACATTGGCAGCAAGTCGAAGTTTTCCTGTTCATATCTTTCAGCTGAACAGAAGATGTGTTTTATTGTCAGGAGAGAAGCACGTACGATCGTAGGACAACATATGGGCGATCAGGAAAAGCGTAGCTCGTGTAAATCGATAATAATAGAGATAAAAGCAAAATGATGGAATGGCTTAAAGCCATCAGATGATGTATTGGGATAGTGAGATGAGGCCAGTTGCCAATGGCCTGGCCGGTTTTGAGCAGGGAAAGTACGGGATGTTGGCCAACGATTCAGCGAAGATTTTTTGAAAATAAACTCTCAGTCGAATTGTGAGAAGAGAACTGAGAAGGAAGAGGTCAATTATTTAGTCTTTATGTCTGTGACTCTCTTGGAAGATTTGGCGCTAGAAGAAGAAGAAGACAAAGAAGAAGAAGACAAAGAAGAAGAAGAAGAAGACAAAGAAGAAGAAGACAAAGAAGAAGAAGAAGAAGACAAAGAAGAAGAAGAAGACAAAGAAGAAGAAGAAGAAGACAAAGAAGAAGAAGAAGAAGAAGAAGACAAAGAAGAAGAAGAAGAAGAAATGATGAAAAACAGAAGAAAAGATAAAGGTAAAGAAGAAAACGAAGAAAGAAGAAGAAGAAGAAGAAAAAGAAAAGAGAATATAAAGGTAAAGAAGAAAACGAAGAAGAAAAAAGCAGAAGAAGAAGAAGAATGAGAAGAAGAAGAAGAAGAAGAAGAAGAAAAGAGAAGATAAAGATAAAGAAGAAGAAGTAAAAGGAGAAAAAGAAGGATGAGAAGAAGAAGAAAAGAGAAGATAAAGGTAAAAAAGAAGAAGAAAACATAGAAGAAGAAGAAAAGATGAAAAAAAAGAAAAGATAAAGGTAAAGAAGAAAACGGAAAAGAAGAAAAAATGAAAAACGAAAAATAAAAAAGAAAAAGAAAAAGAAAAAGAGGAGGAGAACAAGAAGAGAAGGCAAATGTGAAGAAAAAGAAAAAGAAGGATTAAGAGGAGGAGAAGAGGAAGAAAAAGAAAAAGAAAAGAGTAGATAAAGGAAAAGAAGAAAACGGAGAAGAAAAAAGAAGCAGAAGAAGAAGAATGAGAAGAAAAAAGAAGAAAGAAGAAAAAAGAAGAAAGAAGAAGAAAATGAAAAATGAAAAATAAAAAGAAGAAGAGGAAGAGAAAAAGATGAGAAGACAAAGGTGAAGAAGAAGAAAAAGAAATAGAAGGATGAAGAGGAGTAAGAGAAAAAGAAAAAGGAGAAGAAAAAGAAGAAATGGAAGAAGAAGACAAAGGCGAAGGAGAAGGATGAAGAGAAAGAAGAGGAAGAGGAGGACGAGAAAGCGACGAAAGAGGATTTAGAAGAAAAAGACTAAAAAAACGAATAAGAACGAAAAAAAAAAAACAACAAACAAGTAGACGAAGAAGTAGGCGTAGAAGTAACACACGGAAATGAAGAAGAAGATGAAGAAAAAGACGAAGAAGAATATTATAAAAATGTTGACGAAGTAGAAGTAAAAGATGTCGAAGAAGTAGATGAAAAATAATAAACATTTGATGAAATGTAAATGAAAAAGACGAAGAAGAAAAATAATAAGAAAGAAGGGTGACAGACAAAAAGGGAAAGAAAGAAGAAGAAAAGAGAAAGAAGGTAAAGAGGAAATAAATGAAATAAAAAATGAATATTATAGAAAAAGATAAAAAGCAAAAAAAAATAAAATAAAAGAGGATAGGATGAAGAAAAAATAAGAAGAGAATATAAAAACATAAAGAAGGATTAGAAGAAGAGATAGAAGGAGAAAAACGAATAAAATTGAAAAAAAGATTAACAGTTAGAAGATGAAGAAACAGAAGATTATTAACAATTATAATACAAAGTATTCGTAAGTCTTGTCCTGTACTAGTGAGAATCACCTTTAAAATGTCAATTTTTCATAAGTTTTCGGGTATGCTGAAAACGAATATCGCATTTAATTTTTTCGCAAGCAAGTAGTTTTCCGGATATTAAGCAATGCAATTCCTTTATGTTATTACTGGTAACCACTGTTGTACGCGCAAGCACGCATACTTTTTGCACGTAAAAATACATGCGCTTGCGCGTACAATGGAATCGTTTCAATGAAATCGATTAATTGCTTGCTGTAGTTTGGGACCCATCGCGACGTGTTGTTAATTAATAAATCTTGCCTATATCGTCTGTATGTATCGAGTGTTTGCGCAAAAGCAGAGATCCCAAACCGGACTCTTAAACCGGAACTGGAGAAGAAATATGTTTTAATCACGCACAAATATATATTGGGTATATAAATTTTTTTTTTTAATCGCGTAAATTGATCATTTGTTTTTACTTATTTTTTTTAAACAATGGTCTTATCGTTATTTGTTTTTAATTAATAAATCTCACCTATATCGTCTGTATGTATCAAGTGTTTCGCGAAACTAACACTAAAGCAAGCAAGCAAGACGATTTAAATTTTATAATTATACTAGAACACTCATGACTCGTTGGTCAAATAAATATTTAATGTTTTTCTTAATAATAAGATCAATAAAACTTATGACAATATTCTTCTATTCATAACATTTTTTGTACAACTTGAATGATAAAAAAACAAACTTTTATGTTATCCCTTCACTTAACTCTACTAAGTGCAACAAATAGTTGTCCATGTTGAAATACAGGCTTGTCTAGGTAAACTGAAACTTTCTGCAAAGTCTGTCTTTGACATTTATGAATAGTCATAGCAAATGCTAATTGTATAGAAAACTTAACTCTGGCAAACGGGGTATTGTCGCCTTCAGATAAAAACAATTTTCAATCTTGGAATTAAAACGATTTCTCCTTCAAACTGTGATGCAATAATTTTAGCAACAATCAAATTATTATACAGTTCATCTGTAATAGTCTGGTACAATTGCATAAACGTGGTTGATCATTATTCCCCATACAGATGATTGGTAATTCTGATAAATTTATCGAATTCTGTTGAATAATGTGTAGTTTCTGTTCCTTCAAGTTCAGAATTTAATTACAAATATTCTTTGACTTGCCCGGGAAATTTTTCAATACACTTTTGATGTATTCTGCCCTTCACAAAATCTCAACTAACGGAAGTTATGTAAACATCGATTATACGGAAGCCCCCAAAATCTGAGACATCGACAAGCTGTCTAAAAATGACGTCATGTAATTAAAAAGAGGTAGGGGTGCTGGTTTTCTTTTTTCCCAAGACGTGCATCCATATATTCCTATCCTGAACGTTTGTATCATTTTTACCATGTTTTAATTTAATTATTGTTCTATGTTCTAGTTTTTAAATTAATTTAAAATTTTTTTTTTTTTTTCAAGATTATGTAAAAATTATGTTACACCAAAAGTTTCACATTCATGCATGCAAGGAAAACATTAGAATCTTTTATATAAAAATGATAAATAATTTAAAAAAAAAAGAGAAATATTTTTTGCAATTATAATTTTTGGTGTGTTAAATAAACAATGCTTAATTCAATAACATTACGGACTTTAGGGGCTTTTTTTTCATAATGTTCCTGTAAAAATTACATTTTCTTTTAATTGTAATAATTTACGATGCTTTATTTAAAAAAAAAAAAGAGCAAAGACAAATTCATTCATTTTTTTTACTACTAAAAACCATAAATTTAGTAAAGGTATTTTTGTTTAACCGAAATGATACATTTCCAATAAGATTTAAATAAAAATAATGGGTTCATTATATTCCGTGATCATTATTTGATAAATACTGAAAATTCCATTAAATTGGTTAATTTTCTGACTTTTGGTGAATTAAGTAAATGGAGGGGTCAAAATGTTTATACATTTTCAGCATCGGCATTCATTTTGCGCATACCTAATATATATATATATATATATATATATACACACACACACACACATATATATATATATATATATATATATATATATATATATATAGAGAGAGAGAGAGAGAGAGATAGATAGATAGATAGATAGATAGATAGACAGCAGGCGGCTCAGCATTGCCCGGTTGTAAAATATACTTAAATATGTTTTTATTCATAAAAAAATTATATTTATCATTACAGAGCAAATTCTCTACGGATTATTATTTTGCACCCAATATATATATAGTGATGTTTTTAAAGCTAAAAATAATGACTTCGGTTGGAATCGAAACAAAAATCATTCAGCACTCCAGTCTTAGCCATATTTAGTGCTTCAGCTTTCATCATAACCGTTTGAGCTATAACCAGGCTAAAAATTTAGCGAGTTAAAGCTGAAAATAGACGTGTTCACATTCTCAGAATTCAGTAGATTTATTTTTGGAAATGTCAACATTTTTTTCAATTGCATTAGAAGCTATGTTTACAGGCTAAAAATCAAAGCCCATAGTCAAAATACTCTATATATAAATTTTCAAGTTTGTAAATCAAATATTCAGAAAGGAGTTTTGTAGAGAATATTTGCACATACACAAACAAAGCTCTTATATTCATATATATATATATATATATATATATATATATATATATATATATATATATATGTGTGTGTGTGTGTGTGTGTGTATATATATATATATAATGTATTAAATAATCTATTACATATATAGCGTATTAAATCAAGGTTATATCATTCCGTCAATTTATGAGAATTTCAGAAAAAATAATTTTTAGACGTGTATACAGTCACACACAATCACAACCGCAAACACACTTATATTATAGCATAAAAATTAAGTTCTCATAGACCAAGAGTCTATGACTTGTATGAAGATTATGAAAAAGCCCTCGTTCGATATTTTATGACAAGTTAACTGGCCTCGAAAGTTATTTATGGAGATTTTCACGTAGAAAAAAAAAAAGGTAATAAAATATGCTTTAATAAATTACTTGTTGAAACTACCCACCGCACAGATAAATGCTGCCACTTGCTATTGGATCATGGTGATAAATTATACTTCCCAAAATGGTTCTATCTTCACGTAAACTATATATATATATATATATATATATATATATATATATATATATATATAAATACTCACACACACGCACGCGCATCTACACACACATACATATATATATATATATTTTCAGGTTTTTACTAATTACCATTTTTGATATATATATATATATATATATATATATATATATATACAGAGAGAGAGAGCGAGAGAGAGAGAGAGAGAGAGAGAGGGGGGGGAGAGGGCTAAGAAATAAATAAAATGCACATACATAAATAATAATATAAAGTTCGTTAAATTCTCGAAACGATATATATGACAACTCGATATTTGATTCTAGCTAGCCGGCTAGTTACGCAATCTTTTTTAGCAAAGGAAAGTTGAAAATCCAATGTATTTCATCGATAAATTAACATTTCAATTTGTACGCTACTCTTCCCTATTGAAGCCGATCTTATTCATTAGCTACTCATCTGTGTTTATTCGCCAATTAGATTGTTGCGTTTGTTACAAATACACAAATTACAGATAGCGTCAAAACCGTCTTTGTAACTTCTCTAAATGTTTACTTTCATTACTACTTCATTTTAGGATTTTGTCTTCATTAGTTATTCTACATTTTATGCTTGGTTTTATTTCTATTTTCTGATGAGTATGTGCCCGAAAAGATTCGATATTGACATAGTAATTGATTGTTTCTGTGTAACAGAACAGAGTTGTAAAAAATGTACCGAAGTTTTGATATGCCGAAAGAACTGCTTGTTAAGAAAAATAAATATTTATATAAATATATTGGAATCTAGCTCTACTGTTTTTTATTAAATATGAGTTTCTAAACAAAAGTATTAGTATACACAAAGGTGAAATATCATTGAATATATATATATATATATATATATATATATATATATATATATATATATATGCATATTTATTTATATTTAAATAATAATTATTCATTTATGCCGAAAGACTACCGTTTCATGCTTATACAATCACCAGTGTAGGGTGACAATTGCTGCTGATCGGAAGATTAAAAAAAGCTACGAAGCCACCTTTGACTCTATTTGCTTAACCTCTACTTCCGGGCTACCAAACAATTGCCTGGAGAACGAAAGGAATTAAAGACGAATAAACGCTCCATTCGACCGTGGACATTAGACAATCCATCTTCAGTCTTGAACGTTGCATAAATTAATTTTATATTTTTTCAGACAGTTCCCATCATTAAGTATTATAAAAGAAGCTTGATATATATATATATATATATATATATATATATATATATATATATATATATCAAGCCTCTATAATTAGACTTTGTCATTTATTTACTATATATATATATATATATATATATATATATATATATATATATATATATATATATACATACGAGCAAACAGTTAATAAAACATGTTATAAAAACAGTTAATAAAACATGTTAAAAACACTTTGAAATGAGTTAAAAACATATTTAATCTGAAAAGGAAACACTAGATAAGTGGATAGTCCTTAATCCGCGGAGTTTCGAAGAAATACTTTCCTTCTCATCAGAGGGTAGGAATTAGCAAAATGCGGGATCGGATTTTGCATGCAAAAGTATTTGATGAAACAACAAGTAAGTCAAAGATCTTACTTGAAAACAAAAACAGTGAAGCAGAGGGAATTTGGTGAAAAAAAGGGTGATTACACATAAATGGATAGTCTGGGGGAAGATAAATAATCCAGTGACGGTAAAATCCAAATGTATAACTTCAAGAAAGCTAAAAGAATTTTTTTTTACACATAGGTATCACCACATTATCAAGGCCTAGAGGCCACTCAAGGATAAGGGTTAAAGAGTGTACAGTAGGAATTGGACAATATAGTAATCATTAGTAATGAAAATTTGGTAAATTTAATAACTTATATAGAACGGCTCATCAAGAACTTATTTACGTTAGACTTGAAGACAACCATATTGTAGTCAGCCGGAAAGCAGGAAAACGGAAGACAATTCCACAGGCGTGCAGTTCTAAGAAAGAAGCTCTGTTCATGGAATCTACGTTTAGGTTTAGGCACAGATAAAGAGTGGGGGGAATTATTGATAGTGTTTACAGCTAGACGAGTGTTTCTTGTGAAAGTTTGGCGAGGGGGGACCATAGATTGAAGCTCAGTCGAACACTTTCCATGAAAATAACGATACATCAGAGACAAATTCGCAACATCTCTTCTGTGAGATAGAGGTTGCAAGGAGGAGAAAAAGACATCTTCTACGAGGCTACGAAGTCTATTTTGAACTCTATCAAGGCAGGATAAGTGCTTTCTAGCAGCTCCTGCCCAGATGTGGCAACAGTATTCCATCCTTGGACGTACCTGGCTCTTATATAGATAGAGAATAGCATCAGCAGTGAGATATTTACCGGGTCGATAGAAAGATCCCACCATCTTTCCAGCGGCCTTGGCAACAGATTTGATGTACGTGTTCCATTTAAGATCAGGAGTAATGGTCAAGCCCAGAAGCTTGTCAAAACTTGAGGCCTCCTCAAGACGAGAGCCATTCATTTCAATTGATGCCAAATGTGGATTAGAATGTTGATGATGTAAAGAGAGAAGCTTGGTTTTAGATGCATTAAAAGTAACCAGCCACTCCTTTCCCCATTGTACTACGTGCTCAAGATCAGAGGAGAGAGAATTGGAGAGAACTTGGTCGTTTACTGTCTTAGATGTGCTACCATAAATGGTAGTGTCGTCTGCATAAATGTCTACAAATGATGTAAGGATGTGATTTGGAAGATCATTAATGTAGATAAGGAAAAGAGTTGGGCCCAGGATGGACCCCTGAGGGACACCAGCATTAATACTGTGAGCTTCTGATTTTTTCCCCTCAACTACTACTCTTATGAACCTATCAGAAAGAAATGATTTAATAATTGAGAAGACATTTCCAGCTATACCATAGCTAGCGATCTTGTGAAGTAAACCTTTATGCCATACCCTATCAAAGGCTTTAGATATGTCAAGAGCAATTGCCCTAGAAATTTGCTAATCCTTTGAGATATAACTGTAAGCACATCTGCTGTAGATCTAGCAGAACGGAAACCATATTGAGTGTCACTAAGAAGGTTATTTTTGTTGAGATGGTTGATTACTTCTATATTTAACACAGATTCTAGCAACTTACTCATGACGCACAGGAGACTTATTGGCCTGTACTGAGAGGGGGATGAGCGATCACCTGAATTCTTAAATACAGGGCATACTAATGAGATTTTCCAGGGAGATGGGAAACTATTCTCCTTAAGACAACGTTTAAACAGTTTTGTAAGTATGGGCGCTAGTTCTGGTTGAAGTTTTTTGAGTACTATAATTGGAATACCGTCAGGGCCAGTTGCTTTACTCGAATCAAGGTTTATGATTAGCTTGGCAACACACGTACAGATATATGTATATCACATAGCGTGTTTTCTGATACAGGAGGAAATATTGGGGGTTGGCAGCCTTGGTCGCAAAAGGTAGAATTAGCTGCAAAGTTCTTGACAAAGAGTTTGGCTTTGTCTGATGCTGACGAGATTACCTCAGGTCCATTGATAATAGTTGGGATGGAGCACACGCTTCTGTTCAGGATTCTGTTTGCTATTTGCCAAAACTGGTGGGAACCAAGCCGATGCTCAGCTACTTTGGACTTAACAGATTGAGCATACAACTCTCTTGCTTTCCTTATTACTTTCTTACAATGGTTGCTGGCAGTCCTGAAAACGGCTTTAGTTTCCATACATCTATTACGTTTGAAGCAGTGGAAAAAGTGATTTCTGTGCGCAATGGCAGCAGCACATTCTGGAGAGAACCATGGCTGGCTGTTAGGTTTTTGCTGAAACTTTTTAGAGGGTATGAAATGGTCAATACCTACAATTAACCATTCAGTCAGGTCTAATACTATAGAGGACACATCCTTTTTAAACATGGAATGCAGAGGTAGATCAGATATAAATGTACGGAAGCTATCCCAGTCAGCCTTAGTGTATCGATATACTGTACGATGGAGAGGTATGTCTGGGGACTTATTACATTTCATTTTTATCTTAATTGATACAAAAGAGTGGTCGGAAAATCCAAGAGGCGACAGAACAGAAACTGAACATTGTTCAGGGCAAGTTGTGAGAAAAAGGTCTAGTAGGCTCGCATACTGGCCGTCATTGTCGGGCACACGGGTGGTTTCCTGAACAATCTGATTGAGGTCATAGGCAATGGAGAAATCATGACAGAACCTCCCCTCATCATCGGTCTTGTTTGAGTGGGTCAACAATTCGACGTTGTGAACATTGAAGTCTCCACATACGTGAATGTTAGCTGAAGAATAAGCAGATAGGACTTGGTCAATTTTCTCAGATATGCTTTGAAAGATAGTAACTCCGCTGTTGTGGGGGCGATAGAGAGTAAATATAAATGCAGTAGTGTGAGCTAAAGCAACCCGGAAGCACATATAGGGTAAGTTAGGATCTTCCCTGGAGATGTCCCTCCCACATGGAAAGCTATCTTTAATATAGGCACATATTCCATGCCCATGGCGATCTTGGGGGTCAGATTTAGAAGTTAAGTTAGAGTATCTTGTAATTGCAAACTCTTCTAGGGAAATAGCCTGTCCAATGCCAGTTTCACTTACAAATAAAAGGTCTGGTTTAGTATCCTGTAATTGGGTTTAAACCTCTGGAAGGTTAGAACGAAGACCCCTGATGTTGGAGAAGGAGACATGGTAGTAGGGGTCTACGTTGGAAGTTGGAGAACCGGGTTTAATCCTGTATTTTTTCTTGAAACTTGTCATGATGAAATTTTGGAATTTGTGGACTAGGTCGTCAGATTTACTTAGAGCAGGACAGAGAGGGGAAACTAAGAGAGAAAAAGAAACGAAGAATTTTTTTTTGTAGCTAATGATAAGGTAAAGCCGTAACAATTACCCACTAGTATGGCATCGAGAGGCCCCACCAGAAGCTACTGCATGGTCCAGATTCCATTCACCAAATGGCAATACAGCAGCCCCAGTACTTTGCACCTGCTGATAGGACAATCTCCTTAGTGGTTAATCAAAGGTTCGGGTCCCTTACTATCAGGCGGATAACGTCAGCCCAGACAAAACGTTTACCTCCAGCACCCTTACTAGTGACATGGCTACAAGGATAGACATAGAAACAGAAAATTTCCACCAACTCTGCCAACTGTTCGCGCAAAATACTGCCAACCTAGAAAACAGCTTTTTCTTCTCCCCTTGTCAGAAAAATCACTCATTAAAAAATGAGGACTGAGGGACAAATAAGAAGAAGCAAGAGTAACAGGAGCTGCCGATAACGCATCCACAATGCGTTTTCTACTCTCCATTAAAAAAAAAAACTATTAAGTATTGTACTTAATAAGAGTCCAACAAACGTGCTTAAGGGAAAGTATGGTGATAGATTCCCCTCTCACGAACTAAAAATGAGTACAATTAGGTAATCTATTTTTGCAATCAACTCGGTAGATAAATAAACATCTATGGACAAGAAAAAAAAGCTAGCATTTAATACAACAGAAATACATAAATTAAATACTGAAATAAAATGTAGTTATTAATATTTGAATCTAAAAATAAAAAGTGCGAATTAGTATAGAAATCACTTATCTCAAAAACACTTCCGTCTCCAAACTGCAAACTAGTGAAGAATTTAACTTTTAATAGCGTTCAGAAGATTTTTTTAAAATTAACCGTTAAAAGAAAAGCGTGATTTTATTCTGAACTTTAACTAGTCACGTTTTAAGAAACTTACGATATAAAAGAAAAGCGGATGGGGAGGGGTTCTTCCGAAGTTAGTTGGTGACGTTATAAGTAATTGCGAGATAAGATGGAAGCCAGAAAGTAGGGGTGAGGGACTAAAAATGATAATATAATGGATTGATTATATAATATTTAAGATCAACTTGGTAGATAAACATTTATGGACGAGAAAAAAAGCTAGAATTTAATACAACAAAAATACATAAATTAAATACTGAAATAAAATGTAGTTATTAATATTTGAATCTAAAAATAAAAAGTGCGAATTAGTATAGAAATCACTTATCTCAAAAACACTTCCGTTTCCAAACTGAAAACTAGTGAAGAATTTAACTTTTAATAGCGTTCAGAAGATTTTTTTTTAAAATTAACCGTTAAAAGAAAAGCGTGATTTTATTCTGAACTTTAACTAGTCACGCACAAGTAAAATCCAAGGAAATCCCGTAATTGGAAGAAGATGGTCTATAATAATCCAAAGGCAGAAATCTATAGAATAATTCACAAAAAAGTGTGTACAAGGAAAAGATTCCAATAATATTAATAAAAGAAAAATAAGATATGCTTTTCACTCTACTTCTGAGATATAAATATAAATAAGAAACATCAGGGAAGAAAAAGAGAAGAAAAAGAGAAGAAAAAATGAGGATAGAGTTAAATATAAAATATAAAATGAAGGGAAACATATATATATATATATATATATATATATATATATATATATTTGTTTATTGTTTTTTGGGGAAAGAATTCCAACAAAGTGCTCGATTACAAAGAGAAACTTTTTCGATATAAGAGATTAATATTTATTTTTTATTTAATAGTACAGAAGTTCAGAAAAACATTGGTACCGTCGGTTTCAAGCCCAACATAAAGGGAACCAGTTAATGGTAAAACGTAAATCATGTTAGGCTCTCGTCAGCCATGTTGTTTCTGTCAAAGGAAAAAATTTCAGGCCCGCATTTATTTTTTTATAATGATGTTCATTTTTATTTAACTATAGTTTATTCCTATCTGTGTATATTTTTATTTTATTCTAATATGAATGTTCTAATTTTTTATTTAATGCATTTTAGTAAATATGTACTGTTCTGTTTTTGCATGGTTTCCGGTCTGCCTTCTGTTAATTTTATCTGGTGCAAGGGAGATAATTACTTTATCTTATTTCAGTTAAGGGGAGATAATCCATGTTTCAGTTGGTCCAAGGAGGGGAATTAATATATCTTATTTATTTTTTAACCTTTTTTATTTATTTTGTTTTAAATAATTGAGAGAGGTATACCGGCTATTTGATTTCTAAGTCTTTTATATATGTGTATTGTATTCTTTTTAGGTAGCCATAATTTTCATACCTAATATTTATACTTACAATTGTGTAAATGTCCATTTTCACTTTACTAATTTATGCGCTAAGTTGACTACTCTTGAAGAAATTCCTTTAGGTGGTGTCTTCGTTCGTTGTTCGGTCCTCCCAGTTTATTAGGAGCGCTTGTCTCCTATGTAAACAGACTTTGAGGGTCTCACTGCGTACGTTCAAACAGGTCTTTTGAGGGTCATTAATAGTCTTTATAATGTGGTACTTCTCCGCATCACAAAGGGGCACCGTTTTTGAGACTGGTGCGTATGCTGGTCTTCTCTCCATGGTATCTCTCACATAATGTAGTATTTAATTGTAGAGTGACCATATAACTATATTCTGTAATTAGATGTGGATGAAGAATTAAAAATTAAATTAGAATAGGGAATAGTAGTTAATTGAAATATTAAAACTTCTGGATAGATCGTAATATTTAGACATGCTAAACTTTGGATAGGAATGATATATTTGTAAAATCATAATATTACAAATGTATTTATTGAATTAACATTCGTTATTGGCCTAAAAATCGACTATTGAAACAAGTGATAATAATTGATGTGTTGATTCAAATATATAAACCAGATGTATTAATTGTTAGTATGGATATTTTTTCAATAATTAACTTCTGATAAGCTCTAGTGTAGCAGCACTGAAAAACTGTCATACATAGAAACAATCTGTATGTGAATTAACACACACACACACACACACAAACACACACACACACACACACACACACACACACACAAAAGATATATATATATATAATATAAAGCTGAATGTGTGTGTGTGTGTGGTCACGAACAGGCTCCTATATGGTTGACTATTTTAAAAAACTGATTACATATAATGATAGAAGATGTATCGAGACACAGGAATGGGTATGTTTGATCTGGAAGAACGGTGGTTCATTAAAATTGTGGGGTCTGCGTTCGCGCCTGGTCCACAAAGTATGGAAATAAACAATTTAAAAATAAAAAAAAAACGTTTACAAGTGTTTTTGATATAGATGTGCATAATAATACTTTGATAAGTATGTTTTAACTTAAATAGGGATTGTATAATAAAATTGTGGGAGTGTGCGTTCGTGCCTGGCCTCCATGGTATGGAAATAGGCACAAACTTTAATAAACACTTTTCATATCTATAATTATGTTTCAGTTTGAAGAAATATGGTATAATAAAATTATGGGGTGTTCGTTCGCGCCTGACCTCCATAGAATCGAAATATGTCACAAAGTTTAACAAGGTTTTTTTAATATAGATCCACAGAATATTGTGATGAGTGTTTCAGTGTGAACAGGTATAGTATAATAAATTATAGGGTTTATTTATTTTATTTTTACTTTCATCATATTTTGCTTTGGTTTTGATACCCCCAAATTCAATACAAATTTACAACTCTTCCTTTTCATAACCTATCATACTTTCATAAATCAGAGTCGATTTTCTGTAGGCTGTTTTTGAACCCAGTCAACGACGGGTACTTTTGCTAATATATATATATATATATATATACACACCATTAGATATAATCCCCCAAAACAAATGATTTAGTTAAGTTATAAATATTTATTTATGTATCTTTATTTTATTTTTTTGGTAAACTACTGAGTGTTCCTGACAAATTGCCCCGTATACCCCGCAATCATCTAATATGATGCAAGAAAGTTTATTACATAGAATGAAAGTTTATATATATATATATATATATATATATATATATATATATATGAAATTGATATGTAGTTTGCTTGAAGCATTGTGTGTGATAGGTATGTAGTAGAGATTTAGAAGGCTGTCACAATGCGAGAAATGATATATAGTCGGTGTTGGCGAGAGAAGACGAAAACAAGTGGCGATTTACAAATCAATAAGTACATACATATATGTCTATATATATATATATACTTATTCAGTTGTATTAAATACAGATGTCTTACTTGTTATGTCTGTGACAATATCCATAATGTATTTCGGAAAAAATTCTCTTTTCAAATGGTGGAACTGACAGATCGATTCAAAACATGCTAGATTATGGAGCGGAAAATTAATTGAATGGCTGTGTTGAGCCTCGGAGCAAATGTAAGGAGGGGATTTATATGTATGGCGTGTTTTAGGTAATTAACGTATTTTTGTTCTTTTTTAAAAATATTTTTATATATATATATATGCATATATATATATATATATTAGTTTATAACTTGTTGCTTTAGCATAAGTTTTTTTATTTTGTATATTCTATGTCTATTTCGTTGTCTTTATTTTTTTCCTGCTGCTATGTATTATTTATTTATTTGTTTAATTTATTTACGCCCTTGCTTGTTCAGTGGAATGGCCTGGTGTATCTAGGTCACACAAGGCTTGCACGGGTTAACTTTTGAAGGAGAGAAGTAGAGG
>NC_136509.1:92898676-92958676 GCF_053919585.1 Euprymna scolopes
AACAAACAAAAAAAAAGCCGAACAAGATGAAAGCAAACAATAAATAATTAAAAAAAACACAACGATGAATATTTTTAAATGACAACGAATAATATATAAAATAAAATTATTTAAAAAACAAACAAAAAACATATTTTAAAAATAAAAAAAGGAAATCAATAATTTAAAAATACAAACGATCGATAAACAATTAAAAAATGGAACCAAATGATAAATAATTGAAAATATGAATACAAACGTTAAACAATTATAATATAAAAACAAACGATAAATAATTCGAAAATTAAAACGAACGCTAAATAATTTTAAAAATGAAAACGAACAATAAACAATTAAAAAATTAAAACGTATAATGAACGATGAATAATTTGAAAATAACACGAAACGAAAAACAATTAAAAATGAAAACAAACGATAAATAAAAAATTAAAAAAACGAATGATAAATCATTAAAATATGAAAGCGAACGATAAATAATTTAAAAAAAAAATGAAAACGAACGATAAATAATTAAAAAAATGAAAACCAACGATAAAAATATGGTTTCCGTTCTGCTAGATCTACAGCAGATGTGCTTAGAGTTATATCTCATAGGATTAGCGAATCTCTCGATGGAGGCAACCTTTCTAGGGCAATTGCTCTTGACATATCAAAGGCCTTTGATAGAGTATGGCATAAAGGTTTATTTCACAAGATCTCCAGCTATAGTATAGTTGGAAATGTCTTCTCAATTATTAAATCATTTCTCTCTGATAGGTTCATAAGAGTAGTGGTTGATGGGCAGAAATCAGAAGCTAACAATATTAATGCTGGAGTCCCTCAGGGGTCCATCCTAGACCCAACTCTTTTCCTGATCTACATTAATGATCTTCCAAATCACATCCTTACATCATTCGTAGACATTTATGCTGATGACACGAACATTTATGGTAGCACGTCTAAGACAGTAAACGACCAAGTTCTCTTCGATGTTCTCTCCTCTGATCTTGAGAACGTGGTACAATGGGTAAAGGAGTGGCTGGTTACTTTTAATGCATCTAAAACCAAGCTTCTCTCTTTACATCATCAACACTCTGATCCACATCTGGCATCAATTGAAATGAATGGCTCTCGTTTTGAGGAGGCCTCAAGTTTTGACAAGCTTCTGGGCTTGACCTTTACTCCTGATCTTAAATGGAACACGTACATCAAATCTGTTGCCAAGTCCACTGGAAAAATGGCAGGATCTTTCTATCGATCCAGTAGATATCTCACTGCTGATGCAATTCTCTATCTATATAAGAGCCAGGTACGTCCAAGGATGGAATACCGTTGCCACATCTGAGCAGGAGTTGCTAGAAAGGACTTGTCCTGCCTTGATAGAGTTCAAAATAGACTTCGTAGCCTCGTAGGAGATGTACTTTTCTCTTCCCTGCAACCCCTATCTAACAGAAGAGATGTTGCGAGTTTGTCTCTGATGTATTATTATTTTCATAGAAGTGTTCGACTGAGCTCCAGTCTATGGTCTATGGTCCCCCCTCGCCAAACATTCACAAGAAACACTCGTCTCGCTGAAAACACTATCAATAATTCCCCCCACTCTTTATCTGTGCCTAAACCTAAACGTAGATTCCATGAACAAAGCTTCTTTCTTAGAACTGCACGTCTGTGGAATTGTCTTCCGTTTTCCTGCTTTCCGACTGACTACAATATAGTTGTCTTCAAGTTTAGCATAAACAAGTTCTTGATGAGCCGTTCCATATAAGTTAACAAATTTACAGAATTTCCATTACTAATGATTACTATATTGTCCAATTTCTACTGTACACTCTTTAACCCTTATCCTCGAGTGACCTCTTGGCCTTGATAATGTGGTGATGCCGGTGTAAAAAAATAATAAAAAATGAAAACGAACGATAAAGAATTTAAACAAATTAAAACCAACGATAAATAATGTAAAAAAATGCAAACGAACGATAGATAATTTAACAAAATGAAAACGAACGATAACTAATTTTAAAATGAAAAGTAACGATAAATAATTAAAAAATAATGAAAACCAAGGATAAATAATTTTAAAAAAAAATGAAAACGGGCTATAAATAATTAAGAAAATGAAAACGAACGAAAAATAATTTAAAAAATGAAAACGAACGATAAATAATTTAAAAAAGAAAAACGAAAAAAAAAAAAAAAAAATGAAAGCCAACGAGAATTAACTAAAAAAATAAAATCCAAGGAAAAATAATTTAAAAATGAAAACGAACGATAAATAATTTAAAAATAAAAACGAACGAAAAATAATTTAAAAAATGAAAACGAACGATAAATAATTTAAAAATGAAAAGCGAAAGATAAGTAATTTAAAAAATGAAAACGAACGATTAATAATTTTAAAAAATTTCAACCAACGATAAATAATAAAAAAAAAAATGAAAACCAACAATAAATAATTGAAAAAATGAAAACAAACGATAAATAATTGAAAAAATGAAAACGGACGATAAATAATTTAAAAATGCAAACGAACGATAAATAATTTAAAAATGAAAGTAACGATAGATATTTAAAAACATGAAAACAATGATAAATAATTTAAAAATCAGAACGAACGATAATAATTAAAAAAAAATGAAAAATAACGATAAATAATGTATAAATGAAACGAACGATAAATAATTAAAAAAATTAAAACCAACGATAAATAATTAAAAAGAATGAAGACGAACGATAAATAATTTAAAAAATGCAAATGAACGATAAATAATTAAAAAAAACAACGATAAATAATTAAAAAAAATGAAAACGACCAATGAATAATAAAAAAATTAAAACGAACGATAAATAAAAAAAAAATGAAAATGTAGATAAATTACGAAAAAAAATTAAACGGAAGTTAAATGATAAAAAAATCAAAACGCAAAATAAATAATTAAAAAATGAAATTACGATAAATAACTTTGGAAAATGAAAACGAACTTTAAACAATTAAAAATGAAAACGAAGGAAAAACAAACAAACAAACAACTTACAAAATAAAACAATTTAAATTCAAAAATTAATTTAAATACAAATAAAGAAATATTTTCCTTTAAATCAGACTCATAGATACATAATTTAGTAAAAAAAAAAATTTCTAAATAATACGTTATCATTTCAGTATTCTGTACCAAGAAATGATTTATTAATGAATCGAAAACTTTATTATTTAGAAAGTAAACTGAAAAACCTTATTTGAAATTATTTTTTAACATTTGAAAAAAATCGATTAAATTTTCAAAACATTCACTATATTTTGTTATAAGAATAAAAATTCAACATAATGCTTTCTGTATTACCAAGAGAAAAGATTGTAAAAAAATATTTTAAAACGATTGTATTTCTGACTGTAAATCAAAGTCACGTGTGAATTAATAATTCAATACACTTTTAAAAATTATAAAACTTCACTGTATTTTTTTTCTCTTTTATGGCAGCAACACTCCATGAATGGGTGAATGGTGGATTTGTATATATATATAGAATACTCTTTATTGTGAGTAAGTTTCTACTGAGGTAGAAGAAACCTATGTTTCCAAATGCAAAATAATTCTTTATCTTTTGCAAAAAAAAAAAAAAAAAGAAACAAAAGAAAAAAAAAACAAAAAAAAATACAATTATTTTCAACCAATTTTGTAAATCCCTCTGTAATTTCTTGGAGAATTGAAACAGAAAATGAGCATACTTCATAATTGTTGCTTATCGTCTGATATCTTATTGTGTGAAACGTCAGCAGGTCACGTAACTTTAGTGGAAAGGCCTGCATTACGGTGGCTGTGGTATGGCTCCTTTCAGTCTTGCCATATTATGGATACTCATGGGTGTTTGCATCTATTTGTGAAACAAGGATTACGCAATCCACAACACTTTGTCTCCTTAGTCAGCACTGCTTGATTTCAGTGGCAAGGAGAAATCCAGGACGGTTGGAAAAAATGCCGATATAAGCGAAGAGCGCACATAGCACCTCGCATTCTTAAATGTCCATTCATTTTAGTACTCACCAGTTTCAACGTTGTGAGAAAAGGGTAACGCAATCTCCGACCGCACCTTTCCTGAATCGGCACTGCTTGAGTCCAGTGGCAAGAAGAAATCCGGAACGACTGGAAAAAATGCCGAGATAAGCGGAGAGCACACAAAGCATCTCGTATTCCCAAATTGTCATCCATTTTAGTACTGACCAGTTTTAACGTTGCTTAACTTCGGAACGAAAACTGGTGTGTCGACGTGATTATTTCAAAATGTGTAATAAACGAAAAAACACAAAACAGAATTAGTCAACATGGATTGGAACAAATATACTGCGTACATTGCCAAGGCTGCTGCAAAGAAAGTGGGTTTCTTCTACCGCGGTAGAAACTTACTCACAATAAAGAGTATTCTATATGTATACAAATCCACCATTCACCCATTCATGGAGTATTGCTGCCATATCTAGCCTATTGCGTCTACCACTATTTTCTTACTGACAAAGTCGAAAAAAGTCATCTAATAGGGTTCGAACTATCGGCCAAGCCCCAACCACTCTCCCATCGCTGCTATGTTGCATCCATGTGTGTGTTTTACAAGTTCTTTAATGGAATGTGCCCCGATGAACTTGTGTCCGCTCGACGTTAATACTCCCGACTGACACAACAAGTAGCAAAATTCTACCCCATCAACGTTGAGGTCCGATGCGGAAAAACCTTCTACTCTAATAGTTTCTTCAGTCGGACTTGCTAGTTTTCGGAATTTCTTCCGTGTTTCCTGCTTTCATGACTGTACTAACCTGCAATAGTTTAAATGTAATGTAAACAAACATCTCGCTAGTGAACCTCACAGAGTTGCCTGTGAGACACGATCCTAAATAGCAGCCCTTAAGAAATTATTTTAACATAATCTAATAAATAAATGTTACAAATATAAACTACGGGAAAAGGAAGAGATAAAAAAAGATGGTAAGAAATCAAGAAAATTTAGACGTTTAGGATAAAATAATTCAGATCGGTTAATGTATCAAAAGTTCGTGTCATTGCGGGATTTAAAGTCCCCCTAAAAGCATGGAACAACAGATAAACCGTCATTATTTCTATTAGTTTTGACTTAATCAATTCTCATCGTCTGTTTGTCTCGCTCCGATTTCAGTATCGATGCAAACGGACGTGACATTAACCAGTTTTGAGAATCGATTAAAAACGAAAGGATGGGCAGACTGATCCATCTATTATATAAAGGACAGTTGTCTGCGTGTTTGTATGATTGTAAAATGAACATCGTTTAGTTTGGAAAGAAAATGGATACCCCTTATAAGAATAGTTTCCACATATTTGTGAGGCAAGGGTTGCGCAATCCATAGCCACGCCCCTCCTGAATCGACATTGTTTGAGTCCAGTAGCAAGGAGAAGTCCAGGTCAACTGGAAACAATGCCGAGATAAGCGAAAGCACATACACCACCTGGAATTCACAAATGGTCACCCATTTTAATACTGACCAGGTTCAACGTTGCTTAACTTTGGTGATCTAATGGGAAACGGCGTGTCAACGTGATTATTCCATATGAGTGTATGTTCAGCTAAAAATCACAAACTACAATTCAGAGTCCTAAAAAGTTTATATTTTCTTGATCGGCGTTGCCCTGGATGTATAATATCTAAAATATAGAAAAACAGAATTACATTTAAAGGAGATAGCCGTAGTAAATGAATTTAATTATTATTAATCTTTTCAACATATTAAAACAAGAGACAGAAATGGTTTCGGCAGATGTTATAACGAGGGCTGAGAAGAAGGACAGAAAGTGGGGTATAGCAAAAACGATAAAGATAAAGAAACGGCTAGAGCGCGAGGGTGAAGAGAGGGGGGATAGAAGTTTTAATCTAAAGATGATTCACAAACTATTTAACTTCTATTTAGTTTTTTTGGTCTTGGGCAACGCCAAGTCGCCCCGCTAGTCTATGATATAAAAACATCTGTCTGTATGTATCTCTGGTATTTTCTCTCCGATTATCTCTGCATTATTTCCTGTTGTCCTGAATTTCTGGTATTTAACAATACTGAGCCAAGAGAGGGGTGGTTGAGATTGCGCAGCTCTTGCCACAATTTACAGTGGATATCCATAGTATGTCAAGACTGAAGGAAGCTACTACCTATCTTTCGCTAAACTTTGAGAAATACTCAACAAACTTCTATAAAGTTGGTACTTTTTAAATCGACGTGGATCGTTAAATTTTAAATCGGAAAAATAATATCTAAAATTTGGAAAAAAAAAAGACTTTAGCTCTATGCAGATGTGTTACTCGCTAAAAATGGAACAAAAAGAAAAACAAGAACTATAACACCATCACCACCACTCTTATTACCACCACCACCACCACCACCACTCTTATTACCACCACTACCACCACTACCATCACCACTACCATTACCATCACCATTATCACCATCAGTAGTTACCATCAACACCCCCACCACTACCACTGTAACTATCACTACCACTACCTCTATCACTAACACCGCCGCCACCACCACCACCACCACCATCACCACTAGCACTATCACCACTGGCATCACCACCAACACTACTACCATCACGACGACTACTACCACCACTTCTACCATCACCACCACTAGCATCACAACCAGCACCACTACCACTGCCATGGTAACTATCACTAACACCACCACCACAGCCACTACTACCATAGCACCATCACCACTACCACTTCTATAGCCACGACAACCACTATCATTACTACAACCACCAACACTATTACAATCTAATTATTGGAATGAACTTTAAATCTTTTCACCCATTGCTAAAAGTTATTTTACTAATTCAAAATTGAAGATCGCACGAGTTCTCGGTTGTCCTACGTTTATCCTGGCATAGACACGACTAGAAAACCTTGGAAACACGGACTATTAACCTTTGAAGACTTTCTGAAACCTTATACGTCAAGAAATCGAATGGACCGATAAATAAACTGGGACTTGTAACAAACTACGCATCGCACGCGACCCGCGAAGTCAGTGATGGTTGTTTCGCATACGAAGAATGTGACGAATATTCACGCTTCATCTATGTAAAACGAAAATAACACTGAGATATTTGCTCGCTTGTTAAGAGTTATTAGCCGTTAAATGATCAGGGCAACACCGGAAGTGATTGTAAACGGAATCCAAAGATTATAAATTTGATGCAATGACTTCCAACTATGCAGATATAACAGATATTACTGAAGTATAAAGATTTCAGAAAGGCCTATTTGAATTATTCGGACTATTATTCTTATCTTGATTATTATTTTCATAACCTTACGGTCACTGTAACCTCCGATCTTCTTTAGGTGTGTCATGTCGTACTCGGGAATCTGCACGGAATTTCAAGCTGAACCCTTTATCTAAGCCACAGGGGTAGCATGTTCTCGTTCTGTTAGTCATGGCTGAGTAAAAGTCTTAAGTGATTTGCACCTGTATTGATATAACGTTGACCAGGAGCCAACACGTTGTATACTCCGTCGCAAAGGAGACCAAGACTAGGAAAGAACTTCAACTCGCCTTTTGTTTTGTACGACGGTATTTATTTTCTCATTCTCTTGTTACCGCTGTGACGTCCCTTACGTGATCGTCTTCTCGACGCACTTAACGCCTCACACGTGATTACGAACGTTATTAACATCTCTTATGTGATTGTTCTTTTTTATAGTCTTTCTTTTTTCATTACCGGTGACGTCATCTCATACGAATTTGCATCCGCGCATCCGCGCGACGTTACAGTGATTTTACCCGTTTCATAGCTGACAGAATGAGAGCATGCTACCCCCATGGATTAAATCTAGAGCTGTATTCGAAATTCCGTGCAATTGATTCCGGGAAGGTCTACGAGCAGGCCTATACATTAGAAACCGCATAAAAACAGTTATTACTTATGGATTTAAATACTTGAACTGAATATTGATAATTTGGATTATTTGGATTATTCGGACTACTATTCACAAGTTTAATTTTGTTTTCATAATCTTTTCAAGAAACTCCTACTCCCATTCCTAAAATACATATTTCTGTTTATATTCGAAATTTTAAAACACTTAAAAAAGATAATTATTCATTACTTAACAAGGCCAAAAACTATTCGAGGATAAAGGCGGATGAGATTTTTAATTAAACGGTGGTCAATACAATCCTTAAATATTGGCAGGCAACCTCGGGAAGAAAAAGCATTCGATGGGTTGCCCACACGCAAATGGACACAATGTGAAGAATTCGAGATTTTCCACCATTGTCTAACGGAATGCATAATTTGAACCAGAAATATGTGAGCAGATATCGGTCAAAGTGTTTAAACACTAGACAAAGGAAATATTAAACATTTCTATGGGAAAAAATGTTTTTATGAATAAAATCGCCACAGAGAAAAGGAGTCAGTCGGTCAGAAAGAGCGAAGCTGCGTCACCATTTATTCACCATCTGACATCCGCAAACAATGCACCCACCCCTGCGCCTTTCAGGAAAGTCAAAACACATTTTGTAGATTAACTGTATTGTGATTTTTACTTCTCTGTCAATGTATGTACATATTTTATGCAGCGACAAAAGTAGATGTTAACAATATATAAACTGGACAAACGCATTTCGAACAGTCGGCTACAGCAAATACGTAAAACTATGAAAGAATTAAAAATAACAGAATGAAAAAAAAATGTATTACATAAGAATGAACATTGCAAAACCTTTGGCTCAGCATTTTGTTCTTTTGTAGAAGAACTTCGGCACTGATAGAAAAATGAGCCCTGATAGGAGTATTCCCGTCAGGCATGCGTAGTGCGCGCATATAGCCTTGGTAAATTTTTGTGAATTGAATCTGAGAACACGTATATATATATATATATATATATATATATATATATATATATATATATATATATATATATATATATATACCCGAGACACCTTTCGCCATCTTCATCAGGGGCAAACGATGGAATTTTGATTTTCTTAAAAAGAAAATGGGGGAAGAAATTAAAAAGAAGATGAAAATAAAAACGATGTTAAAAAATATGTACAAGGAGTAAGGAAAGGGGAGAAGATAAAAAAATTAAAATGTGGATAATACACACACACACACGCATATATTATTTAATATATATATATATATATATATATAAAATGAATATTATTTAATATATATATATATATGTATTAAGAGTGTGAGAGATGATATAATAATTTACACAGTCAAGCAACATTGCAACTCACAAAAGCAATAAGAAACAAGTCGAAAGTCGAAGCCACAAATTTCGCCTTCATTAGTTGAACACATCCGAACTCGGGATTCGAAACCGGTTGCTCAAGTTGCAGAGTACTCGCTTCGCATACAAGCTACACGAGTTTCGAATCCCGAGTTCGAATGTATTCAACTGATGAACCCAAATGAGAGCGAAACTCTAGTCTTGGACTTCTGGTTTGTTGGCTGTCTTGTTGGCTCTTTTGAGCTGCGACGTTGCTCGATTGTGAATATATATATATATATATATATATATATATATATATATATATATATATATATATATATATATATTCAATCCTCTTTTTTAGAGAGCTTGCAATTTTTTATACTTTTTTTGAAGAGCTTCATTTTTCCTTTTTAATTCCTCTCTAATCTATCCTATTTTTCATTTTTCTTTTTGGCGTCGAGAGGTTCCAGGTCGCCTGATGAAGTCTCTTTGACTGAAACAGATGGCTATTTGTAGCGATCACATGTAACTGTTTACCCCAAATAATAAAAAATATATGTATATATATATATTTGATTTTTTGTGTATTGATATTCATATTAAAAACCCCTTTTCTATTAATTTAAAAAGAAGATACAATTTTCGTATATATGGATCGTGGAATTGCATTCATCTGTAAAAGATCTAGCTAATTCGCATAATATTTTAAACCTCCATTTTAATTAATTCCCTATTTTTTTTTGTTTTCTTATGGAAAGATCATCTTTAGTTAAATATTACATGTAATTATATCTCTATATCTACAATTATATAAATGCAACTTTGTCTGTGTGTATGTGAATTCGTTCCTTATAGGCACCGAAATGACTGAACAGATTTTCTTTAAAATTTACAAAACTTTAGTGTATGAGTCTGGGAGTGATCTTGGCTTAGTTTTGTCTCAGAATACCTCGATAATTACCGATAATCGATAATCGAAACCATTATTTTAAGTTATCTAAAGCCATTTTTCGATAGCGTCGCTTAGCAACAACGATAGAACAACGGGCCGTAAAAGTTCTACCGTGGTTAAGTTGATAGGCTGTTTTTTTTGTTTTATTATTATTATTTTTTTTGCATAACGTGATCTGTAGGTTAAAACTCCGCGCGTAAATTTCCTAATTTTTTTTCATTAACTACAAATTTTTTTTATAAGACTTGAAAATGTACGTGTTTTTTTTTTCATGACGTGGTCTGTAAGTTCAAACTCCGCACGTAATTTTCTTAATACTTTTTTTTTTCGTTAACTGGAAAGAAGTTTATATAAAATAATTTTATAAAAGAAACAGTAGCTGCTCTAGAGTGCAATGTAGAATAATATATATTTTGGACTAAGTTACTGCATGGAGGTATGTGAAGCTTCCTCCTGGGCAATTTTCACGGATATCGATGACAATAAAAATATAGGAGTGTGAAATATTCGTTTATCATCATTCAATCCCAGGCAACGTCGGATCTCTCTTCTATTTCATGCATATATTCTATATGATTTATACTTGCGCCATATCTGCGTAAAAAGGTTATAGTAAGCACAAACCTCTTCCTATATATATCTATGTATGCGTATATATATATATTTGTTTAAAAATTTTCTTACCAAACTTTGTCAGTTTTTAGTCCACAGATATGAAACTTAATATATAGGGTGTTCGAAACCATACAAATTTTTTTATTATACTTGTCATAACTTGGATCGGTAGAGAGCATGAATTGTACAGTGTCACTTCCAGACATGATAAAAGGCTCCTGTCGCTCTTGGGATTTGTACACAACTGACCAACTATTAAATGGTCTGCAAAAAACAAAAAAACAAAAAAAACAACAAAAAAACAAAAAAAACAACAACAAAAAACAAAAAAAACAAAACCAAAAAAACAAACAAACGAACAAAAAACAAAAACAAACAAACAAAAAACAAAAACAAAAAAACGGTTTTCATCAAACGGAAATGGAATCATGTCGTCTTTTTTTAGGGTGGCAATTTTATCGTTCCACCCAGTTATATATATATATATATATATATATATATATATATATATATATATATAGAGAGAGAGAGAGAGAGAGAGAGAGATAAATGTAAAAGGACTGAAATTTGTTTGCAGACGCAATATATAATGATTGATCATAACAGAAAGAATCGAAAAAATGTAAACTAAATAAATAAATGAATAAAAGTCTAAAATCATACGATTTTATTGCGTTTGTTATTTGTTTTAATACCCCGGGCATGTTTCCCTTTCGTGTATGGCATTTTAAATATTCTATTGAAGGTCTGTCTTTTATCAAAGGCGTAATACAATACAAACACGATTGTCTTGGCGACCAAATGCGCATTGTTTCTAAAATCGCATCTGAACGTGATTTACCGAACGTTACCAGACGATAATGTATTCGAAGGCGCCTCGCCGTTTTATTTACGCGCTTCTCACATTGGCAAGGCGTGGCAGGAGCCCAGTGGGTTGTGAATAATCAGCCCACCCTTACTTCATCGAGGAGCTACCTTAAGCTGATAGAACAACAGCCCAGAATATTTCCGTCAGTAATCCCCGGTAGGATCTCTCAGGCTAGTGGCAATAAAGAAATTTTACTACCGATGGCGGAGATAATGTCTGAAAAGATGGCCCACTAAGAACGAGCGTAGCTATACCACGTTTAGACAAAGGATGAAGGGCGTTGGTTGTTGGATTTGCTATTTGCTTTCTCCTGTCCCCTAAACAACGGAAATGCTTTCGCCTGGCAATTCTTTATCCGCTAATGTTTGTGTGTCAGGACTGACACATTTATTTATTTATTTATACGAGGTATCTCCAATAAGTTTCCAGACTTTCTTGGACAGGCATTTACAATTGTAGATTCTTGAAAATTCAGTATGTTATTGCTATACATTAGGCACCGCCAAAACTGGGGGGGCAGGTCAGTACTTTTTGACGGACCGTCTTTTTAAAAATCTACCAAAAATCAGGTAATTATCCGATCAATACGAAATTTTCAGCGATTATTAGGAGAAGAATGAACTTTATAACAATGTACTTATTTTTCATAAACGATATTTATATATATATATATTTTTGCTTACAAAACCCCCCCTTGTTTTGAAGTGGGAACAAATATGCTTAAAATAATCATCTGAAACTGAACAAAACATATTGTGTTGTTGTAAGGGACAGAATTATAGATTTAAAAAAAAAAAAAAAAAAAAACTTGTTTGCATACCTTATTTTGACGTCTGAATATCAGAACTTCGATTGTGTTTAATTATCCCGCTTTTGAGTTTTGAAGTGTGAAATTCGGTGAATATGTTAAGTAAAATAATTAATTTAAGTTAAGCAAAACAAAAAAAAATTTTTTTTTATATTTATACGAAAAAAGCCATTTTAAAATTTTTGATAAATAAATTAACAATTTTTTTTTAGCGAGCCGAATAATGCATGACCATTATTAAACAGAGCATGCTTTGAATAATCGATACAAAAAAAAAAAAATTCGATAAATATTGTGCCCTTTGTGTTAAAAATAGCATCATTTTTTTCGATCTCGTTTGAAAACGTTTGCCGCCTTTCGACTACGGTGGACCAAACGCGCTGAAATAATTTTTTTTTATTCTGCTTTAAATTGCCCCCTCCCCCCATTTTGTGGAGCCTGGCCCCCACACACATACACATTAAAAACCAAACTCATACAAATGGTCACCCATCTGGTACTGGCCAGCCTCAGCTTAATAATACATTGAAATTTTCGTCACTGAAAAATAAGTTTTTTTGGCCTGTTTAGTCTTCCATAGTTTTCGTCTCATCGAAAGAAAACGTAAACAGAGTCGATCTGAACTCTTCGGCGACGCGAAATATCTGGTTACATATATGAATAAGTGGAATTATTTGAAATTCAGGTACTTATATTATAATATTTTTGCATATTCTCTTAGAAAATCATCCTAAATCTTAGTTAGACAATAAATGAATAAATAAATTATTTCAAAAACCCTTTTTTTTAAATATTTAAGTACGTTTTTTGTGCAAGACAAAAAATAACAATTGTTAACTTTTTGGGAAAATTTAACATTTAAAATTGAATTAAAAATAGTAGAAAAAGTTTTACATTATTCTGTTTTCTATATGATAAAATTCAGGGTTTTATCTTTCTGGAAAAAAAAAGTTACTCAGAAATAATGGATTTTAATAAATGTAATTTAGTTTTAAAAAACAACAACAACTTGATTTTGCGGCCATTTTTGGCGGTGCCTACTATACATCTTATGAAATGACTGACCAATTTTTATGATTTCAGGTTCCAATGAACAGTTACAGCAGGAATTGGAATACACCTTGCTAAAGCCTTATTGTCACAGCTGGTGAATTTCAAAAACGCAATCTGGATATCAGCTTTATTAAAACAAGCTTGTTGAATGACACTTTAGAAGAATGATATACAATAAAATTCTGTTTTAAACTTGGAAAAATGCCACAGAAACTTATGGAATGCTTCAGACTGCTTTTGAACCATATTGCATGAATTGAACACCAGTTTTAGAGTTGCATAAAGATTCAAGGAAGGCAGGGAGTCTGTGAGAGATGATGAGAGGTGTGGGAGAAGTAAGAAAATCAGAACACCAGAGTTGATTGGCCAAATAAAGAATTTCATGGATAAGGACCGTTGTGTGTCTATAGAGACAATAAGTGCAGAGTTTGATGTCAGTGTGGGAACTGTTCACACAATTATTCATGAGGAACTGAAGATACGGAAAATTTGTGTGAAATTTGTTTCTATGGTGCTCTATTCTTGTCACAGACTATTTGACTTAGATGGGCATGTAGACAGTTCTTCACCCTCCCTTGCGTTCTGACATTTGCTTATTCCCTAAGCTCAAGGGAAACCTGTTGTTATGAGACAATTTAGGAGATGAAAGAGGCTGTGACGAGGGCTATAGACATGCTCACACAAGAGGATTTCCATGAAGCCTCCCAAAAGTTGGAACGGTACAACAAGTGCATTGCAGTTGCAGCCGGAGGAGATTATTTTGAAGGGGATTAGAGTTCCATGTGTGTACTATCACTAAAAGTGCCCATAAGAAAAAAATGGAAACTTATTTAAAGCACATCGTAGATAAATGCACATTGCATTTTGTTATAGATGGTAAACAGTGTCACCTGAACATGAATTGTTAACAACACTTCTTTGAAATGCACAGTAACATATAATAGCAAGGTTTAAATATTTATCTGCATATAATAGCAATGTTTAAATATTTATCTGCTTATAATAGCAAGGTTTAAATATTTATCTGCATATAATAGCAAGGTTTAAATATTTATCTGCATATAATAGCAAGGTTTAAATATTTATCTGCATATAATAGCAAGGTTTAAATATTTATCTTCATATAATAGCAAGGTTTAAATATTTATCTGCATATAATAGCAAGGTTTAAATATTTATCTGCATATAATAGCAAGGTTTAAATATTTATCTGCATATAATAGCAAGGTTTAAATATTTATCTGCATATAATAGCAAGGTTTAAATATTTATCTGCATATAAAATCAAGGTTTAAATATTTATCTGCTTATAATAGCAAGGTTTAAATATTTATCTGCATATAATAGCAAGGTTTAAATATTTATCTGCATATAATAGCAAGGTTTAAATATTTATCTGCATATAATAGCAAGGTTTAAATATTTATCTGCATATAATAGAAAGGTTTAAATATTTATCTGCATATAATAGCAAGGTTTAAATATTTATCTGCATATAATAGCAAGATTTAAATATTTATCTGCATATAAAATCAAGGTTTAAATATTTATCTGCATATAATAGCAAGGTTTAAATATTTATCTTCATATAATAGCAAGGTTTAAATATTTATCTGCATATAATAGCAAGGTTTAAATATTTATCTGCATATAATAGCAAGGTTTAAATATTTATCTGCATATAATAGCAAGGTTTAAATATTTATCTGCATATCATAGCAAGCTTTAAATATTTATCTGCATATAATAGCAAGGTTTAAATATTTATCTGCATATAATAGCAAGGTTTAAATATTTATCTGCATATAATAGCAAGATTTAAATATTTATCTGCATATAATAGCAAGGTTTAAATATTTATCTGCATATAATTGCAAGGTTTAAATATTTATCTGCATATAATAGCAAGGTTTAAATATTTATCTGCATATAATAGCAAGGTTTAAATATTTATCTGCATATAATAGCAAGGTTTAAATATTTATCTGCATATAAAAGCAAGGTTTAAATATTTATCTGCATATAATAGCAAGGTTTAAATATCTATCTGCATATAATATCAAGATTTAAATATTTATCTCGTTGAAAAAAATAAATACCATTTTTGAAGGCAAAGTTGCTTCGAAAACGGCAAAATTCGTGAAATTTTGCTTAAAAAACGGTCGATCTAGCAACCGTGGACAAAAATATGGGGTAACCTCCTTTTGATGCAGCCTCATTTTCGAATATAATAATAATAATAATAATAATAATAATAATAATAATAATAATAATAATAATAATAATAATAATAATGTATGACCATTGTTGTAATGGTGCAAGAATAGAAACTCATTAATTTCTACGTGCAACTGAAGAAAGAAAGCAGCGAAACGTTACGTAAAAATGGGAACATTCGAAAGAAACAGAGAAAAAAAGCACATTTTATTCCAAGAAGTGCTGGACTGAATGAGCAAATTAAATATTTTACAATGTGATTTTATTATTTGTATTCAACTATGCAGCATATTATTATTTATTTATTTATTTATTTATTAATACTTATCAATTCATCTCATTTGAGTCAATTCTATACTAAAAATGCAATGAATACTATTTCATTAGAAATGTTAATAAACTCATATTTGCAGTGTGTTTTTGGTTTTTAGTCTAAAATTCTTACTCCAAGGTAATTTCTTGATTCAATTTAAATTAAATTTTTATACCTTACTTTGTAAAATTTATAAAAACGCATTTTGAAGATAAATAAATTTCAAATTGAATCTTGTACCATTATTTTTAAAGCCTATAGTAAAAACATTTTGTTTAACAATTTTCATGCCTTGGATGAAATGCTTTTCCAACTTGTGTAATGTAAACCCTCTCGATAGAAGGTGGTTAGGACTTCTTTTTATCTGAATTCTGGGCTCGTGTCATCTAGTCTTCTCTGAGGTTGTTACAGGAAATCTGGTATGCTGAAAGCGAATATCGAAGCAGCCGGCAGGAAGAAAGACAAACTCATGTAGTCTAATCTAGAGAAGCTTAATTTCGCAGAATTATATACAAATGTTTTTACAAATATCACTCAGTTTCTGTAAGCTCTTTTCACAGTCTCAAATCTCTTTACAGACAGCGACAGACGGACGGATGAGGAAGGTGGAGGAGTCTCCTCTCCAGGGAACGGAGTTTCTATACGATCTGTTCTCCCCGAATTCAACAAGCAATCTGCTTAATTTTAGAGCATATCGGCCAAATGTGGGTGGGGTGGAAGTCTCTCCAGCCAATCAAATCACGCTAAACCCCAACGATCTGAGACCCAATTCAAGACCAAATCCCATAACCTTGAGGTCATCAGCCATCACTCAGCCAGTACAATATGTTCTTTCAACACCCTCGCATTTCTTGTTGTTGAGTTTTTCCCAAATAACAAAATATCTCAGGTTTTTCCAACCAAAAAGCAAATATATCCATTTTGACAATGAATTAAAATATATCTATATTTATCCACCCTAAATTCCCGAGGCACCTGCCGTTACCCGGGATCGGTCAAAAAGCTATCTCAGCGTAGTTCTAAAGCTCCCCAATGAGGAATTACGTCACAGTAATACATTGTTTATATGCAATGGAAAAGGCGAACGTTAAATAATGACAAGTACGAAATTATTCCGTTGCTGGCAATTAAGAAATTAACCCAATTTAGAGGTGATGTTCAACCGGGGGAATAAAAATAATGACGTCTAATAAGGTCCCAATAAAAAAAAACTACAATATCAAAATCTGTGAAAAAAAAAGAAAAAAGAAAAAGAAAAAAAATGAGGCCACGTCTTTTAGTCGGTAGATCAATACAGCTCCTTATACTAACGTCCTAAGGATTTCTCGATCTTGTCCAAACCGCAACCTGCACTCAACTGTCGAAAACTTGCAACTGAAAACTATCCTTAACGCTAACTATCGTAAACTGAAGACTGTCCGCACCTGTTCCTGAACGTCTTAAACTATCGCAAAACTCATTTATTTTCCTGAAACTAACTTTAAAATATATTAACCTTCTTTGTCCTAATTATCGCCACACTTATACCAACAATCCCATCTAGCTTTCTTTTGTGTTCCTTGGCGAAGAACTTCCTATACCACCAACCCTATTTCTTATATGTTTTTTCATCCGATAAACTTATTTTATCTTGTCTTTTGTCATACTTTTTACTCTTTCTCACCCCATATTCCAACACTTGTATGTGTGTGTGTGTGGGGGGGGGGCGACGTAGTATCACACATATGCAACGAAAAAAGCGAACGTTGAAACAAGGAATGTCCATTGTCCATTGGAGGTGTACGGAATTATTCCATTGCTAGCAATTAAAAACGACCCAAACATTTTTTTTTACAAATGATTAAGCAAAAAGATAAAAATAGTGACGTCTGATTCGGTTCCAACAAAATGATAACAACGCCAAAATCTGCGAAAAATACAAAAAATAAAAAGAAAAAAAAAAGAAAAAGAAAAAAGAAACGAGACAAGCCACTGAATTCAAACACTGCTAACGTGTCAGCATGATGGACCATGACTTTTCCAATAGGTGGCCATTTTACTGTCTGGACATACACACCAATCGATAATGTTTTTCTTCTTCCAGCTAGAATCTGGTCGGTATTAGCCAGCGAGATTCTGGCGTGATCAGAGTGTGGGCTGCGCGGCTACAAATTCCAGTGCCCGGAAACTAACAACCGTCGTGGACTATTTTTCTTGGAGGAGTCTGTGTTGGCGGTTGACTATTTTTGACTCGGCAATATCAGCCTTTTGGCATCTATTCGCTGGCTTGTTTGTTGAGTCGAAAGAAATAATTCTTCGGTTAGTAATATATTCTCAGGAGTTACATGTAAATGACAGGACAACTCTCACTATTAATAAACTTGCAGGGAGACACGAAGTTGCCCGGCGTTGAATGAAAATCAACCTATGTTCCACACCATATTTTTTATTATCATCGAAATCAATGAAATCGCCCATTTTCAATCAAATCGGTTGATTGCCTACTCTAAGTGGGAGCCCACTGCGATGCACTGGAATAAAACTTCATATGTCATCTCGTAGTGTACATTGCACTGTAGAGAACTTACCTACTAATTTTATTAAATTATTTTATTGAATTAAAGTTTAAAATTGAGAAGTCAAGTATCATTTGGAACATGCCCCTCCCCTTATATAAAAAAAAAAAAACGACTGTTGATTTTATACGCTGGGTCCTTCTGCGTATGCGGGAATAAATCTTCTCAAATGCATTTTAGGTATCAGGCTTTATAGGGTGTTAGCTTTGTTCAAACTGTTTAATCTGATTTTTTTAAAAATTATTAATTGACGATTTTCGAGACATATCAGAGGTATTCCGATACAAAACCTAAGTATGTTGGATATATGTACTATAGAGAGATTTTGAAACGGCACCAAAATGTTGTAACCCCGTGGGCGTGTGTGTGTGTGTGTGTGTGTGTGTGTGTGTGTGTGTATTGTGTACATATATACATGTGTACGTAACGAGTGTCTTATTGAATGTGCGTCTGTTCTTCTCACATGTATTTACGAGTAGTCGCTTGGTTTCAAAATGTCACAAAACAACTAATCTGGCGTATGTTTAAATATATAACGACAAATAAGGGACGGAAAAAGAATCTTTGTCTCTTGCTAGACTAAGGTAAAATACCTTCACAAAAGGGAGGAATACCATTCTTTGGGATTTACAACATTCGGCCAATTAGGGAACACACTTGGCCCAGTTTTGATCTTGTTGGAAGGAACGCCTCAACGAAATTTCTATCATGAAGAACAGACCTCGGGCTTCCTATCGGCAACTTTTATTCTTAGAATGGTTAAACGCTAATACAATCCTGTGTACATCATAATTATCGATCTTGCCCCTGCTGGGTGCCATCCCGTCTGTCAACTCTCTCTCCTGGTCGCCCATTAAAGATTCAACTAACTAACTTTCAGAGGCCTCTCTCAACTCGTTAAGTCATGCATTTACGTAACCAAAAACCCTTTCCTTGCCTTTTGTCACGTATTTTTGTTTATTAAAACCAAACATTTCAATCCTATTCAGTAAACATCCTTCTTAAAAATTTTATTGTTTTACATATTTCTGGCTTAATTATTTCCACATTAAATTCCACTCCTATTTCAAAACATTCTTTAGTTATCAAAACACTTTTTTTTATTTCCAGAACATTGTCACCAGTTCAAATGTCGGTTAGTCACCTAGGAACATCTGAGGTTGCCCGGAAAAGTATGTTTGTGTGAAATTTCATAAACATCGGTCTAGTCGTTTCGGAGTTCAGAGGGAACGAACTCACACACAGACAAAATGGTTTTATATATAAGTAGAGATTAGTTACATTTACAAATTAGGTATATTTTTATTTTATTATAGAGCGCGATAGAACTATTGGGAGGTGGCAGTCATGATGTGGTTACCAACGTGAATGACAACCTGGTGAGCTAAGGTCGAATTCTATCGGTTCCATAGCATTAGTTTCATTATGTAAGCTAGAAACCTTCACGTGGTCCCCCCCGTAAGTGCTTTGTTCTATAAAAAAATCGGAGAAACCATTGCCAACAACAGAATCGGGCCAATCAAAAAGATCGTGCCATTCTGATTTATACGAAAAAAAAATGATTTTATTGTTTTATTTTACGGAATATCAACCATTTTCGGATTATCAATGCCGAATCCAGCCATTTTGGTAAACTTTTATTTTCAAGTTCTTTATATCTTCAAATAATTACTCATGGTGTTTTGTTTGGTTGTTTTGTTTTATGGCATATCAAACATTTTTCAAATTATTTAGAATAAATCTAACTAACCCTTTTTGGAATGTTTAATGTCGAATGGAACGAAACACGGACGCCTCTGCGTAGCCCCATTGCCATATTTATACAGGGTGTCCAAAAGTCACTGAAGAGTTCAAACTCTTTGTCGTTTTACTATTAATGATTATTTTTTCTATATTTCTGTTGTTGGAAAAATGTTTGGACTATTCTACTGCTCCAGAAGGTATTTCACTTCCGACGCAATCCTCTACCTGTATAAAACCCAAATACGTCCTAAAACCGAGTACGGTTGCCACATTTGGGCATGAATTGCTCAGAGCACCTTTCATGCTTTGACAGAGTTAAAAACCAGCTTCGTAATCAAGTGTGCGCTGACTGTTTATACTTTATTCTACTTTTCTCTCACAGAAGAGTTGTTGCTAGTCTTTATTTGTTCTATCTCCACTTTCATGGACGCTGCTCGATTGAGCTTTAGTCTATGGTCCTCTCCGCAAAACATTCACAAGAAAAACCCATCTCACTATAACCACTGCCAATAATTTACCCCTCTTTCTATCTGTGCCTAAAATTAAACGAAACTTCCACGAGGAACGTTTTTATTTTCTAAAACTACCTTTCTTTGGAACACAATACCGTAGTACTGCTTCCCGGTTGACTACAACACGATCGTTTAAAAGTTCAATACAAATCCATTCTAGTTTAACCGTCCTCTTAAGTAATCAAATCCGGTCCAGTTTCAACCACAATTACCAATTATCACGGTATTGTCTCTTCAGCCATCTGACACTCAGCCTTTATCCTTGAGTAGCCAATAGGCCTTGATAAGTGGTAGTTTAGAAAAAAAAACACATTTTTTCAAGCGTTCAGTTAATAAAGAAGGAATATGAAAATTTTCTCTACCCAAACGTGCGTGTGTTTGTGTATGACTGTGCGTATGTGTGTGTATGTGTGTATGTGTGTCTGTGTATGAGTGTATGTATCTGTGTGTCTGTGTGTGAATGTGTATATGTGTGTATGTATATGTATGTTTGTGTTTGTGTATATTTATGTATGTGCGTGTATATGTGTGCGTATGTGCGCGTGTGTATGCATGTATGTGTATGTGCGTGTGTGTATGTATTTAGTATTTATGTGTGTGTAGGTGTGTATGTGTGTGTATGTGCGTGTGTGTATGTATTTATGAGTGTATAGGTGTGTTTGTGTGTGTGTACACTGTGTGTATCCGTGCTCATATGCGTAGGCGGGCCCGGACGCCACGGGTGAAACTGATGCAGACTAAAAGCCGGTAGACACTGGCCAGTTTATGCGAGCGCACGGTCATTCGACGGCGTCGTTCCTAACAATCTGGATTGATTCATCAGCAGTGTCGCGCACCAGCGTAACCTTATTCTTTTCAGAAGAAAATGAATATTTTAACAACGATGCCAAGCTGACAAGACATGTCGAATACATCATGAAATCAGCTTATTATCACCTAGACTTTTATTTTTATTCACACTTTTTCTTTTACCCAAGAAAATACAGCTAAAGAAAGTGTATATGCTCACCATTTATTAATATAAAAAAATAAATCTGTTACTAATGGAGATTTTGTATCTGTCTGACTGTAATACTATTGTATTATTTATTCCTATAACGTTGTCATTACATTTACACATATCGTTACATATAAACGGTGTCGTTACATTTTAACATTCTAACTCATACGTTACATGCAGATACAGTCGCGAAGAAACAACAACAACAAAAAAAAGGAAAAACTTCGACTCAGCTTTTTCCATTGAAATAAAAGGCATTTATTCATGGTACTTCCAAAATAACGCACTGCCTTTTATTTTAAAAGTCTCTTAGTTTATCAAGTAAGAAAACACCATCGTCTGGACGCGGGGTTAAAAGTCTCGCACCGCCATCTTATGCCGGTACACTCTTTTTTTGGTCCTCTGCCAACCACATACCGTATATATATATACGGCACAATCACGTTGACACACCCGTTCTCGTCAGATCACCGAAGTTAAGCAATGATGAGCCTGGCTAGTACCAGACGAGTGACCATTTAGAAAGGCTAAGCGTTTTATGAACCGCGTCGAGTCGTATAAATTTCCAGGTTGGTATCTGAGGGCGCGTTTAACTTATTGGAGGAGATGCAACTCTGAATCAAGACGGAAAGCAACGGGAAACTAGCGTCTTTACTTGTCTTCTCGAGGCTACAATTTGGAGAGCCATGGTCAACAATACTGTTAAACCAGCAGGGTCGATGCTGATGATGCCAGCCACATGTGTACTGTCGCCTGCCGTCCACGGTGTCCCCGTCGGTTGCCGTCGATGTGTGTCCTTGTTTCCTCTGCTTTTCTTTTCTTTCTCTTCTTCGCTGTAACGTTACCTTGGCTCTGTCATTTGCATATGTGTCATGCGGCTGCTGCTGCTACATATGCTAATGGCTCTGTTACAATACTAATGGAGATTTGGTATCTGCTTATCTGAAACCGAAATGATACTATTACATGGTATCTAAAACTAATGAAACTATACTATTATATTTATTAATGCGCTATTGTATTCTCTATTATTAATGGAGAATTTTTATCGGCATATCTGAAGCCGAAACTATACTATTACATATGTTAATGTACGATTGCAATAGCCTTTAATGCCTAATTCATTTTATTGTAGACTAAAACCCAATTCAGTCCTTCTGTAGATGTCATTCTATCCTCACAGGCATATTCTTCTCCTTTTGGGTTAGTATAGTTTCTGTTGGTTTGTCATAGGATCCTTCTAAGCATTGCCGCCGTTCGTCATAGCATCATCGCTTCAGGTATTACCTTTTGTTAGGACGATACAAAAGTACAATGCAAGGGGAGTAGCTATTTACTTTCATCATGTGCTGCAAACATACCCACGTGAAGGCTGAACACTATGCGGTAAGATATTTTATGTTATCTTGATGCTGACGCACCCCACTGTATAACATCTTTTTGTAAGGATGATAGTTTAAAGTCTTTAATATTATCATGATATCATACTCCCAGGGATTAACATCTCCTTTTCTTTTGGACAGGAATAGTTGTTACATACCGAAAAGCGTGCTGGTCGACGATTATTATTATTATTATTATTATTATTATTATTATTATTATTATTATTATTATTATTAAAACCAAAAAGCTTTTGCATGTTTTAAAATAATCAAAATATTGAGAGTAAATATTTATTTACATTATTTTAGAAATGTAACTTAAAAATGTTATCATAACAATTTAGATGACAACTTAGAAATAATGACATGTAAAAACAGCAGGTGATTATCTTAATAACGTATTGTAATGACGTCATTTAGAAGGGGAGATGGTCTTTTTGAGATATGTGGAAATTACTTGATGCAGTCGGAGTCGAGAGAACGACAGAAACGGTCTTCACCTGGTGATGGCTTCAAGTAGAAGAGGCCAGAAATGGCGATAGTCAGAATCAGCGTTAAAACTTAAAAAAAAAAAAAAAAAAAAGAGAAAATACTCTGAAATAAAAAAAAAATTGCTGAAAATAAAATCCGGGGCTTTGTCATTTCCTGGGAGGAATTTCTATTGCAGCTTTCCGTCAAACAAGCCCGAAGATGGACCAGATATGTTCTTGATTGACCAGATGTTGAAACCCCAAATAAGTGTTATTCGTCCTTTGTGTTGTAAAGATATTTATGTATATTTTTGTCCCATCATAAATTATAATTAAATGTACATACACCCACAATGAACTTAAAATTAGACGATCACAACGATGGACGATCATAGACGAACACACGTATATACACACGTAATATAGAGGACTGTGACACATATATACACACGTATATACACTCTCCTACAATCTAACCACTAGAAGATACGCGTATACATAATATATACACCCCCACAATACAACATAGTGACTAACTAACACAAGTATCCGGTAGTATGTTTTAGCCAGTAATTTTAATAAATAATTGAAATGTTTATTTAATAACAGTATTTTACAAATTCTACAGAACAAAACGGATACTATATACACATCTCCCTTCCCTTAAAATAAGCTGGTGGTAATCCCGTGTGTGTGGGTGGGGGGTTGTCTCATGATTACAGAACAGATAATACATTATCATTACTACCAAAAAGGAAGAGATACTACCTGGGAGGATAGTCTCGTGAATACAAAAAAGACACTACACTCGACTTCCTTCCAATAAGAATGATTTGTTTTATTACACGTTAAAATATGTCCTCAAATAGCGCACGCATAGCAGTATCAGAATTTTTGTAGGAATTTTTGACACCCCTAACACGAAACTGCGAATACAATATAAAAATCTCGTAATTTCTCTGTTAAAAGTGGGTTATTTATTTTCTTTATGGATTATACTTCCAAAATAAACTATTACAGTTGTTTTAAAAGTAATAAAAATATTTTTTTTTTTTTAAAACAGTAATGAATTTTCCGAACTCAATATTTTTCAATTTTTAAATTCAATATTTTTAAATTTTTAAATTTTAAAAATCTATCAAAATTTTTCTATTGATTCTATTTTTACGATATTTTCAGGGTCAATGTGAAATTTTATGTTCTTTCCAATAAACCGAATATAATATTTTAGACAAACGTTTTTTTTTAAATTCACGCCCCCCCAAGTGTCACCCATTTTCAACTTTCTCTTAAAAAGTAAATAATTAATTTATGGTTAATAGTTTTATATATCACAAATTGAAGAGAAAAGGTCAATAAATAATATATTCAAATTTAAAACAAAAAAAAAAATCGCTTTTTTAGAAATTTACCTGTAAAGTCCGAAGTTTAAAACCTTATTTTATAAGAACACATTGTTTCTTTTTGTCTTTTTTTTTTTAATGAAACCTTGGTCCTTGCTCCTTTAATTGAAAAAAAAATTAGGGCTTGAATTACATTTTTCGAGGAGTTATAAGCTTAGAAAGATAGGGGGTCGAATAATTTACGCCTCTCATTTTGAAATGTCTATTAAAAAGTAAATAATTAATTTATGGTTAATAGTTTTATATATCACAAATTGAAGAGAAAAGGTCAATAAATAATATATTCAAATTTAAAACAAAAAAAAAAAATCGCTTTTTTAGAAATTTACCTGTAAAGTCCGAAGTTTAAAACCTTTAAAAAAAAAAAAAAAACACATTGTTTTTTTTTTTTTTTTTTTTTTAAATAAAACCTTGGTCCTTACTCCTTTAATTGAAAAAAAAAAATTAGGGCTTGAATTACATTTTTCGAGGAGTTATAAGCTTGGAAAGATGGGGTGGAATTATTCACTATTTTCACGAAATTTCTGACACTGCTAGCGCACGCACGTCGCGTAAATAACTTTTGTTCGAAAATACTTGTTTTATTAGATATTTGGGAGGCCTTCAGAGCACATATAAATTAACCATACCGAGTTTCTTTTCCTTCCTAGCCTGGGAAACGCTGTGTGTAAATACTGCTACTTTATATATTATATTAAGGATATATTATTCAACAGTAGCATACAACTCCATTGTTATTTTTATTATTCCAAGACAATGAATGACAAATTAATGAAAATAGTGAATTAAAAAGAAATGGAAAAAAACAAACAAACAAACAAACAAACAAACAAAAACAAAGCAATAAAACGTGAAATAAAAACGAATTAAATAATTAATGATAAATAATGAATCAAAGGAATTTAATGGAACTAAATGAATGAAAAATAAACAAATGAAGAATATGCATAAGGAAAATTAATGGAAAATTAATGAAAAATTAATTAATGAAAGTGAATAAAAACTAGCAGAAGAAATGAAGGAAAATGAATGAATGATTTGTTTTATCTTTTTTTTTTCTTCTCCTTGCTTTTGTTCTTTTTTCTGCGTCTTCTATTTTTATTTTCTGATGAATCCACGTTTTAAATACTCATTCCTTACTTTTGCATTTGCTTTAAAATACGGCAGAGTCTGCAATAATACCTTTGTCTCTCTAGTGCACGATTACATGCTTAGTTCGGGTGAAGGCTGGTTTTACGGAGATGATTGTGCAGGGTTTCTGCCAATCTCATCACCGGTTTTCTTGTCCACTTTTAATTTCACAACGGTGCCATTCCAATGCTACTAAAAATCATACTATGAAAAAAAAAATTATTAGAAGGACCTTTGGAAATTCAACAGTGAACCCTTTCATATGTAATATATTTATGTTGGCATTTTGTAGATGTTCAACGTAAATGGAGACGCCCTGATATGATTGTATCTCTTTTGTTAAAACTATAAAAGTATTTATCTAAGCTAGCAGAGACGCCCGGCATAGTCAGATCGTAAAATACGCTTAAATATGATATTTTAATTTATGCAGATTTCGTATATATTATTATAGAGTAAATTTTTTTATCGATTCTTATGTATTATAAAGTTGTGATTTCCAAAATTAAAAAAATGTATATACATATGAATTGGGTGCATGAATCGAAACCGAAATCAAAACTTACGAAGAAAAAATATGAATGCATATATATTTAGTTATATAACTTGAGTTTCTATGGTTTCAGGTGAGCATTGTCTGAAAATAGCGGGTCCAATCCTACACAAAGCAGGTTTAGTTGACCGAAACGTGGTGAGACAAAAACAACAACTATGGAAGGCAGTAATTAAGTTTATATGTGGATCATTTTTATACATATCACATTAATTTGCATATGTTGTACGACATCCACGCAGCCCGTCTTTCGTGTAAGTTGCTTATGTCTTTCTAGAAAAAATTCTAACTTGAAAGATATCGGGGAAACAAATACCAACAATACTCATCTAATTCATAGGAAATGAATAAAATTATGTTAAAAGAAAAAAAAATTATCACCATCAACAACAATTATTAAAATGAAAATGAAATCCTCGAGTTAATCTGGTTGAAAAGGCGAAAACACTGTACAAAACCATCGTCACTGTATATGTTCACGTGGTCCCTCCGGTAAACATCTACAAGAAAAACAGAGAAAACCAATCGGAGTCGAGTCGGTCAAAGGTCATACCATGCTAATTTTTGCGAATTTTACCCCCCTCCCCTCTCTATTTCACACACACACACACACACACACACACACACACACACACACACACACACACACACACACACACACACACACACATACACACATACGCGTGCGCACACACACACTTTATTCCTCTCACTCTTCCCCTGGGGCGAGGGAGTGATGAGGGAATGAGATAGGGATGTGAGCTGAAGATATGAGCGTGCTAAGTTCGAATCTCGTCTGTTCCATTCTGTTACTTTCATGTATGCATGTTGGCAACCTTCCTGTCGTCCCTTTTGTAAACAACTTATTCTAAGAAGAACTCGAGAAGCCAACGCCAACAAATGATCCGTTCAAAACTCGTATCGTGGATGATTCATACACTCTTCTTTTTTTTTCTCTAAATGCTGACGCAGATCTATTTTAGAGGTCTTATTCTTGAACAATGGGCGTAATTACTGCGCTTAATAATCTCGCCAAAAGTGCACCGCCGACCTAGGAACACCCCGCACTACTTTTGGTATCACTCCGCATGATTCAGCGACATAAATTCAGCACATGAAGGAAATCAGAAATCAATAAGATTAAGCCAAGGGCAAAAAAAAAAAAAAAAAAAAAAAAAAAAAAAAGAGTCAGGACCAATAATTTTATCGATTCGCATATTTTTACCCGAATTTCTAAAATTTATTATGCAAATGCTTTGGATTATTCTCAAAACGTTTCAGCCGATGTAACCTCCAACCCTCCTTGATTACATCTTGTCGGACGTGGAAATATTTTTCTATTATTTGGATTCTTCCGACTGTTGTTCTCATTTTCACAACGTTGACTGCAAGGACACGTGACGTAGTCGATAAAGTATTTGGTAAAATTCAGTTGTAAGTTACATTCTTCTGGAGTTTATAGCTTCAGTGCGGGAGACACAAAAATACAATTGCAAGTTACTTCGAACGGCTATAGCTAACAGGATGAGAACATGCTACTCCAGTGCATTAAATAAAGCGTTTCATCCAAAATTCTGTGCAAATTCCCAATTTCAATAACAAACATTCCTGAGTTTAATAAAAAAAAAAAAAAAAAATTGTCGAGTTCAACAAGATGCTTTCGTGATGAGGCAAGCAATTAGGAAAAGAAAAGAAAAAAAAAACGAAAGAGACGCACCTAACACTAATGCCGATACAGATCGACTAGCAACGCCAATACGATCACTAAAGATAAGGCCGACACAGACTACGAGTGATGTACGACGCGCGTCCCGAATGTCGCGAGAGTTATCTTTATATCGGCCCTGGCCGTGTGCATTCTCATATCCCAAGCGGTGTTAATCGGGATCACGCACATACCGTTCTAACAGCATTATCGCACATGCCCGTCACATTCTTCTCTGATCCAAGCAACGCATAAATAGCAATGTGGGGAAAGCCGCTTCTGTCTGATGCTCCATCTTAACGGTCTCAAGTACCTCTTTCGTGGCGCTTTCCTCTAAAGTGTCATTGAACGCATCCTGTACTGGCTCACCAGGTGCATCACTCCCCAAAGAATGTTCTTCTCGCCCGATCTTTCAGATGATGGAACATTGGGTTCCATCATCTGAGGAAACCACGTGACCATTTACAGATCAATCCTTCCTACACACTGGATGCAAATCCTTTATGTGGCGCGGTATTCCATTGATAGAGACTTATTGTGTGCTATTTATCTTTGTCACTGAACCCTTGCTTAGCTGCGTCGTACATCTTCCGTGTAAATTCTTTACCCAGACAACATATACTACCATGTATGGATTAGAAACTGAAATATCAGGCATAAATGAAGCGACAATACCCTTAATACAGATCTGACAAGTGTAGGTTGCGTTAGTTGAGGCAGTCGAAGCTGTTTTGTCGTCTTTTGGCGTAATATTTTGCCAACATATTGCTTCCACCACTGAGCACCGTGTTTATGAAGCTTGATCGCGCGATAGAATCTCTCAACTATTCCATATCCTGAAGGTACGTGAGCGCACTGAAATCGCATCAAAATCGTACATATACACGCCAAATCCGTGCAAACTCGGTAAATGTCTCTCCGCAAAACGGTGCGTAATTGTCAGTAAGCAGCTCAATTGGTGGCCAACGTTAACCAAACAATATTTTCAACTTCTTGATGATTTTAGCAGAGTCTTGACGAGAAAAGGACTTCCAAATGGCAAAACGGCTGGGGCCGCAGTCTATTAATGTCAGGTATAACCGATTTTCAAAATAGATTACATCAATTGCAATCCTGTTCCATGACATCAAGTTTGCCAGTCTTATAATACACCGGGATAGATCAAACTACTGACATTATTGCAATCCATAACCACTAGTTATTCCTGGATTACTCAACTTCAAAAAGCACAATGCTCTTTTCACATTAGGGTTCTCACTTGGTCAGTAGATGGCCTGTATCTGTGGAACACTTCATTCTTTGGTTACATAGTTATAGTACACAGGTTTTCCGGATGCTGTAAACGTACAGACTTAATGCAACCATCAGTGAAGTACCCTTGTGAGCTGATCGGCTTGGTTATGGTGAGATTTGACAAGCCTCACATCAATCTGTAGCTCATATTCAGAGACCAACTCTCATCTGATTAACATTTCGGAAGCTGCTTTGGTTCGCACTCTTTTCTGTCGGGACAAAGTATCAACTACCCAGCGATGCACACGCGCAAATTCAGTCCACAAATGGATTGTTTCTGCCTTTCATTGCAATGCAAGGTTTACAACTCGCAGAACAGCATCGATTTCAACCAAGTTGATGCGTTTCTCTTCATGTACCGATGGAGAGCAGCTTGCATCTTCTATGACAGAGTCATTTCTCTCTACAAACACATCGATGACTAAAGAACTTGTATCTATCCATACAATTACAACTTTTTCACTGACGCACTAGTTAGCTTTTTACTGGATTATCCTGGGTTATTCGCGTACTGCAATCATCCGGGACGGTAGAAGGTCATTCGCTTCATCATCCCACCAGTCTTCTCTGTGTTTGCCATTCGTTTCACAGATATTGTGTCAACACACAACCAAATACACACCGGGAAATTACTAGCCAGCTTCCCGCACACGGAGAAGGCAATTCGACGAGTAAGATTATCGGGGACTACCGGCTGTTCACTTCCACAACGCCAGCGCAGTTTTCTTTCTCTTCCCAGACACGTAATCCTAACATGCGTGCGCTTGCTTCCAACTGTTCTGGGACCTTACTGTTCAGACAAAACTGCGCCAAATATTCTGTAAGACGGCCGCAGAACATATGCTCCCATTCACAAAAATATCGCCAATATAGGAAGATCTCATCCTGGCTTAGAACAACAGAAACAATGGCTTGCATTATACAAAGGAGGGAACCTAGACAGGTGAGACAATATCTTTGTTCCTTATTCTCTACCGTTTCAAACAGCCAATAGGACTTTTCAATATATATTTGTAGATAGGCCCGGCGTAGGTTTAGCACCTGAACGTTTGAGTCTTCCTTTTTATCTTTGAGAGCAAACTTCAGCATTGGCTGTATTTGCGTTAACATACTCATTTACCTTCCGATAATCCATAACATGGCGAACCTTCTGTTTATTTTCCTGCAGAATGACCATTAGGGTGATTAGACCTTGTGGAGGCGAAACATTTCTTTTCTTCCATTGTCGTGTCTTAATTTGTCGTGCCTAAAAAAGTCAATATGAGCTATTTGTGACGCCTTATTTTGGAATAATAATAATAAAATAAAAAAAAGGGCATTCTGTGGATGTTCAATGCGAATGAAGATCCCATGATTATTGTAACCCTATTTGTTAAAAGTATTTATTTAAATAATCTGATTAAGTAGTGTCAGAATAGATCTGGTTATTACAGTTTATCACCAATATCCTTATAGGAGTCTGTGACATATTTCCATTGTATGTCTTCGTATTGTTATGTGTCAATCGCAAGGTAATGTGTTTTTGTCTTCTATTATGATATAACATCATATATTGTAAAATGAACGTTATATGAAACCCTTCAAAAGTGTTGACTGTTCCCTCCTCATTAATAATGTATCTCCCCTCCATGTTTAAAGAATTCTAATACACATATCGCCTCTTCACCTCTGTAAGCGATCTTCTATAATATAAAGCTCACCTGTCTGTTTAAATGTATGTATGTCTGCCTAAAACTTTCGACAGAGGGGACGGATTTTTAGAAGGTCGATATCGTTTTGCAGCTCGGCCCTTCGGACGACAAATATCGAAAAATTGGCTAAAAACATTAATTCCTTCCCCCCTCACATGGGCACTTTTCTACAAGAAGGGTCTTTTTTGCGTCACCATTTTTTGCAAGTCATCGTATCGGTTGGAATGACTTTACTAATTTCAACGTCTCGAACTTCCGGTCACGTCATGGAGTAGAGGTAAGACGTCAAGTTTTCTTTCACTTTCTTTTCCGCCTTTGCGCCACGGGTTCGAGCCTCCCTGCCTACTACCACCTTTTTGTTTTGCTTAATACACATCTCCAAACACCCAGTCAACGCCGAGCACCCAAGTTAGTCTATTATAAATGCCGTCTCGTCTAGAATTGGATACGAGAAGCACATTAAATTCATGTGAATAAATACAATAAAAATAAACAATGTATTAAGCAGTATCGCATGTGTTCATATTAAACAGATTGTTATATTTGTTCAGAAGCCGTTTTTCGCCGGCGCATGATAACCGTGCGTGTTAATGATCCAGATGTACGCATGCGTCACTAGATATATGCGTGGCCATAACTGGAAGGCGTCGCCATGTTCAGAAAAAAAAACAAAAAAACGTGATTCGCCATTTTGAAGCTTGTTCTTTCTAACGTATGTTTAGTAAAATATTTCACGTCGATTCGTTGGTTTCCTGTGACGCCGTGTTAAGAGTTGCCTTTGCAAAAGGAAACTAAATGATAGGTTGGCAGTTTCTAGAATTGATGCAAACATAATTTGGAACACGTAAAAATATTGTTTGTATAGGAATCATCAGAATCCGTTGCCAAAGTCGCCGGAGAAATGGTTGGATTATATGAATAGATTCTTTATAGAGAGATTATCAGGATGAAAGACGCCCAGAATATGGGGGTGAAACAACATAAAATTAAATGTAAAACAAGATAAAGTGAATATATGTATATCTGAATTTATTTCTCAGTCCAATAAGAAAAAAATCATATAGAAAGAAGGGGTTATAAACACTCATTATACCTAGACATTACAAGATATCATAAGCTAGATGTCGAATTTGCCTATATTATTTTCAGCAGAGAATATGAGTATTAGCTGAAGAGAACTTGATATCTGTATTCAAAACGGTCTCTAATTATCAGGTTTGAAATCGACGGTACTGATGACTTATCCCATCTGAACTTTCTGTAAACAAAACACACACACACACACACACACACACACACACACACACACACACACACATATATATATATATATATATAGAGAGAGAGAGAGAGAGAGAAAGAGACAGAGACAGACAGACAGACAGACAGACAGATAGATTGATAGATAATTCAAAATGGCGTACTGCTAACATATTAAAGGATTTTAATCATGTCAAATCACACCATTTTCTTTTGACAGATTGATTGTTTCTATTTCTTCTGACGAGTTAAGGGCATACTAGATTCACTAATTGATATACGAATTAAGTGATTGACTTTGCGGTACGAAATAGATACTGTCAAGAATTGTAAAAGTCAACTGAATAAAAGGAATGAATTATAAGATTGTCAACATCATGAATTTTGGAATATAGTTTTTTGTCTTTTATTCTATATATATATATATATATATATATATATATATATATATAAAAGTGAACGTGTCTATGTGTGTATCTATGTGTCTGTGTGTTTACATTTCCTTACGCAATAACTCTGTCAGTTTTTACTCTATAGACTCGAAATTTGATATACAGAGTACTGAGATTTGGGAAAATCTTTGCAATTCATTTCCGGCCAGAAATTTGGCTGTTAAGGGGGTCAAAGTTCTACGATTTGACCTGTGAGAACTCTACCAAACTTCTCCGACAATTTTGGGTCTAAACCCTTGAAATTTTGGATATAAATTCCTTGGACATGGATCTAACTTAATAAATTGATTTGACTCCAATACAGTAAATGCTATGGGGTCATAAGTGGGTCAAAGTTTAAAAAAAATTTGACCTCTACAGTCTCTACCAAATTACTCAGACAATTTTTGGTCTAAACATTTGAAATTTGACATAAAGGGTATTCAAAGATAGAGCAAGCTTTTTAATCGGTTTAGGTCGAAAATTTTTAGTTATGAATATATAAATGTATGTATGTATGTATGTATGTATGTATGTTTGCATGTCTGCCTAAAACTTTTGACAGGGGCAACGGATTTTACCAAGATCAATATCATTTTGAAGTTCGACCTTTAAGACGACAAATATCGAAAAATTGCCTAAAAACATTAATATCTTCACATTTAACTGGGAACTTTTCTACAGCCGGGGGGGGGGGGGGAGGCGCTTTTTTAACCGATATTTTTGAAAGTCATTCTCTCCTTTCGATTATCTAGCCTTAATTTTAACTTACGTCACTTCCGGTTTGGCGGTGGTCGTAACAGCAAAGAGGTCAGTTTTTTCCCCGTTCTTTTCATCGTTCGCGGTACGGGTTCAAGCCTGCCTTCCTACTACAATATATATATATATATATATATATATATATATATATATATATAGGGTGTCCACAAAGTCTGGCTACATTATGTGGAAGCATCCTGTAGATGATGTAGCCAGACTTTGTGGGAACCCTGTATATATATATATATATATATATATATATATACACACGTTGTATTTCTTTCAAGATACCACGTGAAGAAATGATGCCTTCACATTTTCGCTAAGTTTCAGAAAAATCTAATGAATAGGGAAAATTTATGTGGTAAAAAGTGTCATTTTTTTGCAATTTGTGACCGCTTTTGAGCTCCTGGAAACGCGGAATCCCAGTGAAAATAAACAAACGGTGCAGTTTCACGCCTTAAGGCATGTATATTTGAATTCGGCACCATCGAAAACCACTATAAACACACACATATCTAGGTTTTGAGTAATATGAAAAAAGAGCTTCAAAAAGGCATGGTTTTTAGCCATAAAAGTCCCAGAGTGATTCGAACCAGAATTTTGCTAGGGCCATCCATACTGAATTTATATTAATAACAATGGCCTCCACATTTTGACCAAGTTTCAGGAAAATCTAATGGATGAATTAAACAGTATGGGGCAAAAAGTGTCATTTTTTGGCCATTTTTGAGCCCCTGTGTATGCCGAATCCCAGTGTAAATGGATTACGGTGCAGTTTTAGGCATTAAGGCATGTACATTTGAGTTAACCACCCTGAAAAACCCCTATATAGTCAGACATATCAAGTTTTTGTTGAGAAATATGAAAAAAGAGCCAGAAAAAGGGGCGTTTTTAGCACTGAAAGTCCCCAGATACACGAACCAGATTTTGCCAAGGTCACCCATACTGGATTTCTATTAAGAACAACGGATTCCACATTTTGGCCAAGTTTCAGAAAAATCTAATGGATGGATCAAAAGTTATGGGGCAAAATGTGTCATTTTGGGTATTTTTAACCTCTTTTGAGCCTCTGGGGACGCAACGGAAATTTTCGGAAAAATCTTTTACTGTGCACATATATTTAATGAAATACAACTTGTGGCACAATTTCAGGAAAAACTAATGGACGGTTATCTGGCAATCGTCCGGACTAACGAACGCACGGACGCCACTAAAAACATAAGTCCCTCTACGATAAATCTAGGGGCCAATGTACCTATTTTCGGAAAGTTTTTTCTTTTATTGGAAAAAATTGTTCCAGCTCACAGTGTTGGCATATAAGAATATAATTGTTCATCAAATTATAACGTGAACACGCCTGAGCTTCATCAGCACGTTAGAAAAATATTTTAAAAGCTATTTCAAAAGTTTTTTTGGCCCACAAATAGGACCTTTCCAGTTAACAGTGTCGGCATTTAGTTTCTTATTATTTTCGTTTTGTCATCTTCATTGACTTTACACGTTCATTTTCCATATATATAACTTCGGTTACTTATGAAATTTGATTTTCTTATTTAAACATAAAACTACTTGAGAAATGTACGGGGTTTTTGGAATATGATATTTTCGTTTCGTCACCGCGACGTATGTCAAAGATTTTTCTTTATTTTTCTTTTTTTTAATATAGGGGACATTTTGGACAAAGATCAATTGATTTATTCCGTAATTGTTGGTGTTTAAAATAATGTGTGCAATCATTCGTTTAAAGAGAGTCGGAGTAATAGGTAATATCGAGAGAAGTTCATGTATAGCTAGCATATCGATTTTAAATAGTGAAACTAAGTCAGTCGTTTAAGAGAACTAGCCGCTTAAAGAAAGTTCATCTTAAGTACTTGAAAAATTACCGCTTTAGAAGTTGAAAAAGTTACCACTTAAGTAGTTAAAAAAGTTATCGCTTAAGTAGTTGAAAAATGTGTGTTTTCGAGTGACACAACCAAACATTCTTTTAATTACTAGAACTATTTAATCAAATAAACCAATTTTCCCCTTCACAAGAAAGCGATAATATTACGTACGAGTACATGTATAAACTTTCCTCCCTGATTGGTTATCGCTTTCGCTTGCAATTTCTCAATTATTGTGATTCTACTGCGAAAATTATAGACTTAGTTTGTCTGAGAAACTGTTGGTAAATATGGCAGTGCAGAAATAGAATCCACGTCAAAAGTAGTTGAATAGAATTTGGTCCATAAAAATTCTAAGACTGGAAAATTGTTTTGCTGGTAAAAAAAAAGCAAAAAGCAAAAAAAAAAAAAAAAAAAACAAAAAAAAAAAAAAACAAAAAACAAAAAAAAAACAGATTGGTAATTTGTCTGGACACAAATAGAACAGCCGTTGTAGTTCTATAGGAAGATTGCTGAGAAAATAGTTGAATCATTCTACCACTCCAGAAAATATCTAACTCCCGACATAATCTTTTATTGTACAAGAGCGAATTGATACATAAGATGAAATATTGTTGCCATATATATGGAGGGCCTGCTAAGAGTATTCTTTCCTCACTTGATAAGGTACAAAACCGTCTTCGAAATCTAGTGGATGATGACCTTTTTGCCTCTCGACTTCCTCTTTCCCACAGAAGAGACGTCGCGAGTCTATCTCTACTCTACCGTTATTTTCATGGCGCATGTTCGTCTGAGCTTCAATCTAGTGCGCGTGAGAGCGTAGAAAGTATCATCAGCAGCAAAGAATGGCCAGCATGCGAAGAGATTAGCAGCAGCAGCAGCAGCAGCAGAAAATCGCGCATATGCAAATTAGGCAGTGTGCAAGAGAAGAAGAAAGGGAAAAAGGAGAAAAATGCAACACGTGATCGGGCAGAAAGAAAGACGACCACGAAGGAAATTTACGTGTGATGTCACAGATGAAAATTGGCCAACTGAGCTCGGCGTGCGGTGGGAAGAAGGAGAAACGCGTATCAGGCTAAAATAAACATGTGGCAGCGAGATAGTTTTTTTCTTTTTAAAGTGGTGCCGAAAATAAAGATAATAAAAACGTTTTGTTAAAAAAGAAAAAATGCCGATGCGGATTTTTATTTATTTCTTTCCTCTTGTTTGTATGTGTCGGTCAGCTTCAATCTATGGTTCCCACTTGTAAAACATTCGCAACGAATACTCGTCTAACTACCACAACTGTTAACAATTTCCCCTACTTTCTGTCTGTGCTAAACGAAAATTTCACGAGCAAAGTTTATTTTCTATAATTGTCCAAGTGTGGAACACAATACTGCAGCCTTTCTTCTCAACTGACTATAACAGAGTCGTTTCCAAATGTTATGTAAATAAAGTACTGGTTGAACCCTCCTCTTTAATAATCAAACCCTATTCAAGTTCCACCATTACCGGCTATCACGGTGTTATCATACGGTTTACTTGACACTCATATACTATTATTCTCGGGTGACTCTTTGGCATTGAAGCGCTGATCCCCTAGTAAAAAAAATGAATGTACGTTTTGTCAAAGGTATGAGGTGCGTTCAATAAGATTCCAGGCATTTTGCACTGGCATTTAAAATTGTCGCTCCTTAGTGGCTGTCACTGCTGCGCCAGATTCTTCGATGAAGATTGGTCCGATGATGCCTCTGGCCGAGATTGCAGCCCACAGCGTGCACTTAGGAGAGCGCAGGGGCTTGGTGGCTACTTCATTGGGTCTGGAGGACCCCCAGAAGACATTTGTCTTGGAGTTCGCCTTTCCATCAAGATGGAAGTGGGCTTCATCTGAGGTCTAAAAGGAGGTTATGGAAACTTGGTGTCTCCTCTATCTTCTCGAGCATGTTGACTGCCATAGCCCTCCCATGCTTTTTGTCTGAGGTTGTAAGGGTCTGCAGCGTCTGTATTCTTTATAGGTAAGCACTGCTATCGTTCACCAGCACTCTTCTGCAAGTCTCACGGGACATACCGAGGGACTGACTTCGCTTATGCACAGAGTGTTTCGCACTCTGCTGTAGAGACTCTTTCACTCTTTCGATCAGCTCGGCTGTTCGCTTCTTGGGACATCCTGAGTGGCTTGGATGTTTCTCTCTGGCAGTGTTAAGGTTCTCCACGGTCCCATACTTCTCGAAGTGTCCACCCAGTTCTGAATTCTGCTTTTGGATGGAGCCTTTTCACATTGGAACTGACACATGAAACTGTCCTGGGTTTTCTAAAATGAGCCTGTCTTGTAGTAAAATTTAACGCAGTGTATTCTTTGTCCCAGCTCCCACTGCGGTCTTGGTGTACTCACGGTCGTTGATTCTGCCATGTCCTGTAAAATAAGGGCAATCGGTGAATAAATAATGGAGATATCACATAAAGTGTACACGGGCCCGTTTTTTGGTCACCTTGTATAACCATTACAACAGTTTGACACGTCCTTCACAAAGTGTTTTCAAACCTTATTCTTTACATGAAAAAGCTGTCATATTTCACGGATGCGCATGCGTATTCGTGAAACAGTAAAAATAGAAAAAAATCCGACGACTCTCACGTATCAACTTTTAAAATTTGTCCTCTTAACCACCCTTTTTCCGGATGAAAACGGATTAAAAAGTCTTCCACATGTCTGAATAACCTATATACCAAATTTGAAGTCTGTAGATTAAAGATTCGTCGAGTATATAGGTGTAGAATGTCCACACACGCACACACACAATCTCACTTTTATAGAATAATAGAAGATACACTAGAATAGACAATACAGAACATGTTTACCAATCGTTGTGGGCGCAATTTTACTCAGTAACGAACAGAAGCTTTCGTGCGAAAATATAGCCTGGCATGAGTTTAATCCCAGATCTGACTAACAAACAAGATTATCAGTTGTGTGCGTGTAGAATCAAGGCAAGCCTCGCACCATCACTGATCGATAGGCTAACACAATTCAATTCACGTTTCGATAGCCACTTAACCGATGATCGCGTGCGTAGTGCGTGCTTTTCAAAGTCGATGCGAACTCTTTAAAATGGGAATGGCGTTAGAGTATTATTTTCCTACCTTTTTACTATTCCATGTTTAAAAAATTTACTTCAGTTAGTTTCAAGGGAGTTAACTCTTTCTGGAGCTAAGACTCGATTTCATTAAGATTCGGCTTTATATCCGAAGGCTGTTTTTAGAATAGACGCTGTTTCCTTTATGGTTGCCAACTGTATTTCGTTACAGCTTGGTCTTCCAGGGATTGTTCCAAGTTTAAAAGAATTGTTTTTATTATTCCACTATCATTGTTGTTATTGTAATGTTACCCAACACGTTGTAGCGTCAGTCGCAAAGTACACAAAGAATAAAAAAGAACTTCAACTCGCTTCTTTTGTTGTACAACCATATTTATTTCTTCATTGTCCCGCCACCCGTGACTTCTCGCCATGGCTGTGAGGTCTCTCACGTGATCGTTTTCTCGAACATGCTCTCGAATGTCATCCGCGTCTCTCTGTATAGAAATTATATTGTTTTTAAATCATTTATAAAGTCTTGATCTCTTGTTATTTTTCCCGTTCAGCTCTATCAAGCCGTAGTCATGTGAAACAGAGAATCCATTAATGAGCGCAGTTTTTCCAGGCTTGTTCTATATTATAATGTAGGGCTTGATAGCCTTATCTTTTATGTATCTGTACGTTTATCATAAAACTTTTTTTTTTACTCATGTTCACCCCTTACAAAGCATATCGCCACTTGGACGTAAGAAGCTACTATTTGGGGCCATGTCTAGGAAAGATTAACAAGATATTTGCTTATGTTACATTTAAACTTCTGCATATCAGTACAGCCATGGGAGCAAGCAACAGGAAGGGAATTCCAAAGTGTAGCTGTTCGAGGGAATAAACTATTAGAATAGAAATTTTCTGGTATTTAGGGACAACATTGTCACCTTTTCGTTTGATGTTATCGGTGATCAGTTCGGTTTGTATAGGAAAATGATTAATGAAACGCGTGCGATGTTTTAGTTATATTTTGATGAACAAAGGTTGGTGAACACAAAGAATAATAAACTAGAAAAAAGGAGTTACACATTTTGTAAAAAAAAAAAAAAAAAAAAAAAATCGGCCTCAAATTCAACTAAAATAAAAAGGAGAAATATTCCGTTGCCAATAAAAGCACTACAAATATTTACATAGAACATATAGTCAGTTCAACTCCAAAAGAAGTTGCATATTTAAAAAAAAAAAAAATCGGTTCCAAATTCAACTAAAATAAAAAAAAAACATAGAGAAATATTTTTTTTAGCCAATGAGAAAAGCTACAAATATTTGCTATAAGCAAAAACTAAATTTAACACAAAAATTGCATATTTTGTAAAAAAACAGAAAAGAAAAGAAATCGGCTCCAAATTCAACTAAAATAAAAAGGAAAATATATTTTTAACCAATAATAAGAGCTACACATATTTACTCGGAGCATAAAGTCAATTAAACACAAAAACAAATTGCATATTTTATGAATAAAAAAAAATCGGCTTTAAATTTAACTAAAATAAAAAAAAATAGAAAAATATATTTTTAACTAATGAAAAGAGCCACGAATATTTATATCGAGCATAAAGTCAATTTAACATAAAAAAGAAATTGCATGTTTTATTTAAAAATCGGCTCCAAATTCAATTGAAATAAAAATATTTGTCAGCCAATAAGAAGAACTACAAATATTTACATCGAGCACAAAGCCAATTTAACACGAAAATGGATTTTCATATTTGTAAAAAAAAGCAAAACAAAACAAAAAAACAAAACAAAAAACAAAAAGGTTACAAATAGAAATAAAATAAAATGGAAATAAGTACGTTTTAAGCCAATGAGAAAAATTACAAATACTAAAGAAAAGGTATCACAAAAAGAAGTTGCATATTTATACAAAAATTAAAAAAAACAAACTAAATATTTTTCAGCCAGTGGGAAATCTACTAATATTTTCATGGAAAATTAAAAAAAAACAAACAAAAAAAAAACAGCAAAACAAAACAAGAACAAAAATGGAGTCGACATATGTGTACAAACATCGGTTTCAAATTCAAATAGAATGAAATAGAAAAGCAAAAAATATCGTTTTAAGCCAATGAGAATGATTACAGATATGTACATCGGACAATAAGAAAACTCAGCAAAAATAATCTTACATATTTGTACAAAATCGTACCAAAATTCAAATAAAAGAAAAGAGAAAAAAATGTTTTTAAGCCAATAAAAAAACCCTACAAATATTCATACCGAACATTAAAAAATTGGAACAAAATTAGAGTTGAATATTTGTGCAAAAATTGACCAGAAATTAAAAAAATAACATAGAGGAGAAAATATATTTATCAATATAATTAATAAGAAGAACTACAAGCATTTACGTTAACCACGAAAAACATTTAACAAAAAAAAAAAAAAAAAAAAGGAAAAAAAGGGAGTTGGATATTTGAACAAAAATCTGCACAGAATAAGATAAGACGAGATAATGCATATTCTAAAAATATAGCGCAGTCCCATAACTAATACACAGACAACTAAGTGATATATTGGTGACTTGTTAAGTTATTTACAACTTAGGACTAATTAACACAATTACGAAGAAATATTTCAAATATAACTCAATCCCAGAAGTAAAATATACAAGAATCTTTTCCAAAGTAATGCATCCTATTTTTTAACCGAAACAATTTGAAAAGCTTCGAAGTCGGGAATGGTACCATTAAAACAAGCGACATTTTGTGCTTCAGAATCTAATTTTCCACATAGTCACCACCATTCTCAATGCACATTTGCCTGTCTCATTTAATACCTCAGTCGTAAAAGTTCGAAGTGCGTTTTTTTCACTCACACTTCTGTTACCACTCTGAAATCGACGAACCCATCTCCCAGCTGGTTTGACATTAACTTTATCGGTTTCATAAATGTTCAGCAGGAGCCAGTGAATGTTGACCGGTTCAATTTTTTTTCTGCATGGAGAAATTCAATGACGCATCTCTGCTTCTGACGCACGTCCATGACAAGGGTTGCTTTCTTTAGAGTCTCACACAGTTAATATCTACAACAGAGAGATGAAACTTTCATGTGATGAATGTATAAGTTAAATCACTGTAACGATGCAATTCTGATTGATTCGGACGTAATAAAAAATAGGAGGCATTGTAACGTCACATCTACAAACAAACAAAATAAACAAAATAAATAAATAAATAAAATCCAGATCGTTTATTATCACTTTTCTTTCCCCCAGTCTCGACGCCAGTTTAAAAGTCTCCCTCTGCGGGGCCACATGTCTCCATCTTAAACCATATATCGGAAAGCTATCCGGTTAGGTTGGCGAAGTTTCTTCTACATTCACTGTCACCTCTCGTCCCGCATTGACATCGTCTGATGCGATCGTAGAAAAGTTTACCTAATCCTAAGGGAATATCCCGACTGTCTTAATCTATTTATATCTATAAAAGTGAAAGTATCTGTGTGTGTGTGTGTGTGTGTACATTTTCCTTCGCAATAAATCTGTTAATTTTCAGTCTACAGACTCGAAATTTGATATACAGGGTACTGAGATTTGGGAAAATCTGTGATCGATTTTCGGTCAGAAATTTGGCGATTAAGGGGTCAAAGTTCAACGATTTGATCTTTGAGAACTCTATCAAACTCCTCCAACAATTTTGGGTCTAAACACTTGAACTTTTAGAAATAGATGTGGACATGGATCTAATTAATAACTTGATTTGAGCCCAAAGCAATACATTTTAAGGGGTCATAATATGGGTCAAAGTTAAAAAAAATTGACCGTTTTATTTTGTTTTTGATCAGCATACACCTCAAAACACCCGGGCAACGCCGGGCTGAAATGCTAGTTTAATCTAATTTAATTTTTAAAAATCGGTTGCTCAGCCCCACCCTACAGGAAAAATGTTCCTGAAATGAAAAACAAAATAACAATAAAAAGGTTTACTTTATATTAGTTACAAAAATAAAGAAAAAATGCATAACAAATATTACATTAAAAACGCATAAAAAGTGCTTTCTTGTTTAAAAAATGTGAAAAAAAACCCAACAAAACAATTGGTTTTCTTATTTTTATTTACTTTTGTTTGACCAAAATGAAAAAATCGGTTTACAAAAAAAAAAAAAAAAAAAAAATAAATAAAATAAAATAAAAAAAAAATACAAAAAAATACAACTTGTTTTTTTTTTTTTTTCACTTAAAATTTATAACAAGAATAAAACAAAAATTGTTACGGTAGTTCGTAGTTTCTTAAAATCCAGGTCGTTTATTATCGCTTTTCTCTTCGGGGCCACACGTCCATCTCACCTGCAAGGCGTTTCCCTTTCTTCTCCACTACAATCCGGCTGTAGACAACTATTTCACGTCTTCATTTTTACATATTCATCTTTTTCAACCGCACTTTTCCTTCTGCTTTCATTTTACACGTCCGTCTCCTTCAGCGTCGACTTTTTCTCCTTTTTTTTTTCTTTTTCATCAGACGCAAGCCCGAGCACACTTGCCAATTTTGAGATTTGGGCAAATAAGAAGCTCTGTGATTCTTTTAGTCTAAGGCAAGTCGTGTTTCACAGTAGATTTTTCTTAGTAAAACTAACTCGAACACATATTAAATGATAAATCGCTAATAATTGTTTCGTTACCCACTACTAAACGTACCTGGGTTTTGGTCAAATCTACATATGTAAGATGCAGATGCGTCATCAGATGGAGTACTGTTGCCCCATTTCGGGAGGTAGCGCTCAAAACACTCTTGCATTCATAATTTTCAATCTTCTCGTAATATTATTCATCATTCAACTGAAGACCCATTCATCGGATTGACCTTAATAAACGCTGACTCATTAATATGCTATTGAATTTTGGTCAACAATGATGTAAGGTAGCACAAAAAGGAGTCAGTAATACAACAAATAACACGTAACGTGCCTGTTACACTCACCGTGTCGTTACATTTCAAAACTCTCGGACCCACATGTTGTCTGATCCCGTCGCAAAAAAAAAAAAAAAAAATAAATAAAATAAAATAATAAAAAAGGAAAGAAATACATATTTTTTCTTTTCGTAGATACGTGTTTTACAACACTGTGCCATGTCGCATGTGCTTTTTAAAAGTCTCTCTCCTAGTCACTTCACGCAGCCATAGTCAGCGCTTTCTCGCCTTCGTATTCATACATCCATCTTCCTCGAAACGCAACTTGCTTCTCTGCTCGTCCACGTGTGTCCATTTTTCTCTCCTTTTTTTCTTCTCCTTCCCGTTACGGCAGCGCGTTCACACCTGCTTAATTTATATATGTGCTAAAACGGCTATTACTGCTGCTAATATTTTCGCTAGTCAGCTATCCCACGGCTGCTGCTGATTTTCTTACATACGCGCCATGCGTGCTATGTTACAAAAGAAGTAATTGTTACTTTACTGTCGTTTGGTTCACACTTAAATTCATATTGTTTCGATTCTTTGGACTACTGTTCCTATCTTGAGTGTTATTCTCGAAATGTTTCGGCCAATATAACCACCGATCTTTTCAGATATATATATAAATCTGTGCGGCATTTTGAACGGAGTAATTTACTTAATCCACGAGGTAGTACGTTCTCGTTCTGTCAGCCATGATCGGGTAGAAGTCTTAAATAATTCGCAATTGTATTTTTTGATATCGCCCGCACTGGGGATTGAACCTTTAACATACAGAAGAGTTGCTCTTAGAATTGAATTTTACTTAGTACTTTGCTCGGTACTTGTGAAGAATTTGAATCAGATGTAACTAACTGACCGCTCGGCTTTGTTCGGAACATGCCGGCTTTCGCCGATCGTCGACAATTATGAAAACATAACAATGCTATTCAAGGAAAATACATGTAAATATGATAAAATCACCAGAAAAAATATATAAAAAATATAACGAAAAAAAAAGAAAAGAAACTACGACCGCAACATTTTTTGTTTTATTTTTGTTAAAAATTTTTAGTGTAAAAATAAACAAGTTGTATTTTTTTTGTCAACCAATTTTTTTTGTCAAACAAAAGTGAAAAAATTAATAAAAAATAATTGTTTTGTGTGTTTTTTAAATATTTTTTTAACAAAAAAAACCCCAAACATTTTCATGCGTTTTTCATGAAATATTTTATTTTATTTTATTTCTAACTAATGTAAAGTAAAATTTTTTGTTGTTTTTTTTTTGTTTTTCATTTCATAAACATTTTCCCTATAGGGTGGGCAACTGATTTAAAAAAAATTAAATTAAGATAGCCGGGATATTCCCTTAGGATTAGGTAGACTTTTGTACCATCTTTTCAGACGATGTCAACGTGGGACGAGAGGAGACAACGGATGTGGAAGAGACTTCGCCAACTCAACTGGGTAGCTTTCCGATATATGGTTTAAGATGGAGACAAAAGGAACATTACCAAATTTCTGTCTCCACATAAACTCGAAAACGTAACTGCTGACTGGTCCCGTTGATTTTTTCCCCCAAAGATCGTCCGCTCCTTTGCCGCGCATTGATCGGCGTCTTACGCCAGATTAAAGTCAAACCCGAGCTCATGACGTCATCTTCCGAGCAAGGCTGAGTAGATGGTTAGTTACGTCTGGTTCAAATTCTGCTCAAGTACCCTTTGTCCGTTACATGAAGTCATTGCAGATAATTAAGATAAGAACAATAATCTAAACAATTCAAATTACTAATCCTTATCTAAAATAAAATTGTGAAGCGCTTTGCTTTTGAAGTTTTGTAATCAGGAAGACAGTTGGACACAGGATGGACCCTTGAGGAGCTCCAGCATTAATACCGTGAGCTTCTGATTTCCGTCCATCAACCACTACTTTTATGAACCTATCAGAGAGAAATAATTTAATAATTGAATAGACATTTCCAGCTATACCATAGCTGGAGATTTTGTGGAGTAGACCTTTATGCCATACCCTATGAAATACTTTTGATATGTCAAGAGCAGTTGCCTTATAACAGAAGCCTCCGTCGAGAGATTCGCTAATCTTATGAGATATAACCATTAGCACATCTGCTGTAGATCTAGCAGAACGGAAACCATATTGCATGTCACTAAGAAGGTTATTTTTGCTTAGGTGATTGATTACTTCTCTATTTAACGTAGATTCCAGCAACTTACTCATAACGCACAGGAGACTGAGTGGTCTGTGCTGAGAGGAAGATGAGCGATCACCTGAATTTTTAAATACGGAGCATACTGATGCGGCTTTCTAAGATGCCGGGAAGCAATTTTCCTTAATACAACGCTTAAATAACTTTATAAATAGAAAGTTGAAGCTTTTTGAGCACTATAATTGGAATGCCGTCAGGGCCAGTTGCTTTACTGGAATCGAGATTTTTGGTTAGCTTGGCAACATCACGCACAGATATTTGTAACAGTTATAATACTTAAATAATAATAACTTCTGATAAAATCAATAATCTTAACGAAATACAAATTACCAATCCTTATCTAAAATACAATTGTGAAAGATTTTACTTTTAAAGTTTGGAGTTTTATTGACTGTATTTTCTTGCACAAATCTAAAGTTTTGAAAAGATGAACAGATCGATTCTGATCAGCGAAATAAACTTCACAAAATCAATTATAATCGATTAAGTGAATGCTTGCTTAAAACACTGGGATTCAGAAGACTGATTTCACAAAGATTGCATGATTGTAGATGCTTACCTGCTTGTTTGCGGTGGGGGGGGGGAGGGACTAGTACACCAAACACAACTTATTTTATTAATAGAGTTCATTCATTATATAGGTTTTAAATAAAATGCTTTATATGAGCTCTTGTAGAACCCACAATCGAGCATTTCATTGATTTGTTTTCAACTAACTTATGAAACATGTTAATACACACACACACACACACACACACACACACACACACACACACACACACACACACACACACACACACATATATATAATTTGAGGTTGCTATTTTTCAAAAATAGGGTAACCAATGAAATATAACGAGGTTATTATAAGAGTGGTCACTACGGAAGTAGAGCAAGTTACATTTTCAATTTTTCTTTACATAAGCAGTAATTTGTTGCTACATAGTTATGAGCATGTTTCGTAAATAAGCATTGTTGCCTGAAGAGGTCTCTAGTTGCTATATATTAGTGATGGGACGATTCCAATATTTTTCTCGATTCCGATACAATTTCCGATTCCGCACTAAATTCCAGATTCTGATACCATTACCGATTCCGATTCTTCATGAATCTCTAAATATTTAACTTTGAAGTTTTTTTTCCCGATTACCATATAAAAAAAGCGTGTTAAATGTGCAAATATTTTTTCAAATGTAAAAATACAGTAATGGGAGAGGGTGATCTATGAATTATAGCGTTACTGGTAATTTAAAAACAATGAAAAATTATTATTTTATTATTACTACCAGCAGTGGAAGGTTTTGTTTTAAACAAAATCAAATAAAAATGATAATTATAAAATGGGGTTTGGCATCGGAAAATATGCACAAAATTTTCCGATTCCGATACTCCAAAATGTTCCAATCCATAATCCATAATTATCTCAACACTAATCTCTCACTCTCAATATATATATATATATATATATATATATATATATATATATATATATATATATATATATATATATATATATATATAAATTTAAAGGAGATTAGAATAATAGTCTAAAGAGCTAAGTGTATTTTAATGTAATAGTGAAATTACTAGTTTAATTAAAATACAGGAAATGCTCGTTGTAATTTAGATATATAATAAGCTCGATAGTTAAATGTCCTAGAGCTAATTCAATATTAAGTAATGTGATTTATAATTTAAAAGTTTTAAAATTTTTAAAATTTAAAAATCAAAATTTAATTAAATTAAAAATCAGTTTCATAAGAAGGAACAACAACAAAGTCAATTATCTGTACGATCGTTTCGGAAATCCGTGCTTTTTATTTGTGGTATACATGAAGTCACGTAGAATAATTATACATAGTTTTTTTGGTAAGCACGGTCTCCTCATCAGCAAATTTAGGAGGATTTCTATTGAATTGAAAAGACACCAAAAATAAACCTAGCATTAAAAGTAAGGCAGATGAATCTTTTGGTTTTTCTTTTTTTGAAATCAGGAACTGTATTTAAAGTAGTCATTTAGATGTTTGCTATAGCTTTTTATTTTATGCTAGGTTTATTTTTGGTGTCTTTTCAATTCAATAGAAATCCTCCTAAATTTGCTGATGAGGAGACCGTGCTTACCAAAAAAACTATGTATAATTATTCTACGTGACTTCATGTATACCACAAATAAAAAGCACGGATTTCCGAAACGATCGTACAGATAATTGACTTTGTTGTTGTTCCTTCTTATGAAACTGATTTTTAATTTAATTAAATTTTGATTTTTAAATTTTAAAAATTTTAAAACTTTTAAATTATAAATCACATTACTTAATATATATATGTATATATATATATATATATATATATATATCTTTATTCCAAGTGAATATATATATATATATATATACGCACACACATACGCACATACACATATATATATATGAATGTATGTGTGTGTTATGTGTGTGTATGTGTATGTGTGTGTGTATAAATATGCATGAATAACAATCAATACGAAAAATATATAATTGTTTATATCTTTCCCGTATTTATTTCCTATGTGTTGACGTGTAGGAATACAGAAACTCTTTTCAAAAAACAAGAATGTTTCTTTCAAAAGCACATGATTTTCGATCGATCCTTCGATCTTCCTCAGTATGAATTATATATATATATATATATATATATATATATATATATATATATATATATATATATTAGACTACTCGTGAGTAATTGGGTCAGTATGTTATATTAGCTATGTAATTCATGCATGAGCGTGACACTTGTGACGTAAAGAAAATAGTGTTTTTTTGACATCATAGAAACATTTCTATGAAAGTATATTAAAATGAAAAATCACGGACGGATCACTCAAACATGAAAAAAAAAATCCTCTCTATTCGTGTAAAGTTATCTATTTTTCCGAATAATCGCTAAAAAATCGAAAATTAAATATGATTTTCTCTATGATTCGAACGCCGACGAAAGTCATTTAGCAGCAGAAACGCACATGAGAAACACAGCAGAAACGCACCGATGAGAAATATAAGAATGAAAAACCCATATTGCAATCCTTCAACCAAGTTATAGAAACTTAAAATCTAAAAAAAAATATTAATAAAACCTGAAGCAAAAAAATAAAACCTAAATGAATAAAATAAAACTAATATTGAAACAGATTAGTAAATGCGTCAACAAATTCACCGTTCTCACACAACTATTTTGTATCTAAAAATGTAAACAAAAATAAAAAAAGAATGAAGGAAGGAAAGAAAAGGGACGGATAGAGAGTAGTAGTAGTAGTAGTAGTAGTAGTAGTCTCGGCTTTACTACAATTGTTCTTATGTTTGTCAACGGGTTAAAGTTGTTTAGTTGTAAGAAAATAGCGACAGTATAGTTGTAATAAAGAATAGTTGCAAAACACCCCCACTCTTCCCATGTTAAATAATAATTTCGAAATAATAACGTTAATATTTCAGTGCGCATGTCAAAATCTGCAAAAGAAGCGATTTGTGTTTATTTGTTTACGTTGTTATGGGTTAATGTTTATGCGCGCATACGCAACCGGATGTCGTAAACCGGAAAGTGGGTTACATCACTCGTTACAAGGTCATTTGAGTTTTATAATTATACAGATCCCACGTGAAGAGTCAAAAGTAAAAAAATGTATTCTTAACAATTTTACTACTATTTAGATCATGTAAAAACCAAGCGAACATTTTCGAGAATATATGCGCTCATTGCTATCGTGACCGACTGCAGACGTTTGAATTGCGTCCTGCGTACTTTCCCCTTTTCGTTTAGGCGTCTGACCTAATCTAGAGCTACTTCTTAGTGTACCTGCTGTCTGCTGATTAAACCCTAAATCCAATAAAGAAGGCCAAGAGAGCAAAAGAAAGATAAAGAAACTTTCTCAATTTCTTATTTTCATTAAAATACTGACGTTGAGTAAGAATCTTTCATCTGATGTAACCTTTTTTTTAGATTGAAAAAGTAAATTTATAATAGAGACAAATAGTAAATTTCTTTACTTAAATTGAATAATGTATATATATAGATATATAGAATAGGGAGAGAGGGAGGGGGAGCAAGAGCGAGAAAGAAAGAGAGAGGAAGGGAGAGTGACCGAGCCATTTATGGTGGTCGAATTTTACATTAATAACGGTTATAAGAGAGCTAAGTAAGAGCTTTTATTATTTGAATAATTCCGGGCAATTCCTGATTGTCTTGCTGACTTAATATTAACATTGTTTTACTCATAAATCAATGCATTTCGAGAAAATGTTAGTGAAAAGTTGTGTTTGCTACAACCGGGAGCAGTACCTGACCCTGAGGTTATCTCACAAGGGCTTTTCGGTGTGGGAACACCTTGATGGAAAATTACACCAGCACACAATTATGCACGGTTGGCATTCGACAAATTAGAAGAGAAAGTGATATGACGCAGCGATCCCCGATCAGCTAGATTGGATTTGAGAGTCAAGTTTCCATCTCAAGTCCCCTCGTCATATAAGCTTATACATGAGTGATATACACGAGCGATTTTTGACAGAACAGAGTTGAGTAGAGTTGAGAGGGAACCCAGTGGAATTGAGCGACAATTAAAGTTGAGTTTGAGTTTTAGAGAAGATATCTCCGTTCTTGACCGTTGAGCCATACGCCGACGTTGAGTATCGCTGTCCACTCTTCTTTCTCTAGCGAGCTGAAAGACCTTTGGTTGAATACTTTTGTCATATATGGTATTTACGCACAAAAATATATTCGTGGCTTGCGAAAACATCTCTGCTGCTAGAATAATTCATCGCTTTGCCGCTATCGCTGACAAATACCTCCTACTTACCCCGATAAGCAGGCTATTGGTGACAAAATTAAAAAAAAGAAAGAAAGAAAATACGAACTCACTTATTTGCGACTGTTTGCTATTTCACCACTATCGAGATTTAAGATGAGTGAAAATGATATTTTTTAACAGATTATTGACGTCACGATTCAAACAGCCGTACGTACATTCTCACATATTGTACCATTGTATTATAATAGAATTTGTAATTAGACCCTTGGTCTGTTAATATGACCTATAGTTGTAGAAACTTATGAACGGTTTCTTTAGTAAATTTATTAATTTATTTTATTGTGGACTATTATCCTCAACATTTTAGTTGTTGGTTCACAACGTTTCGGCCAACTATTCCTCTGGACTTCGTCAGGTGGTAACCGCGACGGGATAGGAAATCCGAATCTCCTAACTGCATCCTCAGCAATTACTGCCTTCCATAGTTGTCGTTGTCTCACAACGATCATGAGGATAATAGTCTGCAAAAAAATAAATTAATAAATAATACTCACCTCAATAATGAATTCCAGTGAAATAATATATATATACCATTCTGTACGGCTTCTTTGGTGTTTTTTCTTGGTTGCTGTACGAAATAATATACCTTCAGTTGCAGGAACTAACAATAAGTCCGAGTGACGGTACACGGGAATTCACCTAATCACAACGTGGGGCGTGTGACATTGTCTTGGATTCAAGAAGATCGATACCGTCACTCGTGGACTCCCCGAGGGAGAGAGTGAAGTAAGCTAAATAGGCCAACCAACCCGGTCTGTGTGTGGAGTATCAAGGCCACGCTGTCGTCTTGTGGGTGACCAGAATAACAAAAAGAGAAAATTCCGAATTGATTTTGTTTTTGAAGAGTGAGTCTCTGACTTGTAGTCAAATAAACTTAGTAAAGTATGTTTTCAAAACGCGCATAAATCAGTAAATAAAATCTAGATATTCGCCGAAATAAGAATGAAAATAAAAATAAAAATAAACGTTGGCGGAGTGTTTATTTCCTCAGTCATGATACTACCCATAATATATGCTCTAAAGCCGGAAACATAACTTCATTGCGAATGTTATGTGAAACAATTCGTACAACGTAACGGTAATACACCTTAAAATTATAATTTTTATCATTTTTTATAAACTCAAGAATTACAAAACTCACACGTGTGCGACACACACACACACACACACACACACACACACACACACACACACACACACACATATATAAAGCTGAATGTCTGTGTATATATATATATATATATATATATATATATATATATATATATATATATATAAGCTGAATGTGTGTGTGTATCTGGTCACGAATAGGCTCCTATATGGTTGACTATTTTAAAAAACTGATGACATATAATGATAGAAGATGTATCGAGACACAGGAATGGGTATGTTTAATCTGTCAGAACGGTGGTTCATTAACATTGTGGGGTCTGCATTCGCGCCTGGTCCACAAAGTATGGAAATAAAAAAATAAAAAATTAAAAAAAAGTTTACAAGTGTTTTTGATATAGATGTACATAATAATAATTTGATAAGTATGTTTTGACTTAAATAGGGATGGTATAATAAAATTGTGGGGTCGGCGTTGGCGCCTGGCCTCCATAGAATGGAAATAGGCACAAACTTTAATAAAGACTTATCATATCTATCTGCGTAAGTATACTTTGATAATTATGTTTCAGTTTGACGAAATATGATATAATAAAATCATGGGGTGTTCTTTCGCACCTGACTTCCATAGAATGGAAATATGTCACAAAGTTTAACAAGGTTTTTTAATATAAATCCACAGAATATTGTGATAAGTGTTTCAGGGTGAACAGGTATGGTATAATAAATTATGGGGTTTATCTATTTTATTTTTACTTTCATCATATTTTGCTTTGGTTTCGATACCCCCAAATTCAACCCAAATTTACAACCCTTCCTTTTCATAACCTATCATACTTTAATAAATCAGAGTCCATTTTCTGTAGGCTGCTTTTGAACCCAATCAACGACGGGTACTTTTGCTAATATATATATATATATATATATATATATATATATATATATATATATATATACTTTAATTTTATTCATAAGTGGTAGCTATACATTTATTCACCTTTTGTCATTCTCTGACTCAGAGCATCTTTTCTTAATATATATATATATATATATATATATATATATGATTGCAACGTCTTGCCAGACGAGTGCCACTCCCTCAGACATTTAAAATCCATGAGCCCAAATGCCTGAGGGAGTATCTATACAAATATTATGTTACAGAGTCTTAGCTTTGTACGACAGCTAAGTCTCTCTCTCGGTTCAAAATGTTGAGATCCAGCAACAAGCAAGAGCAAGATATCCAGCAACAAATTAAACTGCAGACCAGCTTAATTCGGGTACTGGTCTTCCGCTTTATGGTTTTTTAAATCAGAGATTTGCTTCTCCTAGAAAGGTTGCCTTCACCACGGCTCACTGGAGCCCTCTCCACCCCAATACACATATACACACACAAATATACACGGTGCTAGTTGGCCGTTAACCCAGAAAAAGAGTTCATTCGCCCTTTGGAAGGTCTTGTTTTTAATCCTTCAGGGAGACTAGCCGCCCTCCTCACCAAACAAGTCTGGTGGGGGAACCAGTTTAGTCGCCGGTGACCCGACCATGAGGCAGGTAGTACTGGGTTAAATGGTACCAGTAGCACATGACATTACCTGATATATATATATATATATATATATATATATATATATAAGCGAGATAAGTGACAGATTGAAAGTCAAGTGAAATATCCTGTTAGATATTACATTGAGGTAATACTTTCAGGGTGATTCTAGCCAAAAAGGTAAAGCCCAATAATTAAAAAAAGAGCAATATATAAGTTTAATTTTGAAAATCAAAATATAAACACATAATCAAATCAAAATATAAACACATATATTCGTATTTAAAATCCATGTTTGGTTGCCCCATACTGTTATTCCGAAGGGTATATGAAGCGGCCGTCTTCATCGGTGATTTAACATTTTCAATATATGTGCTTAGAAGCAAAATACGTGTTTATTCACAGCTGAATATTCTGCTAACCGCATTTCATTTCCTCTGATGATAAGCCAGTATTGAAAATGCATGGATTAAGGAAATTAACATAGCTCCCCTCTATATATTCCTTGTGTCAAACAATAAATTCTTAACTCGAATATTATGAGTTTATATTTTGATTTTCAGAATTTAACTTTAACCACTAAACTGATATATATATATATATATATATATATATATATATACATATATATATATAAATTACTCTGAGTGTAGCTATGGCTCAGTTACATTATACTAAACCAAGTTAATTGATGTAATTCATCGTGCAATTATTAGTACATGCATAAATAAACACGCATTCACACCCACACATAGCCTCCCCCCATATATATATATATATATATATATATATATATATATATATATATATATATATGTGTGTGTGTGTGTGTGTGTGTGTGTGTGTGTATATACATATATACAATGAACATGAGATAGAATATATAGATAGATAGATATAGATAATGATATATTATGGGTATATTTATTTTCAGTTACATTTTCCTCTGAAATCAAAAAGTAATCCATCGAACTAACCGATTAATTAAATCATATCAAAATAAAAATTTTATTTTTATTAAATTTTCGATTCTCGAATGTCACTCGTTTCTTTTCTCCGCCGAACTTTCATCTACTTTACAATTTTCAAGATAAATTCGGGGGTCATTCGCAGCGGATGTTATCTAATGATTAACCCGACGTTTAAAAATATGTATGAACAATTGTCATCGAACCATTCATTGATATCAAGTAGGTGAAGCCAGAAATCTGAACAATAATTACCTGAGTGTGCGTATTCGAGTTCAGTTCCTTCCACAGAAACATTTTCAGTAAACTCATACTTGACTTTGTGTCTCACCGCCCTGAAAGGGGATAAATAAAATAATAACTTATAATTAAGATAACAGAATTGAAATCCCAGGATCAAATGCAATAAAACACAACGAAAATATCGAAACATAACAAAAACTCGCATAGCTACAACCACTGTCAATAACTCCCCCTTCTCTGTATAAAACTAAACGAAACTTTCATGGCCAGACTTTCTTTCCCCGTTGATGGAACACAATACCGTGGGACAGCTTGCGGCTAACTAAAACATGGTCGTTTTCAAGTCTAATGTAAGCAATTTCCTCTTGAGCCATCTTCTTAAATAATAAAATTCTACCCAATCATCACGGTCTTGTCTCACGAGACACTTGCCACCTATTGACCCTTATCCTCGAGTGGCCTTTGAACCTTGTGTTATGTTGTTGTCTACGCACTTTTACGAAATACGTGCCAAAGTATATACACTATTTTGACCGTTTTTTTATGATCAAACCACAGCTTGTTAAATCAACAAAGTTTTGTTTATTTTACAGATGATAATCTGTCAAGCGAGAGAGTTTGGGTCAGTATGGGAGGTGGTGTATGGCGACCGGTTGGAGGACAACAAAAATGTGTCGTTGGATTCTCTCTCTTCTCTTTGTTTCTCATTGTCTTTATTTTGACTGATATTTATATTAAATTTGACTTTCTTTTTCAATTGTATTATGCTTTTTGCTTTTACCTATTTCAATTCATAGTTAAATGTTTCTTTCATTATTTCCTGATCTCGATTCTTCGATCCGAATATATGGTAAATGTCATCGCCAGAAATCGGATTTGCATCTGGTTTTACCCGGCTCCGATATGTCCGTTACTTAGTAAGTGGTGATTCTCTAAAACAATCTGCTTGCTATTATATAAGTACTGCACCTTCTCCTTTAAATGTCATGCTAAATCATTTATACTTCGCTACGTATATTACTATATATTACGTCGCTAGTGTTCCAATTTGCTATGTGCGTAACTAGATCATTAAAATATTCCCATAAAATTATAGAATTACGTTAGTAATTAAAAGTTTTCATATATAAATCATTATTATAATTTCTGATCAGCTAGAGAAAAAACAAAATTACCGTAGTAATTTTATTTAAAGCGGGGAATTTCTTTTGTATTCATTTCAAGTGATAAGAAAAATCTAAGGTGGTTGTCTGACTTGCTATTTGCTTTCTCGCTTTCCCTCATAATCAAAGTGTTTCATCCAGAGACTAGAAAAAATCTTGTTTTATTCGTTAACTTTTGCATGACGAAATGGATTGATATTTATGCATGTACGAAAAATACACATTACCCTTTATTATAGAAAAGATAATTTCCTTTTAATACCTATTCTTATTCTTTTTTCTTTTTTTAACGTTTTTTCAATCCCAAAGCCAAACATACCGCTACTTGTACGCGAGAGGATGCTAATTGGTATCATGTCTACAAAAGAACTATGTGAGGACTTTGACCGAAAGATGTTTGTTATCGTTATATTTAAACCCCTACATGCTGATACAGTCAGAGAAGCATAAAACACAGAAGGAATCACAAAGTCTACCAGCCTGCGCAGTAGAAATTATTAGAGTAGAATGTTTACCGTCATCTAGAACAGTGAAGGCTTTCCGGCATCTAGAACAGTGAAGGGTTTCCGGCATCTAGAACAGTGAAGGGTTTCCGGCATCTACAACAGTGAAGGGTTTCCGGCATCTACAACAGTGAAGGCTATCTGGCATCTACAACAGTGAAGGCTTTCTGGCATCTGCAACAGTGAAGGCTATCTGGCATCTACAAAAGTGAAGGCTTTCTGGCATCTACAACAGTGAAGGCTATCTGGCATCTACAACTTAAGTTTTTCCGGTATCAAGAACAGTGAAGACTTTCTGGCATCTAGAACAGTAAGGCTTTCCGGCATCAAAACGGTGAAGGCTTTCTGGCGTCTAAAACGGTCAGAAGTTTCTGGCATCTAGCATAGAGAAGGCTTTTCAGCATCTTGAACAGTCAAGGCTTTCTGGCATCTAGAATAATGAAGGCTTTTCAGCAGCTAGAACAATGAAGGCTTTCTGGCACCTAGAATAGTCAGAGCTTTCCAGCATCCAGAACAGTGAAAGCTTTTTGGCATCTAGAGCAGTCAGAGCTTTCTGACATCTAGAATACTGAAGGCTTTTCGGCATCTAGAATAGTGAAAGTTTTTTAGCATCTAGAAAAGTCAGAGCTTTCTGGCATCTAGGACAGTGGAGGCTTTCTGGAATCTAGAATAGTGAAGCATCTAGAAAACTACAGGCTTTCTGGCACCTAGAACCGTCAGAGCTTTCCAGCATCTAGAACCGTGAAGACTATCTGGAATATAGAACAGTCAGAGCTCTCTGGCATCTAGAACAGTGAAGGCTTTCTAGCATCTTGAACAGTGAAGGCTTTCACGCATCTAGAATAGTGAAGGCTTTCTAGCATCTAGAACAGTGAAGGCTTTCTGGCTTCTAGACGAGTCAGAGCTTTCCGGCATCTAGAACAGTGAAGGCTATCTTGCATCTAGAACAGTCAGAACTTTTTGGCATCAAGAATAATGAAGGCTTTTTAGCATGTAGAACAGTTAAGGGTTTTTGGAATCTAGAACAGTCAGATCCTTCTGGCATCTAGAACATTGAAGGTTTTCTGGCAGCTAGAATATACAGATATTCTCGACCTCTAGAACCGTGAAGGCTTTCTGACATCAAGAACAGTCAGATCTTTCTTGCATCTAGAACAGTGAAGACTTTCTGGCATCTAGAACAGCAGAGCTTTCCAGCATCCAGAACAGTGAAGGCTTTCTGGCATCTAGAACAGTCAGAGATTTCTGGTATCTAGAACACAAAGTTTCCTGGCATCTAGAACAGTGAAAGTTTTCTGTTATCTAGAACAGTGAAGGCTTTCTGGCATCTAGAACAGTCAGAGCTTTTTTGCATCTCGAATAGTTAAGGCTTTCAGCATCTCGAATAGTGAATCCATTCTGGCATCAGAAATGGTAAGATTTTCATGGCAGTTCGCAGTATATACGCCAAGGAAGACACACGTGCAATGAGTTGATCATAGATCATTCAATTAAAACAGGCACAAAAATTACGGCGATGGGACAGTTGTTTGAGCTTGGTCGATAGTGCGGGACCTATTAGATTAAAAACTATTTTTTTTAGACCCTGTCTAAGAGTGAAAGACTTGTAGTAGATGCAGCAACCCAGATGTGGTAAGAATACTCCATGATGCACATTCGAACGAGGACATTGTAGAGATATAGGTTCTCAGGTTTGAGCAATTTTCTAGCACGATAGAGACAGGCAACCTTTGTTTTGTAGATGATTTGGCAGTGTTTTCAATGTATTTGTTCCAATTCATATTGCCATGATAGGTAATTTACTGTAAGTTTTGTGTTTGAGATAAGAAAAACATGGGAGGAAAAAAGTAAATTCTAACCCCTGCTTTTGTCCTGTATAAATGGACCACCACTTATGAAGGTCAAAATCCACTCGAGGATATGGGTTAATGAGAATGTCTTTTGGATGATGGACGATACTATGAGACGATTGAGAAGGTTGGACGAAATAGACAAAACTAGATTATGACCCCGCAAAAAGTGCCTTGGCAGCCCCGTCGGCATTCCTAGATAAGGGTGCCTCAGGTGATTATCTAATAAACCAAGCCCTTCTTAAAGAGGGAACGCAAATCATGTGATGGTGGATCTACTAGAACTGCATATAACTAGCAATACACTGGAATTAACAAGGAGCAGGTTATTAAAGGTATGTTTTCATCTCTGTTGATTTCTGGGAACTGAAGATAAAAAAACCCTAGTCAGATATAGATACACAAAAAAGTAAAGAAAGGTCTTTGTAGTGTTTGCAGACAGACGAGTTTCAGCTGGTAATGTGTTATAAGGAGTATCAGTTGTTAAATCTGGTTTGAGCATCTGTCATTTAAACAACACTAAAATAGACATGGCTTGCATTGTCTCTTCTGCAAAAAAAAAGAAGAAAAAAGTTTGTTAGGAAGAGAAAAGGTCCCAAACTGCCCAGAAAGGCACACCTGCTCAACTGCTCAGTAGCTCTCCAGAAAATCAACTGATTCTGTCGAACGTTCAACTCCCTCTCCCTCTTCCCCTCTCATCCTTTTGTTGTTAAAAATGTTAGTTATCAACGATAGCGGCGGAAAAGGGTAGAACGATAAACTTGTCGCCCCCTAAAGAAAAACAACACTAAAGCTTTATTTTAAAAACTTCTATTGAAGAAAATTAATTCAGGTAACTTGATTATGTTGTAGAGCTGACATCTATTCATGTCGCTGCCTTCAGCCCCAATCACCGCCTCAATACGTGTCTAAAACTGGAAACACGCCTTTTCCACGAGTACCAGCGAGAGCTGGACAGATGACGGTGATCATGACGACTCCATTTTTGAAAAGCATGTTCAATTAGTATTACGTATTATTAGGGTTATTCGGACTACTGTTCTCATCTTGAGTTTTATTTTCACAACTTTTCGGCAGATATAACCTCCGACCCTCTTCAAGTTAATCTTATCGAACACAGGAATCTTTCTGTTAAACTTGGGAATCTGCTTGGATTTTGAAACGGAACCCATTATCTAATCCACGCGGATAGCATGCTCTCGTTTTGTACGTTTCGTCGGCAAGGACCATGGTGTAGCTAATAAACTACTTGGTAAAATTCAGTTGTGAGTAAAACCATTCTGTTCAATCATCAGTGTGGGCAGCACTTAAAATATAAATACGAATTACTTCGGATGACGAAACGAGATCATGCTATCCCCATGGATTAAATAAAGGTGTCAGTTCGAAATTCCGTGCAGATTCCCGAGTTCGACATTGAGATTCATGAGTTACTGACATCTTGTCTTAACAAACTTGTTTAACAAACTTGCGTTCACTCTGTTGTCTCCGCTCCCATCTCTTTCTCTCTCTCTTAGTAACCCCAATAATGCGTAATACCAATTGAACATGCTTTTCAAAAATGAAGTCGTCATGAACGTGTTGCTTGAAATTTAGAAACCTAATTCAACATAATCGAATAATATCTATTAAGTGCAAAGCTAGCGAATATTTTCTATCCTAGCTGTTACGTTTTATGAGGCCACGTGTTTATGTAATATTTCACGAACAGTGTTGGATTAGTAGATGATCCCAGAAAGAGATGCAT
>NC_136509.1:92963676-93056176 GCF_053919585.1 Euprymna scolopes
TTAGATGAGGGCTGATTGTTTATATAACTTGTTTTGATTGGACTATTATTCTCATCTTGAGCGTTATTTGTGCAACGTTTCGGTCGGTGTAGCCTTTGACCTTCGTCAGGCATGTTCTTCGTTATATTGGAAAATAAAGGAGAAAAGTTAGAGGCTCCGTAAATAATACTGTATCAAACTTTATTAGAGTTGTATCCCCTTTGTCAACCAAATTTTTTTTCAGACACATACGAAACTACGGCCAAAAAATAGACAAAACCACACTTCCAAGAATACGAAACCATCTACGGGGAGGGGTGTCCAAAAGCGTATTCCTTCTATCAAATATCTGGTGGGAAAGTTGTCACCTACTGTTCTTTTATTATTAGTTTATTTAAAACTACCTTGGATCAGAATTTCTGGTCAGTGTTTGGGCAGACATATTACTAGTTATGAAAGACAGTTCACAGCACACCACGCAAAGTAATTTTATTTATGAAGTGCGCTGCTGGCTACATAGGTCGAACCTCCTTGGATTTGCAGACACGCATCAACCAACATATACCGATAGAAATTAGACTAGGCAGGCCACGTCGTCTACGCCCTTCTTCTGGAATCTGCCAATAGCCAGTATTTAATTGAATATCCAGCTTGTGCCAATGCCTATAAAATGGATTATTTTTATAGTTTTGCGCCGGGCTGACTCTCAAAGTCATTAGAAGATTTTATAGCCAATCTCAATTCTTTTACGGAAGCCGTCGCTTTGGCGACAAAAAAAGTTCATTAGATCATTGGACTTGCTCGGAGATATATCTTAATTGTTTTCATACCCCTCCTCCATCTTGTCATTGTATATTATTGTATATATATTTTATTTTATATTATTGTGTATATATTTTATTATATATTTTTGTATATACATTTTATTTTATATTATTGTATATATATATATTATTTTATATTATTCTATATATATATTATTTTATATTATTCTATATATATATTATTTTATATTATTCTATATATATTTCATATGAATTCTCATTCGCCTTTTTTTCTCTCCTTTCCCTCTTTTTATTCGTATATATCCGAGTATTTGCTCTGACATGTAAATTTGATTCGTCTTTTGTATCTTTCGATATTCAACGATTAACCCCTGATGAGTTTTATTCTGATGCAGTTGTGATAGTAATTTTTTTTCAAAACATATGATTATCCATTTTGAAGTTTTGACGTCCGGGGCGTGATTATTATATTGAACATTTTAATGATGTCATAACTTTTGATTTATAATATGAAAATAGGGTGGGAAAAAGACTTTGGGTTTACTTTCAACAGGCCCGTAATCCTCGCGTTCCCTATTTTGTTATTTAGTTCTCATATTCCGTGAGCAATGTTTCGGCCAAAGGGAAAATAATTGCTGCTTTTTTTTTCATTTTTAGCAGGTCCGTAACTTTCGCTGCACTTATTTTATCCTTTAGTCCTCATATTCTATAAGCAATGTTCCGGGCAAAGGGACAAGGATTTCTATTTTCTGAATCGGAATCTTATCGGTGGCTAATTTTTGACATTTAAGTAGTATTGTTAACTTTTTATATCGAATGGCTTCACCCCTTGTCTGGAACGATTTCCATAAAAATGCATTGAGCTTAATTTTATTTGGCAATATTTAATATATTTTGAAGGTTATTAAAATATGATTTAAAAAATAGAAACATCTTATATTAAGCGATGTTCTTGAAATATTGCATGTCTTTGCATTCTGTAGGTAATAGTTTTGTTTTATAGTAAGTTATGAAAATATATATAGCAATTAAGCTACACAGAATATTCCGCGATTAGTTCCCGTGAGAATTCGTCATTCTTATGCGAAAAGTTGTGGTTGTCGCGCGTTTATATATACGCCATTGTTATTGAGTTTTTCGTTCGCAATCGAGCACTGTTGAAGTAACTACTGAAAAATTTATGCATAAAATTATATCTCCGTATATTAATTTATGTGATTGAATGGAGTAATCACACACACACACACACACACACACACACACACACACACACACACACACACACACACACACACACACATATATATATGAATTTGCCTTTCCGGTACCTAAGGTACTTAAGCTTTTATGCATTTCTATTCTCATAGCATTTATATGCTAGTTAACATATCGCAGAATGGATCTTGTAATCCTAAACTTACTTATTAATAGTTTTTCTTTTTCTATTTTATTATTTAATTCATCTTTTTTTTCTTCATATATTAGTAGAAATAGTAACCGTATTATTTTACATTTTTTTTTTATTGTGGAAGTGGTATTATCCACTGGAGAGCCATGTATTAAACAGCTGTCCTGTTTTTAAATCTCCGAAACAGCTACATGGTAAGCAGCTGTTGATCCCCGTTTTCTATTTACAAAATTTTAGTTAAGATTTCCTCTTTTCATGTAGTTAAATTCTGTTTTAAAATTGAAGACTTTTGCGAAGTCGGCTTATGCAAATGCTAAGTCTTTCTATTTTACAGTTTTAGTAAAGGTTTTTCTTTCTTTCTTTCTTTCTTTCTTTCTTTATCCTTATATAAATGAATTCTCTTTTGTCATTATAAACATTTTAGAAGTCGGATTATGTAGGTGCAAAGTCTGCGATAGGTTAAAGTTAATATATCTTGTCCTTCCGGGAATTCAAACTGCATTCTTTATTTTTATTTTTGCATTTTTTTTATTCAAAGTTTATCTATCTATCTATCTATCTATCTATCTATCTATCTATCTATCTATCTATCTATCTATCTATGTATGTATCTATCTATCTATCTATCTATCTATCTATCTATCTATCTCTCTCTCTCTCTCTATATATATATATATATATATATATATATATATATATATATATATCCACATAAAATGACATAAGGATATACGATATTATATATATACTAGCGAAAGTACCCGTCGTTGACTGGGTTCAAAAACAGCCTACAGAAAATGGACTCTGATTTATGAAAGTATGATAGGTTATGAAAAGGAAAGGGTTGTAAATTTGTGTTGAATTTGGGGGTATCAAAACCAAAGCAAAATATGATGAAAGTAAAAATAAAATAGATAAACCCCATAATTTATTATACTATACCTATTCACACTAAAACACTTATCACAATATTCTGTGGATCTATATTAAAAAAAACTTGTTAAACTTTGTGACATATTTCCATTCTATGGAGTTCAGGTGAGAACGAACACCCCATGATTTTATTTTATCATATTTCTTCAAACTGAAACATAATTATCAAAGTATACTTACGCAGATAGATATGAAAAGTCTTTATTAAAGTTTGTGACTATTTCCATTCTATGGAGGCGGGAGCGAACGCAGACCCCACAATTTTATTATACCATCCCTATTTAAGTTAAAACATACTTATCAAAATATTCTTATGTACATCTATATAAAAAACACTTGTAAACTTTTTTTTTATTTTTAAAATTTTTTAATTTCCATAATTTGTGGACCAGGCGCGAACGCAGACCCCACAATGTTAATGAACCACCGTTCTTCCAGATCAAACATACCCATTCCTGTGTCTTGATACATTTTTTATCATTATATGTAATCAGTTTTTTAAAATAGTCAACCACATAGGAACCTATTCGTGAGTACACACACACACACACACACACACACACACACACACACACACATTCAGCTTTATATTATATTATATTATATTATATTATATCATATATATATATATATATATATCATGTATCCACATAAAATGACATAAGGATATACGATATTATATATATAAATTTTCTGTATTTACTCCAATAATGCTCAATACGTAGAGTTAGGTATAAATTTGTGAAAATATATGTCAGTTAAGCAACCGAGAATCATCCTGGTTTCAGCTCCGTAGGGAATCGTTAGACTAAAATGGGCTGAAGATGAAACTGGAAAGATTCTGTGTAGCTTAATTTTCATATATTTTCATCGACTTACTATATATATATAGGATATGTTTTCTTGATTCATATATATATATATATATATATATATATATATGTATATGTATATATATGTATGTATATATATGTATGTATGTATATATATGTATGCATATATATGTATGCATATATATCTGTATGTATATATATGTATGCATATATATATGCATGTATATATATATGTATGCATATATATATGTATGTATATATATGTATGTATATATATATGTATGTATATATATGTATATATATTTATATGTATGTATGTATATATATATGTATGTATATATATATATGTATGTATATATATATGTGTATATATGTATGTATATATATGTATGTATACATATATGTATATATGTGTATGTATGTCTATATATATATATATATATATATATATATATATATATATATATATATATATATATACTAGCAGGCCGCCCGACATTTCCCGGTCGTAAAATACGTTTTAATATTTTGTTTAATGCAGATTTCGTATTTATTATATTATGATTAAAAACGTTAAAAAAAATGACTCGTGCGCAACTACCGAGAATCGAAACCAAAACGTCTAGCTCACGATTTATTTTTTCCTTTAGCATTAATGTCTGAGCTATGAAGACGTGTTTGCTGCAAGGGTAAAAATTAAAACATGAACCAATAGCTATTACGTTACGCATACGTATTCGTAATGCTGTCGCTTGACCATTACCTGGCAAATTCCATTATTTTTTAATTTTTACACTTTTGCACCGATTTTTCCCGGCTAAAACCCAAATATAAAGTTTCGCATTGGTTTTAATATACTATATATTAAGTTTCATGTCTGTAGACCCAAAACTGACAGACGGGTCTGTTTGGCAAATTTTTTAAAATAAATATATATACGCATACATAAATATATATAGAAATAGGCTTGTGCTTACTATCACCTTTTTATGCAAATATTACGCAGGTATAACTCATGTAGAACATCTGCATGAATATAATTACACATTATAGTAGTTAACTAAAGATGATCATCCCATGAGGAATTAATTAAAATGAATGTTTAAAAGAATATGAAAAATAGCTAGATCTTTTGCAGATGAATGCAATTCCACGAACCATATGTAAAAAAAGTTTTATTTTCTTTTTGAATAAATAGAAAAAAGGGTTATTAATATGAATATCAATGCACACTCACGCACGAAACAAACTTAGAGGAGTATAGATAATTTTTTTAATATATACGTAGAAAATAAATTAAATTTCTCTATACATAAGTTTTAAACAGATTAAAGTAAAGTATTTGATCAGATTTTTTTTTCTATTAATCAAAATCGATTCGAAGTTAAAAAGAGAGACCATCAAAAGTATGACAAGCGATTGATTGGTCTTCGATCGTTTATAGATCTTTTTGACGCCTACTTGTTTAGATGAAGTCGTATTTGCGTATGATATTTAGCACACTTCATTACGAAAACTTACGAACCTCCAATATGATCCGGTATTTGTAAACCAGTTTTGTGTTGGGCACATGACGAACTGAAGCAAATATCGATTTTTATCTATTAATATTTTAGGCTTGTTTCACACAACTATGTATATAACCCCCCCCCCCAAAAAAAAACAGAAACACACACACGAACACACGTTTACACGCATAGACATACATTTACACCCTGTGTACAAATATCTACATTTATAATTCAAGTGTGTTTATAATTAGACAATACAAAGGATCATATACATACACTACACCCATATGCAAATATCTACATTTATAATTCAAGTGTGTTTATAATTAGACAATACAAAGTATCATATACATACACTACACCCATATGCAAATATCTACATTTATACTTCAAGTGTGTTTATAATTAGACAATACAAAGGATCATATACATACACTACACCCATATGCAAATATCTACATTTATAATTCAAGTGTGTTTATAATTAGACAATACAAAGGATCATATACATACACTTACACCCATATGCAAATATCTACATTTATAATTCAAGTGTGTTTATAATTAGACAATACAAAGTATCATATACATACACTACACTCATATGCAAATATCTACATTTATAATTTAAGTGTGTTTATAATTAGACAATACAAAGGATCATATACATACACTACACCCATATGCAAATATCTACATTTATAATTCAAGTGTGTTTATAATTAGACAATACAAAGGATCATATACATACACTTACACCCATATGCAAATATCTACATTTATAATTCAAGTGTGTTTATAATTAGACAATACAAAGATGCAGATTCAAGCGAGGATATGTTTTCTTGATTTGTCCAGATAATCAATATTTTACAATCATAGTTTGAAACTTTTAGGCAGACTTTAAAAGTCATCCCTTTAGATCGACAGTTTCACAAAATCACACGTGTATTTATTAATAAAAGGACGCCATATTTGATTTAACAAGAGTAAACTAAAACAACACCTTACCTAGCCTTGTAAAGAAAGTTCGAAAAATGAATAGCTCATAAAAAAAAATAAACACAAAAGTTTAAATACAAAAAAAAAAAATCAATATTTTGGATTCGTTATATATATATATATATATATATATATATATATATATATATATATATATATATATATATAATTTATTGATTTCGTTTGTTCTTCCTTGTGAAACCGATTTTTAATTTTAATTATAAATTATCAATCATCTTACTCAATATTAAAATAGCTCTAGGTGTTATATAGCGCCAGGACCCCTAGGTTGGGACGGTCGTAGTTAATAAGTTCCCCGCTACAACAAAACCAAGCAGCCGTCTTTTATTGATCGTCTATTTTGTTTAGTTTTCTGGTTGTTATGGGAACGGCCAAGACAGCAGAGTTATTTCCCCCTTGACCGTGCATTTTTCTCTCTTGGGTTTCTTCAGCTGTCATTCGCTTGTCATAATAATGTTGCCGGCTGAAAGAGAATTAACATGCACACAAAGATCAGACGTAACTCAGCATACCAATCAAGACGTAAGACACGCTGGCTTTTTATATAAAAATATATTTTGTTTTAGAATTATTTTTCTCGTTCTGTACATAGAGATTTTTATCAGTTCACAATTTAACTGTGCGGCTTACTGTTCTGTTTCAGAGATGGAGATGGGGGGCTTTATGCTAACGCACGTCTCATCTATCGGCGTGTCTCTCTTCTTTCTTTCTTCTTCCTATCTCCTCTCTTCTCTACTTCTTCTGCTGGACTCCAAAAATCACCTTCTTTATATTAGCATGTGTTTTTTTCTCGGTGATTTTCCACGCCACCTGTCGATCACTCTGTTATCGATAATGGATCACGCATTTCCTGGTCACGTTTCACAGTTACACATGCATTCCTGCATCTGACCCAGAGACATCGTAACCCACTTCTCTTCAGCTGACCGACTATTGACTTTGTTTATACACATGAGTCCACAATCTCGTGCTAGCTTCATATGACATTCCGTTCTTACAAGGAATGTCACGTTTCATTTTTTTGTAAACAAAAAAAATCGTCGTCCTATTCTCTGTTTACGACGTAATTATTTTTTCGTTTCGACTGGTGGACAATCGATTATTCGATGCCCACCTTTCAAATCTTTTATTATATTTTTTTAAAGAAGTTTTTCTTTTCAGTTATGTATCGGATGGTCCCAGCCATCCATTACATAACGTAGGATATATATGCCTATCGAGCTTATTATATATCTACATTACAACGAGCACTGTTTTCTTTTATTTTAATTGTATTAATGAATTTACTAATACATTAAAATATACTCTGCTCTTTAGACTGTTGTTCTATTCCCTTTTAAATATATATATATATATATATACATATATATATATATATGCAAAAATAAAGCAGTTTTTTGACGGTCAACTTCAAAACATCATAACTCCTTTCATAATAAATTTTATTAATCGAAATGAAAACCATTAAATCGACACAGAGAACGAGTTTATTGTTTCCATTAGCATAGAAATCTGGAATTCTGAAAGCGATGAAGTCATTGCAATCCCATTCGGAATCATCTCGGCGTTTCAAGAATTTCTCGCCCAGGAGGTTGTTGAGATGCTTGAAAAAATGATAGTCGGTGGCCGAGGGATCCGGTGAATACGGCGGATGAAACAGAGTTTCGTAGTCCAATTCGTTCAGCTTCTGTAGGATAAGTTGAGCAACATGCGGGTGAGTGTTATCATGGAGTACAATTAGCCCCCTCATAGTGATCAATCTCGGGCACATATGTTGGAGCTTCTGCTGCATTTCGTTAATTTGTCGGTATGACTTCGCCGTAATCGTTTCGCCCGGATGCAAAAAGCTACGATGGATAAGACCGGACGCAGACCACCAAACAGTCACCATAAACTTTTTTTGCTGCAATTCCGGCTTCGGGGATGTTGTGGAGCTTCTCCAGCATCCAGTCACTGTGTCGAACGTCGCTGGTGGTCGTAGAGGATCCACTTCTCGTGAAACGTCACAATCCGCGCGAGAAATTGGTCGTTTCTGTTGCACAGAAGGAGCATAGAAAACACCTGAAAACGACGATTTTTTTTATTATCGTTCAATTCATGCGACATCCATTAATCCAACTTTTTTTTACTTCCCTATTTGATTTAAATGGCGAACAACTGTTGAGTAGTGGACCTCGAGTGCAACAGCAACTTCTCGTGTGGTTTTGCGAGAATCGACTTCAATTAAAGCTTTCAAATGTTTGTTATCAACCGCAGTCGGCCGGCCGCGACCGTCTTCATCTTCAACGCTCTCGTCAACATTGCGAAATTTCTTGAACCACCGTTGTGTCACACGTTCGTTAATACTTCTTGGGCCAAACGCATAATTGATATTACAAGCTGTCTCGGCAGCTTTTCGGGCTAGTTTGAACTGGAACAAGAAAAATCGTGCATATTTGAATTTCGTCATGCCATCGAAAAGCCTGCGAAAATTGGATGAAGAGATTGAGAACGGTAACGAATAATAAACTTTCGACAGACGCAACGGATTTTCACAAGATCAGTATCGTTTTGAAGCTGGACCCTTCAGACGAAAAATATCGAAAAATTGGCTAAAAACATTAATTTCTTCATGCTTAACTCGACACTTTTCTAGAGGGATCGTTTTTTTTCGCCGATATTTTCGAAAGTCATCCCCTCTTTTCGATTGTCTAGCCTTAATTTAAACCTACGTCCTTCCCGGTTTGATGATGGTCGTAACAGCAAAGACGTCACGTTTTTCTCCCGTACGGGTTCAAGCCTGCTTTCCTACTACCACTTTTTTTTTGTTGCTCAGCACACACCTTCAAACACCCGGGCAACGCCAGGCTGAAATGCTAGTATATCTATAGAAGTGAAAATGTCAGTGTGTGTTTCTGTGTGTACATTTCCCTAGAAAATTTGAAAATTTGGTAGGGAAATGTTGTTGATTTTTTGGGTTAACTTCTTTATTAGTAGTGATTCTATTCCCACCGATATCCATGAAAAATAATACCCTACCTGTGAATTTTTCCTTCAACTCATCGGCCTAATATTCACGGGCAATATGAACTGGGACAAATTCATTGAGCTTGAAAACTACCCAAGCCTGAGATTATCCTGTGCACCTACAAGGCCACCATTCGTCCATATATGAAATATTGTTTCCACATCTGAGCTGGGGTATCTACCACTAGCCTCTCCCTCTTGGATAGGGTCCCCCAAAGAGTTTCCAATCTAATAGGTCCCACTTTGTCGACTAAGCTCCAACTCCTGTCTCATCGCCACAATGTTGCATCTTTTTGTTTGTTTCACACACCTTCAAATACCCGGGCAACGCCAGGCTGAAATGCTAGTATATCTATAGAAGTGAAAATGTCAGTGTGTGTTTCTGTGTGTACATTTCCCTAGAAAATTTGAAAATTTGGTAGGGAAATGTAGCTTGTACGCTGAAAATTGAAATTCAGAAAATCTCGAGATTTGATATATGAGGTATTGTGATTCGGGAAACTCTTTTTAATCGATTTTCGGCCAGAAAATTGGCTTTTAAGGGGTTAAACTTCAACGATTTGACCTTTGAAAACTCTACTAAACTCCTCCACCAAATTTTGGTCTAAACACTTGAAATTTTAAATGTAGGTTACTTGGACCTAGGTCTAACGTTTTAATTTGATTTGGGCCCAAAACAATAAATGGTAAGAGGTCAAAATCAGGGTCAAAGTTTAAAAAAAAGTTGACCTCTGCGGTCTCTATCAAATTACTCAGCCAATTTCTGGTCTAAACATTTAAAATCTGTCATAAAGGGTATTCAGAGATAAGGCAAGCTTTTTAATCGGTTTGGGTCGAAAATCTGAGCTGCTAAGAGGTAAAAGTTCCAAATATTTGACCTTTGTAGTGTCTAGTAAACTACTCAGCCAATTTTGGGTCTAAACATTTGAAATTTATATATAACGGATGTTCAAACATGCGGCAAGCATTTAAATCAGTTTTGGGGAGAAAATTTGGCTACCAAAAGGTCAAAGTTAAAAGAGTTGACCTTTGCAGATTCTGCCAAATTTCTCCGCCAATTTTAGATGTAGGTAACTTGGACATAGGTAAAACTTTGTATTTTGATTTAAGACCAAAATAATAAATGTTACAGGGGTGAAAATTGGGGTCAAAGTTTTAAAAAATTGACCTATGCGGTCTCTACGAAATCACTCAGACAATTTTTGGTCTAAACATTTGAAATCTTACATAAAGTGTATTTACACATAGGGCAAGTTATGAACAGTACATAAGGCCCGAGCAAAGCTGGACCGAACTGCTAGTTATATAAAAAAGTATCATATGTGAAAAATGATATTGTTTTGCATCACACTAATATATATATATATATATATATATATATATATATATATATATATATATATATATATATATATATATATATATATATATATATAGACTGATGGTTTTTCAAATCACACGTGTATCCATTCATACATGACATAATAAGAAAAGTAGCCCCCTACACCAAAGTGGCAATTTGCCTTGTTTGGGGTGAAAATGTAATAAAAAAAAAAAAAAAAAAAAAAAAAATAAGAAAATAAGAAAATAAGAAAGTCAATGCAATATTTGATGAAATCAGAGAAAACAAAAAAATTACGCAATTGTAATTCGTACATGCATGTATATACATGTAGTCATACATTCACACGAGGCCACGTACAAGCACTTCTATTGAATATTATCTTTATAATTGATTTTTAAGTATCGTCTGGAGAATATGCCAGATGCTCTGTCCAGCCTTGGTCCCTTAAAGTCATACGCATACATTCACCTAAATATAACAATAGGATAACGTATTCAAAGCAAACACACACACGCACACACACACACGCACACACGCACACACATATATATATATAGGAACAATCACGTCGACATACCGGTTCCCATCAGATCACCGAAGTTAAGCAACATTGAGCCTGGGTAGTACCAGATGGGTGACCATTTGGGAATTCTAGGCGCTGTATGTGCTTTCCACTTATCTTGGCATGGTTTTCAGTCGTTCTTCACCTCCACTTGCCATTGGTATTCAACCCTATCGACTCAGGAGAAGTGTGGTTAAAGGTTGTGCAACTCTTGCGACAAAAAACACGCGCAGGCACCCTTACATTGGGTATCCATAGTCTGTCAAGACTGAAGGAAGCCATTTAAATATATATATGTGTTTGTGTGCGTGTATATATATATATATATATATATATATATATATATATACTAGCAAAAGTACCCATCGTTGACTGGGTTCAAAAACAGCCTACAGAAAATGGACTCTGATTTATGAAAGTATGATAGGTTATGATGAAAAGGAAAGGTTGTAAAGAGATAGCTTCGAATTTGGGGGTATCAAAACCAAAGCAAAATATGATGAAAGTAAAAATAAAATAGATACACCTCATAATTTATTATACTATACCTGTTCACACTGAAACACTTATCACAATATTCTGTGGATCTATATTAAAAAAAACCTTGTTAAACTTTGTGACATATTTCTATTCTATGGAGATCAGGCGCGAACGAACACCCACATAATTTTATTATACCATATTTCTTCAAACTGAAACATAATTATCAAAGCATACTTACGCAGATAAATATGAAAAGTCTTTATTAAAATTTGTACCTATTTCCATTCTATGGAGGCCAGGCGCGAACGCAGACCCCACAATTTTATTATACCATCCCTATTTAAGTTAAAACATACTTATTATTATTATGTACATCTATACCAAAAATACTTGTAAACGTTTTTTTTTTTTAACTTTTAAATTTTTTATTTCCATACTTTGTGGACCAGGCGCGTACGCAGACCCCACAATTTTAATGAATCATCATTATGCCAGATCAAACATACCCATTCCTGTCTTGATACATCTATCATTATATGTGGTCAGTTTTCTATAATAGTCAACCATATAGGAGCCTATTCGTGACCAGACACACTTACAGACGTTCAGCTTTATATTATAGATATATAATTATTTTTTTACACTAATAATTAAATACCTACAGGCACTAGTGTTTCATCCTTTTGGGAATCTTCAGTGCCGGGTGTCACGATTAACACCAGTCGACAGACTCGAATTCGGCAACACGAGCCATCTATGCCCCGATTAGCCAAGACCTTATCCAATCGGCTACCATTAACCGCGAGAAATAACAGTGAATTTAAACATTTTAATTTTTAAATGTTCTTTACGTCAGTCACAGCGATCTAATCGTTATACGACGATCTATGCACAAACATACACACACACCATTTTTTTTTTATTATTTTGTCATATGTTTTCATTTTAATTCCAACTGTTTTAACATCTGTTTATTATTTATATCATTATCATTGTAAATTACAGAACTTACATATTATTTAACTTTCATTTTATATGATCTTTACGAATATATTTTTTACCCTATCTCTATTACTTTGTTTATCTATTAATATTTCATCATTTATCATTTAATTATTTTCTGCTATTTTTGATAGTTTTAATATTTTTGTATTTTTATTATCATTAAGCACACTTATGCGTTAATATATAATTAAAACAATTAAACTATTATATATCATTAAATTAATAACCTAAGAATGTTATAGTTATAATTCTGTATTTTTTATATGTACTTATGTAATGATTGAGTATTGAGTGACGATGTCAGATGAGGTTTCGGGTTTCTTCTGATGTTACAGAATCTGTGCAAAATCATGACTCGTAGTGTGGGATATTTTTAGTTATTATTTTAGTTATAGAATATGTGTTAGGAGTGTTGCTCTTGTTAGGTTGGTTATATAAAAAAAAATTTCAATTTAGCTGGTCTTTGTTGTTGATTTTTTGGGTTAACTTCTTTATTAGTAGTGATTCTCTTCCCACCGATATCCATGAAAAATAATACCCTACCTGTGAATTTTTCCTTCAACTCATCGGCCTAATATTCACGGGCAATATGAACTGGGACAAATTCATTGAGCTTGAAAACTACCCAAGCCTGAGATTATCCTGTGCACCTACAAGGCCACCATTCGTCCATATATGAAATATTGTTCCCACATCTGAGCTGGGGTATCTACCACTAGCCTCTCCCTCTTGGATAGGGTCTCCCAAAGAGTTTCCAATCTAATAGGTCCCACTTTGTCGACTAAGCTCCAACCCCTGTCTCATCGCCGCAATGTTGCATCTTTTTGTTTGTTTTACAAATATATTAATGAAATGTGCTCTTATGAACTCGTTGCCCTTGTTCCCTTTCGACGAACATATCCCCGACAAACCCGCTTAACAACAAATTCTCACCCCTTCATTGTTGAGGTCTCTAAATGACAGTAAGATTTCTATTCTAATAGTTTCTTTGCTCCAACAGCTAAACTTTGGAATTCCGTTGCTGCCACCTGCTTCCTTGTCTGTACTGATATGCAAAGGTTTAAATGTAATGTAAACCAACATCTTCTTAATCTTTCTTAGGCATGGTCCGAAATAGTAGCCTCTTACGTCTAAGTGGCGATATGCCTTGTTAGAAATAAACATGAAACCCCCCCCCAAAAAAAATTTCTTATGTAATCTTATTGAGCTATCTACTACGTATGTGAGGGTCGGAACTTAATCATACCTTGTAACCCATTGCACCTGGTCATTATAATTACACTTCAACCCGCAAATACATTTCCATCAAGGAATGTGCAACCCACTTTTGAATGTCTCATTGTTTGCAACTAAAATGGATCGGAATAGAAAGAGCTCAAAATAACTTTCAAGATGGCGGCCAAGTGCTGCCCTGAATTGGGTCTAATCCGATAATAAGCTCGCCATAATCAGCATGAAAAAATAGAAGGTATTTAATCGTGAGATGTTAACAATTGGCTCGATGTTTGACAGTCAAAAGGAGATTAAGTGTCATATTATGGCTACGTAGCAATTTAAAGTAGTGTCTTTTAAATGCTAAATGTTAAGTGATAAAAGAGACTGGCTGACTATACCCCAAGATCTCTCTTTCTGCCTGTCTGTGTCGCTGCTCTTCTCTCTCTCTCTCTCTCTCTCTCTCTCTCTCTCTCTGTATATATATATGTTGTTTTGAAAAAAGAAAAACCGAAATGAATTTATGAAATGATCAACGTTTCGTCCCTATTGCAGAGGGCATCTTCAGGATATTAAAAGGAAAAATGCAAAAAATGAAAACGAGTACATATTCTAAAATTCATAGCGATCCGTGTATTTGTTGAGATTATTCGTTGCATTGAAATATAAAAATGTCTACACAAACTTTATTTTATATGTACAGAGATAAATTAAGGCGTCACTACGAATTTATGAAATTCCTACGTGCTCGGATATACAATATTGATGCGAAACCACCCCCCCAAAAAAAAACAACAAAAAAAAAAAAAAAAACAAACAAAAAAACTGACATAGTGTTCTGAGACAGTAAAGAAAAACAATACCTTGAATTTATGATTAAATATGATTAGCACTAAAAAGGTGATGGAATAATTAAAATTGACATTTATCAATTAGCAGTTCGCCATCTTGGTTTGAATTTGTTCCTTCAACTTTTATGACGGCTCAGCTGAAGAAGCTTTAGAGAAAACAAACAAACAAAAAAAAAACAAAACAAACAAACAAAAAAAAACAAACAAAAAAAACAGACAAAATGTATGTATTGTGTTGAAGATTTTTCATATATTAATTGAATTAGAATTGAAATGCGAACAAGCATTCGTATTGAAAGGTATTAATTTGTATTAAACATATTTATGGAATGCGAATGTAACAATATTAATTGTGATTGTAGTATAAGGAACTGTCACAGCGTAGTTGGTAAGAAAAAAACAATGAGAAACCTGGGAAGGATCAGAAAGAGAAAATTTAGGTAAATTCACTAAACAGAGTCTTGAGGTGGTTTTAAAAGAGACATGAGAAAATAATTGGGCGGAAAGCATTAAAATTTTTCTTACGTTAAATATTTGTACACGAGGAGTCATTTCGAGTTAAAATTTATTTTATTTTACCTATCTGAACTTGAGAAATGCACGATTCAAATATATATTGCTTAAATAATATCCATCGTGGCTATGGCTCGATAGAAAGCCTATACAAAGCAGCCGCAATAGATATTATACAAGCAATGTTTAACATTTTAATGCCTACGCAGGTCCATTTCACCGATTTCGATGACAATAGAAAGTATTGGAAGTATAGTATATTCGTTGATGTCCATTAAATCCCGGGCAATGTTGGGTCTCTCTGCTAATAGCATATATATATATATATATATATATATATATATATATATATATATATATATATATATATATATATATATACTGACGTTAAAAGCATTTAATAAGAATAAATGTTTAAATTTCAACTGTGTCTCTCGCGGTTGACGGTAGCCGAATGTTCGGGTCCTTGCTAATGAAGCCAGGCATGACTTCTGTTACCGGGGTTCGAATCTCTCGACTGGCGTTAATCGTGACACCCTGCACTGATGATTCCCGAAAGGATGAAACACTAGTGTCTGTAGGTATTTAATAATTATTATAATATATATATATATATATATATATATATATATATATATATATATATATATATATATATGATGTTATTAATTGCTTTCTGCTATTTTCCGATTCATCAGTATATTATCATTTAATGTTTCAGTTGTGGAAATTTTTGAGTGGTTCGAATATCGAACTGAAATCAATCATCGATTTATGCAATAAGATTTATTCACTTTAATACGTTCAGGACAAATCCGATTTGATTTCTGGCATCAGCTACGCCAATAAACATATCTAGCAGAATTGGTGGTTCCATTTTGAGCTGTAATACATTTCATCCTAATCTTTCCATTAGCACTTCAACCTCGTGAAAACGGATCACAAATTACGAACAATGGTTGACATGATTTGCGAAATGGCGGCAAAACACAATTGGCTCAGATGTCGGATGATTTATGCCTCATCTTTGTTTTTTTCCTCCAGCGTGTAGAAACTTCAATAAGATGTTTTGAAACATAAATATTTCTTACTAAAAATAAAAATCGATTACATGATTAATAAACTTCGTCATTACGAAAAACAAAACAAAACAAAAAAACAGAAACAAAAAATCCATTTCTGTTCTGAATTTTTGAGATGGTTATTCATATTATTTGGATTCTTGCTACTATTGTTCTCATTTTGAGTGCCATAATAACGTTTCGATCGAGGTAACCTCCGACCTTCTTCAGGTGTGTCTTGACGAACTCGGGAATGTTTCTGTCGAACCCGGGAATCTGGACGAAATTTCGGATTTCACGGGAGTAGCATGCTCTCATTCCATCAGCCATGACTGGATAGGGATCCTAAGTAATTCATAATTGCATTTTTCGGCCGCCCACACTGAGAATTGAACCTTAAACCTTCAGGACAATAGCACTTTAACAATCGAATTTTCCAAGTACTCTAACCACTGCGCCACGGGTCATTGCGAAAGGACTATGGCACAGTTATGTAACAGTGGTTAGAGTCCGAAGAATCCAAATAATACGGAACACATTTCATAAATGTTGATTTTCACTTGCAATGGTTTTAAGCTTTCGTCGCTTGAAAAGATGATTTGACAGAAGCTTTTTCTTTTTTTTTTCACATAGGCATCACCACTTATCAAGGCCAAGAGGCCACTCAAGGATAAGGGTTACAGAGTGTACAGTAGAAATTGGACAATATAGTAATCATTAGTAATGAAAATTTGGTAAATTTGATAACTTATATAGAACGGCTCATCAAGAACTTATTTACGTTAGACTTGAACACAACCATATTGTAGTCAGCCGGAAAGCAGGAAAACGGAAGAGATTTCCACAGGCGTGCAGTTCTAAGAAAGAAGCTTTGTTCATGGAATCTACGTTTAGGTTTAGGCACAGATAAAGAGTGGGGGGAATTATTGATAGTGTTTACAGCTAGACGAGTGTTTCTTGTGAAAGTTTGGCGAGGGGGGACCATAGACTGAAGCTCAGTTGAACACTTTCCATGAAAATAACGAAGCTTCCGTAGATAATTCAATTAGCATCCACACATGCAAACGCACAATACAAAACTACATGCACACACATAACTACATGCGCACACGACATGCACACACACAACTACATGAACACACACACGCATACACACACACGCACACAAAACTACATGCACATAGATAAATTAAAAAAAAAACTAGCATGTTAAAATCATAAAAAAACCCCAAAAAAACTCAGCGTTTTAACCAGTGTTTCACAGCCTTTCTCAAGAGGAAAATAAGGCCGATAGCCATTAGTCACGTGCTCTCGCGTGAATGTAGGATTGACATGAAATTCTTAAAAATAAACTGAAATGACCAGAAAATGGGTTGGAATGACTTAAATAAATAAAAAGTAAATGACTTAGAATGACTGTAATGAACTTAAGGATGAATTGAATGACCTTAAGAATGACTTGAATGCTTAAAAATAACTGGAATCCTTAAAAACCAATTTGAATGATCTGGAGAATGACTTGAATGGCTTTGAGACTGACTGGTTTTAAAGTGGGTGATCATTTTACATTAAATTAATACAGAAAAGTGATCCCCCATTTTATATCACAAAGTTATAAACATAAGTACAGCATGTAGTAAGAACAGATACTATACTTTGATCTTGGCCAAAAGGCCAAGAAAAGGGTATTTATTTGCCCCCCCCCCAAACCGAGCAAATTAGGCACAAGACCGATTTTTAATGTGAGGAGTGAAGGGGAAATTGAGACCAACTTCCCGGGGAGTAGGGGAGCTGGATAGTGACAATTGGTATGAAGGGTTGCCCCTACATTGACCAAGGTCTTATATGTGTGGTTGGTATTTATTTGCTCCCTCAACGAGCAAATTAGGCACAAAGCCGATTTTTATGTGAGGAGTGAAGGGGAAATGGGGACCAACTCCCCGGGGAGTAGGGGAGCTGGATAGTGACAATTGATATGAAGGGTTGCCCTTACATTGACCAAGGTCTTATATGTGGGGTTGCCCCTACATATAGTCTTTGCTTGCAGTATCTGCCTGAACAAATACTACCCTTTGATCTTGGCCAAACGGCAAAGAAAAGAGTATTTATTTGGTCCCCCACCGAGCAAATTAGACACAAGGCTGATTTTTAATGTGAGGAGTGAATGGAGACCAACTCGCCGGGGAGTAGGCGAGCTGTATAGTGACAATTGGTATGAAGGGTTTCTCCTTCATTGACCAAGGTCTTATATGTGGGGTTGTCCCTGCATATGGCCTTTGCTTGCAGTATCTGCCGGAACAGATGGTATTTATTTGCTCCCCCACCGAGCAAATTAGGCACAAGGCCGATTTTTAATGTGAGGAGTGAAGGGAGGGGGAAGGGAAAAAGGGGACCAGCTCCCGAGAGGTGGGAAATGGGAGCTGGTTAAAGGTCAGGCATGTGGGGTTGCCCCCACATCTGGTCTTTGCTAGTCATAGCTCGTCATAGCTTGCAGCATCTGCCGGAACAGATACTACACTTTGAGCTTGACCAAAAGGCAAAGAAAAGCTTAAAAAGCTAAGAACAGCATCTATTAACAACAGACCTTTGATCTTAACCAAAAAGGCCAAGCACAAAAGTGTTACGGACAGACCGACCGACAGACCGACCGATGCGACTAAAAACTAGATATACATTATATTGAGAAGATCTCTCTCTCTCTCTGTCTCTCCCTTTCACTCCCTCTCTCTCTCCATATATATATATATATATATATATATATATATATATATATATATATATATATATATAGTCATATTTATAGTCTCCCGAATTTTACTATCAATCTATTCCTTGATGTTTTGATTTTGTTGAAACAATATATATATATATATATATATATATATATATATATATATATATAGTGATATGATATATAAATTTTGGATTTAAATTAATGTGGAGATCAAAGATATACATACATGTACACACACAAATACATATATAAACACGTGTATATACATATATATACGCATATACCCACTTATCTATACATATATATATATATATACATACATATGTATTTATATAATATATACATGATCTCTTTCTCTCTTTCCGTCTCTGATTGCAACATCTTGTCAGACGAATGCCACTCTCTCAGGTACTAAAAGTCAATGAGCCGAAAATGACTTTAGTCCTGCCGGCAAAATTCACACGCACAAGCAGACATGACACTGAAGACGGTCACTAGTGTATATACGTATATATACATGCACGCATGCATACATATATACACATACACACGTACAAATAACCCACATATATGCATACATGCATACATAGACATACTTATACATACATAAACATACACAAGACGGTCATTGGCATACATATACATACATATATATATATATATATATATATATATATATAAACGCAAATATACATATTTACACAGACACATATACATATCTGTAAACATACACACATATATACATACACTATTTATAATACACATACATACGTATACAGACACACATGCATACATACAGATATACATAATATATACATACACATATACAAATTCATACACGCATATACATACATATACCCATAAGTACACATATGCATATACATACATACACTTACCTACATATACATACACGTACATAAATATGCACTCATAAACATATGCATACATGCTCATACATACATACACATATATATGCATACATACACATGCATACATCTACATACATCTACATACATACATGCATAAATACACATACACACGCCTATATACATACATGCACATACATACATACACCCACATATATACACATACATATATACATACATATACATATCGATATACACACATATGCATACACATGTACATAAACATACATACACCTATACATAGATACATATAATGATGGCAGATCAATTATTACATGCTTTCAGCATTTCAGACCTACACGCGTCACAACTTTTCCATAGCAATAGGACCATTTTTTTTTATAGACAAATGCATGAGGGAGTATCTATACCTGATGGTGTTATAGAGTTTTAGCTTTGTACGACAGCTAAATCTCTCTCTCGATTCAAAATGTTGACATTCAGCAACAAGCAAGAGCAAGATAGCCAGCAACAAGTCAAACTGCAGACCAGCTTAATGCGGGTACTGGTCTCCGGCTTTATGTTTTTTTAACTCAGAGATTTGCTTCTCCTAGAGGGCTGTCCTTCACCATGGCTTACAGGAGCCCCCATCCACCCCGCATACACATGGAAATAAACACATGCGTACATACAAATGTACGCCAACATACGCATGCTTGTGCACACACATACAAACATAATCACGTAGAGGCACACATATACGCATATACACACATGCACACACATACGTGCAGACACATATACATGCAAAATACACATGAATAAATAGTCCAAAAGTCATAAATAGTAAGTGATCAGCACATAATTTTCCAAACAAATCAACGTACGAATCGACGAGAAAAAAGTCCAACTTAAGCATGTTTACACCCGTGTTTACATGTAGACCCTCGAGACCCAACACGTTGTAGACTCAGTCGCAAACGAGATCAGGACAAAGAATAACTCGACTAACTTTTTTTTTTTTTTTTTTCATTGAAACACCGACATTTATTTCCGGACACTTTCCTGAACAAAACTTGATCGTGCTCCACCTCTCTCTGCCTTCTGTCATCTCAAACGTGCTCGTCGGTTTGTGCACATGTTCTTTTCATAGTCTTTTTCTTTTTCCTTACCGTGACGTCACTTCGCACACGGCTCGGCATTTACATACAGCCACCATACGCGTGTTCACGCTCTGTTAAATAACTGACGCGCATATACACCCTTCTGTTTGAATATTTGATTTGTGGTTTTTTAATTAAATTCTATTTATTTATTGTCCATTCAAAGTGATCCTATTTACGCCACGAGTTCAAACTTAGACACAAGGATGTATATTACAGTATAGATAAGGTGCATATACACCATTTTGATAAAACCGGCTTTTCCATGATGCTGCCAGATAAAGCTGTTTTAAGATATCGGCTTTCTTACCAAAACTGCGCCAAACATTGATGTTATTATTTTTCCCTTTCCCTTTGCAAACTCAATCATGTTCTGCAAAGTCAATAACAAAACAATTTTCCCTACAAAACAACCAAACCTAACATTATGAATAAATAGTTGAAAGTATAGAGAAACCACAGTATAAATCTTTTCTCGAAATTACAGGGGTTAGCATTAAATAACCCGGAAAGGGTTGGTAGGCTGTAAAATAAAACAACCAAACCAAACACCACGAATAAATATTTGACGATATAAAAGAACTTGTAGCATTAAAACTTTTTTCCAAAATTACTAAATATTCTGAAAAAGAATAGGATTGTTAAATGTTGTGTTATTTTTTTTATACTAATTGTTGCTAATTATGAAGACCAAAAGCCATTCAAAGATTAATGAGATTTTCATCAAGATGATGGAATAGTGTTGTATTGTTATCATAAAAAGGGACCCGTTGTATGATCGTCTAATGTTCTGTCTATTTGTGATATGTTCATATCTAATTGTTCACATGCAGTTGTGTGTGTGTGTGTGTGTGTGTGTGTGTGTGTGTGGTACATGTATTTTGGACATAGCTTATCTTCATGCGTCGTTGATCTTGTCCACCTGGAATTCATCTTGTGTCTTGGAGGGGAGACTGGAAACCTATATATGGGCGATAATTCATTCACTTCAAGACGATGATTGGTTTTATATAATTTTTTATTCACCTTCCAGATGTCGATAGCAGAAGAATGGAAAGTGAATGTCTTTGCTTGCATAGGTCTTATTTTCACAAACGTAACCGTCCCCACCACCCAAATGAAGGGAAGGGGACGACCTGTTAAGCCGTCTGTTCTTCTCTACGTCCAAACCCAAACTCACTGACTCCAGCTCATCCGATCACGTGACTCACACGCAGATCCGATCAGCTGACCCTCACTTCCGGTAAAACGTGTCTACAACATAATTTACCATATTTATTTATTATGTTCAACCTATTTCCTAACAATAGTCTTACTAAATAAGGATCAAAAACAAAGATTGATTAATTTAGAGGAGGATCCAACATACAATTTTTAGATGCTAATGCTTTTTTTCCCCTTTCCGTTTGCAAAACTAAATCAACTTCTACAAAGTCAAAAACAAAAACAACAATTTTCTTCTACAAAACAACCAAACCAAACACCGTGAATAAATATTTGAAGATATAACGAACTTGAAGCGTAAAAACTTTTTCCAAAATTATTTGATTTGACATTAAATATCCCGCAAAATGGTTTATATGTCATAAAACAAAACAAGCAAACCAAACACCATGAATAAATATTTTGAGATATAAAGAACTTGAAGCATAAAAACTTTTACCAAAGTTACTGGATTCGGCATAAAATAACCCGAAAAGGGTTGATATGCTGTAAAAGTAACCAACCAAACCAAACACCATAAATAAATATTTGAAGATATATAGAAACTTGAAGCTTAAGAACTTTTATCAAAATGACTAGATTCGGTATTAAATAACCCGAAAAGGGTTGATATTCCGTAAAACGAAAAAAAAACTTTTCAGGAAATATTTATAAAGTTAAAGAGGATATTTTAAATGAAATATTCGATGAGAAATCGCGTTCATCTCAAAGTTCGATTGTTGCGTGTCTGCAAAGCCAGTCCTTTCGACGTTTCCGTGTCTATTTTAATTAAACGAGGAAAGAAGAGAGAAAAATAAATAAGTGACTATTACCAAAGGAAAACCCGTGATTATTGTAAGCGCACGAATTAATTCAACGCAATGCTGACCAAAATACATTCGATTAAATTTGAGTCGTTTGAAATGGTTTCGGTTATCATGAGAAATTATTAAAACGACGACCTGAAAACCAAACGCACCTTAGGATGAACATTTCCATTGCCATTTATTGATAAAAAATGAATAAAATTAACCATTTCAAATCGATTATTCTAAATTCTGCTATATATCGCTCTTTGTTCTATATTGGGATGGCATTGGTACCCTTTATATATATATATATATATATATATATATATATATATATATATATATATATATATAAGTTTTTCATTTTTTTCATAATATTATTTTGTATTCCTGCACGTCACCAATTGAAAACGAATAAAGAAAAGTTATACGCTTTTATACTTTTCATATTCTTTTTTATACATTTCCATTTATATATATATATATATATATATATATATATATATATATATATATATACATATGTATATATATATACATGTATATATGCATATATATATACATATATATATACATATATATACATATATATACATATATATATATATATATATATATATATATATATATATATATATATATATAAGAAGGAACGGCACAGTAAGTTGTCGAAAATGGTGTTTTCATAAGTTTTACAAGATAAACATCTGATTAGTACGCGACTAAATATGCAGAAAGAACATAATTTTACAGACTTGTACTTCGCAATACAAAACAATATTGTAATGGCTACCTTTTGAACAGTAATGAGTGCCCAACTGAGAAAACTTGATAGTTGGAATTTCGAAAAGTATATATACAGGGTCGTCAATATTTAGCGTTACGGTCTATTTCAAACTATAATTTTAATCATTTTTCTCGGTATTCCTCTACGTTTAACACTTATTCATGAATCTTTATACTTTCAGATACCAGCGTATAACCATGAGTAGAATTTTAGACAAGCGGATTGCAATTGTTGAGCTGTTTAAAGCAGGAAACCCCAGGAAGGATATCTGTAAGAACTTGAAAGTGAACAGAATATAGTATGTTATTATGCAAGCATTATTGGTTACATATGTGCATACATGTTTCAGTGGAATCTGAATCCAGAGAGACCACCTCATCATAACCCCCCCCCAAAAAAAAACGGAGCATTATTAATAATACACATCTTATATACTTAATCTGTCCTCCCTCGAGCACCTTTTTAATAAACACAGGTTTCAGTATATCTACACTTAGGAAACCAAACTATGCAACCATTATATATATGTAAGGCCCATTAATACACTTTAAAATACTTAGAGTAACAGAAATTTAGGGTATTATTGATTAGTAAAATTTCACAGCATTCGGAATTATCTTAAATTTCACGAAGGGCGTCCGTTCCCTTTTCATTATTCTTGCATAAAACTAAATTAAACTTAGCGTAGACAACAAAGTTCACGATCGTTCGTGTACATGCAAAGAATATAAACATATAAAGATTGCAAATTTTATAAAGATATGTTATATGGATTTCAAATGGCATTTAAATCACATTCCAGACATAATAATTCCTGTGGCCAGCTTTACGTTTCGAAGCATATATTAATAGGTTAGCCTGTGTATATATATATTATTCCTTAATTGGAATTTATTTTGAAATGAGCATTATATGTTAATTTTATTTTTATTTCGGACTATTAGTCTAATCTTTATTAGTTGTAGTTTTTTTTTTTTTTTAATCTTTTTATTGGTTCACAATGTTTCGGCCAACTTCCTCTCGCCTTCGTCAGGTGGTAACCGCGACGGATAGGAACTTCGAATCTCCTAACTGCATTCTCAGCCATCACTGCCATCCGTAGTTGTCGTCGTCTCACCACATTTTTGACCAATTACCTCTGGCACGCTTTGGGTGGGATTGAAACCGCTATCTTCAGACAATGTTCATCTGGAACCGTAGAGATTCAACGTCTCTATCAACTGCGCCACGGGCCCCGAAGGACGATCAAGGTTGGATTCTTTGATCTTATAACTCCACATTTATTTATTATCTGATCTTCCATAGTCGGGTCCGTACCGATTGGTATATATATATGTATTATTCCTTAATTGGAATTTATTTTGAGATGAGCATTATATGTTAATTTTATTTTTATTTCGGACTATTAGTCTCATCTTTATTAGTTGTAGTTTTTATTTTTATTTTTTATTTTTTAGCCAGTGTGTTCTTTATTTCGTGTGTCACGCTTACATCCGAATGTCTGTTCGTTGGGCAGATTGCTGAAACAATCTTTCACTTGGTGATACAAGCACAAAAATTTAAATTTGTCAGCTTTGCTTCTGCAGGCAGCTGGAAAACTGGCAGCCATTTTGGAATTTCTGATGGCTCACGTTTTTTTCTGAAAATGTATGTTCTGAACGTCATTTGTGCCAATTTTGGTGCTTGTATCACTAAGTGAAAGATGCTTATGGAATATTGAGGTAACCTGCCCCACTATGTCGTTTAATTGTTATGGATTTCTATTTCTTGTAATAAATAATTTTACTAAGAATTCCTCATAAGTTTTGATTCGGTTTCGATAATAGCTGATGGCCCCAGTAATCTATTTTTTTTATAAATAAATTTATCAATAAATTTTTATAAATAAATTTATCAATAAATTTTTTTATTGGTTTTGGTTTCGATTATAGCTGAAGGAACTATATATATATATATATATATATATATATATATATATATATATATATATATATATATGTTTCGGTTTCGATTCAAGCTGATGCACCCAAGTCATATAGATATATTTTTTATTTTTTAAATCGCCACTTTATAATATATATATATATATATATATATATATATATATATATATATATATATATATATATATATATGTATGTATATATATATAAAACGATAGAACATTAACTGTATAATAATATATACGAAACCTGCAAGAATTAAAATATATTCAAGCGTTCTTTACGAGCGGACTACGTCGGGGGGAGGGCTTGCTGGCTTAGATAAATACTTTTACAGTTTTAACAAAAAAGCTACAATAATATCAAAGCGTCTCCATTTACGCTGAACATCTACAGAATGCCAACATCAATATATAACATACGAATTTCCACAGGTCTCGATAGTGTTTTATTGTCAGAATACTGATACAAGTCTACGTCATAATCACGTTGACACACCAATTCCCGCTGGATCACCGAAGTTAAGCAACGTTTAACCCGGTCAGTACTAAATGGGTGACTGTTTAGGGCTTCCAGGTGCTGTATATGCTTTCCGCTTATCTCGGCATTGTTTCCAGTCGTCCTAGACTTCTCCTTGCCACTGGAATTAAACAGTGCCGATTCAGGAGAGGTGTGGTTGGAGATTGCGCAACCCTTGCCTAACAATTACACGCGTAGCTACCCCTACAGTCGTTTGTCTTTCGAGACTGAACGGAGGCATCGGTACAAGTCTAAATAAGAGAACAATTGAGAACAGTCGGACATACCCAGAGTTGTTTGTCTATAGCTTTTTTGCTTTGCGTGCGATAATATATTTATTTCTTTGAATCCATCGAAAGCTGGCCTGTAATGAGTTGTTTGAAGTAGATAATTTTCTTTGTTTTTAATTTCCAGTCTAAACAAAGTATTTGTTTATTTGGTCCCCCGACAAAAGGAGGGTGGACTTGTAAATTCATCCTTGTCTGTTCATCTGTTCGTCTGTTCGTCTGTTCGTCCGCACTTTTTTCAATAACTACGCCTTGGATTTTTTTTTTTAAATTTCGCACAAACATTAAACATGATATGAGGGAGGAAAAACCCAGAACGGATTTTCGAGAAAATTCCGGTTGCCCCCCCCCGAGGAGTGCCTTTCGGGTTAAAATGGCCCAAATTGATACTTTTGTGCTTAAAAAAAATGATACCTTGGATTTTTATAAAACTTTCTGAAAAGTTGTAACTAACTATATAATTTTGTTTGTCTATACTTCACGATAACTCTAGGTTGTACCCCAGGGGCTCTTTTAGGGCGAATAAAAACACTCCATTTTGGGAACTATTTTACCATATTTGTTCAACATTTTCTGTGTATGTCTATTTAGCAGTTTTTCATGATGCTGAAGTCAAATTTAAATATGTGGGGCTAAATGGAGGGGGGAACAGTGATGGAGTGAGTCATTTATTTTTTTGCATGTTGCAGAACTCAAATTTACATATTTTAAAGCCTAAAACTGCACTGTTTGTTAATTTTCACCAGGATTTCAAATCCTCTGGTGACTTTTGGGGCTAAATGGGGGGGGGGCAAATGCTGAACTTAGTCATTTTTTATGCCTCGTTCACTGTGTACTCACAGGGAACCATACATGTTTCAATTGTTAGTCTTTTGATTTGAATTTTATTCGTGTAATTGAAAAGAATAATCACATATCTCTTAAATGATTTAATACTTATATTTTTCATTTAATAATGAGACGAACTGTTTTAATATAGAGTTTACCAATATCTCTGAAGTAAAATAAGCAAATTTAAACTAAAATTGAAAGTTTTCAACCATTCTTGTAAATCGAGTCCTTATGTTTTTTTTTATTATTTAAATCCATTTACATCCTCAACAGCATTTCATGTTGAACTTCGTCATTTTTTATGCCTCGTTCACTGTGCACTTACGTGGGACCAGGCATGCTTCACTTGTTTAATGTAAAAATTGTACGCATCACATTCAACACACACACACACACACACACACACACACACACACACACACACACACACACACACACACACACACACACACATGTATATATATATATATATATATATATATATATGCCAACTAGCACCGTGTGTGTTTGTGTGTATGTATGTGTGTGTATGGGTTGGGAGGGCTCCCGTAAGCCGTGGTGAAGGCAACCTTTCTAGGAGAAACAAATCTCTGATTAAAAAAAACCATAAAGTGGGAGACCAGTACACACATTAAGCTGGTCTGCAGTTTAAATTGTTGCTGGCTATCTTGCTCTTGCTTGTCGCTGGATCTCAATATTTTGAACCGAGAGAGAGACTTAGCTGTCGTACAAAGCTAAGACTCTGTAAAATCATCTGTGTATAGATACATTTGCTTATAAAACCGGTCCTGTGGCGATGGAAGTCATTTTTGGGCTCATGGACGTTAAGTGTCTGAGGAAGTGGCACTCGTCTGACAAGGCGTTGCCATCATCATACATATATATATCTTTCTACGAATTAGAATATATATATATATGTATGTAAATTGTACTCATAACATTCAACACACACACACACATATATGTATGTATGCATATATATATATATATATATATATATATATATATATATATATATATATATATATAAATGTGACTGTTGGTTCGTTTGGAGTTAATTGTCTAAAAAACCACGGGACGGATGGCTTCCACGTTTGGGTATAATATGTTTACTATATCCATGTGTGTTTTTATATATTCCTTTTTAATTATAACATTATACTTATTTTTTCTATGATAAATAGGTGGATTTCTTTGTATCGAGAGGCCATTTTTTATTTAGGGATAATTATTTATTACCGCTTTCTGTCACGTGACCAGTGTTACAATTTAGCGGTTTTCCTGCTAGATCTGGAGATTTCGTTTACAATCTAGCAGGAAATTCTAGAAAATCTGGAGGTATTTGGCACCCAGACACCCGCATTAGATTGCTTGAAAATACTTTAAAACATAAAATAAACTCATTCATGTAAGTAAAAAAAAAAAAGTAGCATTTATTGCCTTTGGTAACAATTATTTATTGATTATTTGTTTTGTTTTTCACCTTTTTTTCGACTAACCATTCTTAAATCTCACTATAAAATCGATTTTTCCAAGTACATTTTAGGTGGGGGCATTCCAATCTCCCCGAAGGGGTTTGTATTACTGTACACGGGTTTGTATTACTGTACACATAGATTCGAAAAAGTTGTCAAAAAACAAATATATAACAGATAAATGCTATCAAAGGCAAGATAAGTTACTTTTCTGCCAAACTGGCTAGCGATTTTCTGGACATTTCTTTCTCCTGATCTCGCGGTTTTTTTTTAAATCTCAGTTGACAACATTGCATCACTAAAAAAACACCACAGGCTTAATGTAAACAGAATGCGTTTACAATATCGGTAAATTTTCAATGGGTTTAATTACATGATTATTGATAATGTAACCATGTGATTGAACTTTAATTTAAATTAACCACACGTGGTCGCAAAATGAATGCCGACGCTCAAAGTGTATACACATTTTGACTCCTCCCTTTACTTAAAAATTCACCAAAAATCAGGAAATTAACGAATTTTAATGACATGATCGCAGAATATAATGAACTAATTATTTTTATTTAACTCTTAGTGAAAATGTTTTATTTTGTTTAAACAAAAAATACCTTTACTAAAGTTATGGTTTTCAGTAGTAAATAAAAAACGCAAGAATTTATTTTTGCTTTTTTTTTAAAGCATCGTAATTTGTAACAATAAAAAAATAATTTTTACAGTAACATTACGAAAAAAGCCCCTAAAGTCCGTATTAATGTATTCGATATAACTCGAAGAAAAATGAATTATCGGATACTATTCAGGAAATTAAAGATTCAATTAGATTCCTATTTCAGTCACCTAAATTATTTAGGGTGAAATGAGTTTAGGAATTTATAGCCAAACCTAAATATTTTTTTTTGGTAAATATCCAGATATGCTACTACAGAACACCGACCACTCTAATTTGTTGGGGGGGGGATGTGATGTTGGGGCGCGCGCGCCAACATCACATCCGCCCCCCCCCGCTCGCGTCCCCCATGTACAAAGTAAAATCTTCGGAAAATGTTAAATGGTGTTCTAATTGGTAAATGTCGGTGCGTTACTTACGGAAAATTTGAAAATTCGATGTTCCTTGTAAAAAAAAAAAAAAAAACAGATAAATTACCCTCCTACTCCAACTTGGTGTGCTTTCCTTTTCTTATTTTATTTCTTTTTCAGCTAATTTTAAATTTTCCACCCAAAAAAAGCGCTATAAGGTATTTTTGAAAATTAGAAAATTCTATGTCCTGGAAAAAAATCCCCTCCCCCAACATAGTTTGCTTGGTGAAGCCGTCGTTTATGCTACAGCGTGCATGCGCGTAGCATAAATGGTTGCTGCAAAATGGTGGAAAGAAGTTCGTGGGTTCAGGGGTAAATACCATGCAAACGGTAAATTTGCCCCAAGTTTGACTACCAGATTCGTTGTCAGCGACCTCAATTACCTATAAAAAACAAATTAGAGTGGTCGATGTTCTGTAGTAGCGTATCTGGATATTTACCTTTTTTTTTCTCTTGCTTAAAAAAAATAGCATTTATACAGTAAGTTAGGTAAACTGACTTTTTCGTTTAAAAATGGAATTATTTCCCTTTCGTTATTAACTTAAAAAAAATTTTTTTTTTTAATAAATATTTTGTGTTTTATATACATAAAGTACAATTGTTGAATGTTACTGTTTTGATTATATTCGTTTGGGGGGGGGCACAATTAAAAAATTAAGAAAGATTAAAATGAAGCAAAATTTAACTTTCCGTTCCATTTTTACAACAACCGTAAAACAGTGCATACTCAGCAAGTTTTATCGTAATTTATAAGCATATTGAAACACTAAATCAACATTTTATTTATTATTTTGCATAATTAATGATGGAAGTATTTTTCTGTTTATTTTCTTAACATCTGTTAAAAAAATAATTTGTACGTTCTCTTGAAAAAAAGAATCACACTTTTCTCTACTTTCACATGTGTTCCATTTTAACAAACTGAGCCACAGCAACGCGTGGCCGGGTACAGCTAGTATATATATATATATATATATATATATATATATATATATATATATACATATATATATATATATATATATATATTTCTACGAATATATATATATGTGTGTGAAAATTGTACACATTCAAGTGTGTTCTTACTGAACAATGTATCTATCACTCCGTGAATTATACCACGCAGAGGCAAAAGGAAAATAGACGATAATTATGTATGCTAATGCGATATATATGTTACAAGCTAGAAAATTAACCACGCCTGAAAGAATCGTATATCTCTACAAGGTCATAATTCGTTCCTGCATGGAGTATTGGTGCCACATCTGGATCAAGGCATGTATCATTAGTCTTTCACTCTTAGACAGAGCCCCCCAAAAGAGTCTCAAATCTAATAGGTACCGCACTGTCGGCTAAGCTCCAATCTCTGTCACGTCGCCGAAATATTGCATCCTTGTCCCTGTTTTACAAATACTCTGATGAACTCATAGCACTCGTGTCCCCTGGATTCATTTGTCCCTAAATGCCAGAGAGCCTTCTACTCTAACGTATCAACCACTCTGTGAGCGGGAACATGCACGCACACACACACACACACACACACACACACACACACACACACACACACACACACACACACACACACACACACACACACACACACACACACACGCGCGCGCGCACAAATAAAATAAAGTAAAATAAATGTCATTGATACAGTAAATAGGTAAAAAGTTTTAGAGAAACAAACATCGATGAATTTGCATTTAGAGTATGAATAGCGTTTGCTTTGCGCGTGAGAATATACGAGGGGCGTTCCCAAAGGTAATGCCTCCTATTTTTTTGGATATTCTGCTCAAATGGATGAAAGGGGATTACAAATTACATTATGCGTTCATGAGCTGAAAGTTTCATCTCTATTTTGCAGATACTAACGGTGTAAGAAAGCAACCCCTGTAATGGACGTGCGTCAGAAGCAGAGATGCATCATTAAATTCCTGGCAAAAGTGCATTGAGAATAGCGGTGGCTATGTAAGAGAATCAATTCTGGAGCTTAGAAGATCGATTGTTTTAATGGTACCACTGCAGTTTTCGCAGCTCTTCAACTTTTTAAGTTAAAAACATGGGAGGCTTTAATTTTGGGAACTACTATTTATTTATTCATTTGAATCGATAGTTAGTTTGAAATATACATATAATAATCCTTTTTTTTACATTTCAATCTAAAGAAGTATTTCTTCCTTATATTCAACATGTTTTTAATTGAATGAGAGAGTGAGAGATATGACGTAATTGAACATTTATATCTCTTTACGAGATGAGAACGTTCTGGTGTATACCTTCCCGAAAAACGTACAAGGTTCCTTCAATAAGTTTCGATGTAATTTTCATGTACAGGCATTTAAAATTATCATAGACTATCGAAATTTCAGTATATTAGTGTCATACATTTTATGAGGTGTCTGACAATTTTTTATGATTTTATGATTCCAGGTTGAAATGAACAGCTACAGCAGGAATTGGAATACACACTACTAAAGCCCGATTGTCACAGCTTGTTAATTTCAAAAATGCAATCTGGAAATAAGGACAATTTAGGAGAACTATATGCAATAAAATTCTGTATCAAACTTGGAAAAATTGCCAAAAAAGTGTATGGCATGCTTCGTACTGCTTTTGGACCATCTTGCATGAATCAAGCATCATTTTTTTTTCATTGGCATAAGAGATTCAATGAAGGTAAGGAGTCTGTGAGGGATGATAAGAGGTGTGCGAGGAGTAAGGAAGTCAGAACATCAGAATTGATTGGCCAAATAAATAATTTTGTGGATAAGAACCGTCGTGTGTCTATAGAGACAATAATTGCACAGTTTGATATCAGTGTGGGAACTGTATACATAATTATTCGCGAGGAACTGAAGATGCGGAAGATTTACACAGTTTGTCTCAAGGGTGCAGTCCAAAACCCCCACCTTTGTCACAGATTATTTGACCAAGATAGGCATCAAGACTGTTTCTCACCAACCTAGACCTTGGTTACTGTGACTTTTTGCCTTCGGATCAAGATCAAAGTCTAGTATCTGTTCTTCAGATATACACTTCAATTTCTTGTTTTCTGTCAGTGGAGGAGAAATCTTCACGACTGAGAAAATTTTTATTTTTGTTCCTTTTCTCCACATTAAAAAAAACGACCCTGGTGTCTAACTCTGTCATTGTAAATAGGAACTCGATGAAAACCTAAGAGGCTGTCAGTATGAGACAATTGAGCAGATGAAATAGGCTTTAACGAGGGTCATTGACACAAGAGATGGGGCCTTCCAGAAGTTGTTGGAACGTTGCAACAAGTGCATTGCAACCGGAGGAGATTACTTTGAAGGGAACTAGAGTTTCATGTGTGTACTATCAATAAAAGTGCCCATCATAGATAGTAATTATGTCATTGATACAGAATACGAACAATCACGTTTACACACCGGTTCCCATTAGATCACCGAAGTTAAGCAACGTTGAGTCTGGCAATTATTAAAATGGTTGACCAGTTATGAATTCCAGGTGCTGTGTGTGCTCTCTGCTTATCTCGGCATTGTTTCCAGTCGTCCTACACTTCTCTTTGCCACTGAACTCAACCAATGTCGAATCAGGAGAGGTATGGTTGATGATTGCGCAACCATTCCTTTATAATTACGCACGCAGCAGGGGCTATCAATTTATTTCGAGACTGAACGAAGGCGATGATGATGATGATGATGATGATGATGATGATGATAGAATCTATTTATTTTTAATCCATCAGAAGCTGACCTGTAATGATTTGTTTGAAGTATATAATTATAATTTCTTTTTTTTTTTTTAAATTCCAGTCTAAACGAATTATTCGTTCTTAATATTTTAATATTTTATTTATTCATAACTGATCGTGATTTTTAGGTGATTATTCTGTCAATGAATAACCCCCTCCCCCTATCCGACCACTGGCTAATGTGAATTGATTAATTTTCAGGAAACGTTTGAGAAGTCAACAGTTTGAGGCGTGGAGTCAGTCTTAAATGTTGAAGGCGTATACACTGAAGAAAGTCACGCCATCGGACAATGTCAATCATCTGTCGATAATATTAACCGTAGATATTTATTGAGATTTCGTGCAAATCTAATGAAGACCAATAAAATGTGAATATGAACGCTTTACTTAAAAATAAGAATTATTTTAGTTTTGTAAATCATAGTTTGAGTTCTGGCAAGTCTGACCTAGACATCTAGACATTTATAGATATCTCTTCTGAAATCAATGATCGATAAAGTATTTACCTTTTATCAATATCGGTTTATGATTGATATCATCATTCGTGTCACTATCACTGTTGCTGCTATTATAAATATTATTATTATCGTCATCTTTATTACCGTTTTTTATCATTATTACTTAATTTTTTATCATTATTACTAAATTTGTTACTATAATTACTAAATTATTATTATTATTATTATTATTATTATTATTATTATTATTATTACACATTGTCATTGACTAATACTATTATTAGAATTACTTTGCATTTATTATTATTATTATTATTATTATTATTATTATTATTATTATTATTATTATTATTATTATTATTATTTTGTCATCTTTATCATCATGATGTCTTTTCGACAGCCTTAATAAGCTAAGATTCTGAAACACTTAAAACTTTATAATCCTAACTCCCCCAACTTTTTTTTATAATGACATCGAATTTGACACATTATAGAAATATCTGTCTCGTTCTGTCTAGAAAATTTCCGGTCAGAGTAATACGAGCTTTCACTGACTGATTTTTCCCCGATTAGCCTGATCTTAATTTCTTTAAAATTCAATCTTAAATCACTTTTTCCAATTAAGCCGATGATGAAGGTTCTCATACTAGTTTTCTCTCTTTTTACTATTAGGTCTCATTTTACTGGGGACATACTTTTCTTTGGGCTACTGCACGACCCGAATAAAAAAAACTATCTTCATTATTTAAGCTGTTTTGAAGGCTTTCCAATCGGATTAAATGCATCGTCACGCTGGACTTATTTTGGACTCCATTCTCTCTAATGAACTATTTTGTATTTCGGATCAACTTGAGAGGGCTTTCATGCAAGCTGAAATATTATGCACAGTTTATATATATATATATATATATATATATATATATATATATATATATATATATATTACATATCCAACATTTTTCACTTCTTTTTTTATTTGTCAATTTATAACTACAATAAATTGCGGTTTAACTTAATGCCTCAACTAGCAAATTCTAGCATTACTACAGTTAGAATTTGCTGATTTCTTTATGTCCTCTGATGAGAATAATAACAAAAATATCATTCTTTGAAACTCCGCGGAATAAGGACTTTATAAATTGCTTTTTGGAGTATTCAGTCGAACAATAAATTTTGATTGTAAATTTCAACTTACAGTTTTAATTTTCTTTCTCTTAATTTTCCTTCTCTTTTATACACACACACATACACGCACACACACACACGAACACACACACATATATAGTAAGTTATGAAAATATATATGGCAATTAAACTACATAGTATTTTCCGCTTTTCAACCATTTAATACACACAAAAATCATGGCCAACGTCCTCAAAAAATAAACAAAGGAAGAGGTGAATTACAAATCAACTGTAACTTTGCCTGATAAATGCACGACCATTGGCTGCTTAAAATAATGTCAGGGATAATAAAGAATAAGATTAGCTAACAAGCAAACATAACAGCACGTAAATATATGAAAATACTTGATATGTTTTAGTTAGCAATAAAAAACAGTAACGGGGCCTGGAAGTATGTATATATAGTATGTTTATTTATACAAACATTATTAGGTACATACGAGGTGTCTTAGTTAAGTTTCCAGACATTTTTAACAGGAGTTTAAAATTGTCGTGAACTCTTGAAAATTCAGTATGCTATTACTATCCGTCTTAAGAGATGACTGACTAATTTTTATGATTTTAGGTGCAAATGAACAGTTACAGCAGAAATTGGAATACACCCTACTAAAGTCTGATTGTCACAGCTCGTTAATTTTAAAATAACAATCTGGACGTGGGGACATTTTAGAAGAACGATAGGCAATAAAATTCTACCACAGAAACATATGGAATGATTCATACTGCTTTTGGACCATCTTGCATGGATCGAGCACCAGTTTTTTAGTGGCATAAGAGATTCAAGGAAGGCAGGGAATCTGTGAGGGATGATAAGAGGTGTGGGAGGAGGAAGGAAGTCAGAACACGAGAGTTGATTGGCCAAATAAAGAATTTGATGGATAAGCACCGTCGTGTGTCTATAGAGACACTAAGTGCACGGTTTGATGTCAGTGTGAGAACTGTACACGCAATTATTCACGAGGAACTGAAGATTCGAAAGATTTGCACGAAGTTTGTCATAAAGGTGCTCAGAGAAGATCAGACTATTTGACCAAGATCAACAATAATGACGTCATGCATGACGAAATATATGCTGTCATACAGCTCAAATTTTCGACCTAAACCGATTAAAAAGCTTGCCTATCTCTGAATACCTTTTAGATCAGAAATTGGCTGAGTAATTTGGTAGTAACAGCAGAAGTAAAGTGTTTTTAAACTTTGACCCCAATTTTTACCCCTGAACATTTACTTTTTGGAGCTCAAATCAAATTAAGAAGTTTGATCCTTGTTCAAGTTACCTACGTTTAAAATTTCAAGTGTTTAGACACAACATTGGCGGAGGAGTTTGTTAGAGTTTTCAAAGGTCAAATCGTTGAACTTTGACCCCTTGACAGCCAAATTTTTGGCCGAAAACTGATTAAAAATACCCCTTATCTCAAATCTCGAGTCTCTAGACCGAAAATTGAGAGAGTTATTTGGTAAGGAAATGTAAACACACACACACACACACAAACACACACACACATTTTCACTTTTATAGATATATAGATTTGAGTATCCTGTCGAACAATAAATTCATGTAAAACATTTTTTTTATTACATTTTCACCCCAGACAAGGCACATTGCCACTTTGGTGTAGGGGGCTACTATCAAGGGCAACAACTACTGGGGTACTATGTTGGGATTTGGGCAGCAAGATGTCAGTTCACGTTACACTTGAACTTCTGCATGTCAGTACAGTTGGGGTAGCAGGGACCTGGAATGGAATTCCAGAGTCTAGCGGTTTTCGGGAAGAAACTACTGGAGTAGAAAGATCTTTTACATCGAGGGATCTCTACTGTGTGGAGTTGGGATTTAGCTGCCTGTCGGGTTTGTCGAAGGTGTCTACGTCGTGGGGGCACAAGTGTCTGCAGTTTGCCAGAGCATTTACGATTAAAATACTTGTAGAACAGGCAGAGGGATGCAGCATTTCGTCGATGGGACAGAGGCTGAAGCTTAGATGCCAGTTTAGGGCTTATCAGATTTGCGACTCTTTTTTGAACCTTGTCTAGGAGTGAGAGACTAGTAGCAGATGCACCAGCCCAAGTATGACAGCAATACTTCATAGATGGGCAAATGGTGGCTTTATAGAGGTACAAGATACTTTCGGGTGTTAATAGTTTCCTAACACGGTAGAGAGAGCCTACCTTCTTCGCAGCGGCCCTGGCAATGCTTTCAATGTAATTGTTCCAACTCATGTTTAGGCCAAGCAGTTTGAAAGATGTACTATCAGATAAAGAGTCACTGGCCATTGCTATTGGTGGCAGAGAAGGTTTCTTGTAATCATTGAAGGAAACCAGTTTAGTCTTGGCAACATTGAATGTGACCATCCATTTTTGTCCCCATTCCACTACAGATTGGAGGTCATCCTCTAGTGTTTTTGCCATTTCTTTAGATATGTGTTCATCTGTTTTCCTGTCATGCCTATCATAGAGTGTGGTGTCATTAGCATATATACCCATCTCAGAGGCAATTTTGTCGGGGAGGTCATTAATGAATATTAGGAACAATAGAGGTCCAAGGATAGATCCTTGAGGCACTCCCCCATTTATATCATAATGTTTAGATGTATGACCGTCGAGGACAACCTGGATTTTTCTCTTATCTAAGAAGGATTTAATTATGTTTAGTATTCTACCAGTGATACCGTATGATCTAATTTTCCTGAGGAGACCCTCATGCCATACCCTGTCAAAAGCCTTAGATATATCTAGAGCTACCGCTCTGCTCTCCCCCGCTTTGTCCAGTGAATGGTATATACGTTCAGATATTACAGTTAGGATGTCTGCTGTGGAACGGGCTTGTCTAAATCCATATTGTTTGTCAGTCAGAAGTTTAGCATCTGTAAGGTGATGGACTAGAGCATGGTTAATTATGGTCTCAAATATTTTGGCGAAAAGTGGGAGGAGGCTAATGGGGCGATAATTTGATGGGTCAGTTCTTTTGCCAGAATTCTTGAATACTGGTACCACAGAAGCAGTTTTCTAACAGCCCGGAAGCAAGATTCATTAAAGCATTTGTTGTAGAGTTTGGAGAGAACTGGAGCTACTTCGGCTGAGTACTTTTTTATTGTCTGAAAATTACCTGTTCTAAGAACGGGTACCATTCTTACTTTCCACCATTTTTTTTATTCCTTACAATTTACAATCATTAACATCAGCATATATGAATACTAAACCTTATGTCTAGAATCTTTATTGTAAAGTTGATTAAAATGCATTAAATCCTTTGATGTATAAAAGAATGTTTAAAATTACAGGATGCGTGATGTTAAATTGAAATTAACATTCAGGAAATCTTGATTAAATTTTTGTCGACTGAATTTTATACAAATATATTTTTACAAACAGGAGATTGTGCACGGATTATACTTCCTAAATCTGTTAAAACTCGCCTAAAAAACTGCAATTTGGAGAATATCTATTAAGTTAATTTATTTATTGCCGAATATTATTCTAATCTTTATTAGTTGTTGTTTCACGACGTTTCGGCCAACTATTCCTCTGGCCTTCGTCGTGAAACAACAACTAATAAAGATGAGAATAATAGTCCGCAATAAATAAATTAATATAAATAATACTCATCTCAATAATGAATTCCAATTAAAATAATATATATTAAGTTGTTTCTAATATCTATGGGAGAGTTCTGAATTTTCAAATAGTCGTGAAGAGTCAGGAATAACGGAAAGACTAAGGAGGAAAAGCACTAACCAGACCTCCACTAGATAGGTAAGAAGGGGATTGGAACCTTGGGGAGTGTTATTGCTATTGAAATTCTACTGAAATTCAATGGTCGTTGCCAACGAGAAATCAATGGCAAGCAGGTGTTGGGATAACACACGATCGTTTGCAAAGATTGTAACAGAGCCGCTGATGTATGTTAGCAACAGAAGCAGCGTATGACACATATGCAAATGACCAAGCTAGTGCAAGAAGTGACGTCACGGCAGAGAAAGAGGAGGGAAAGAAAAATCGGCGGTAGAAAGGACATTCGTGGGCAGCAAGCGACAGAAAAGCATGCGTGCAGCAACATCGATGAACCATGTGGTGAGAGCACCAGCAAGACGTACGGCTGGAAGTGGACATGTGGCCGCGTGGTGGCATAAGAGACTTTTCAAGTATCTGTTCGACCCGACAGAGTTTTATCAACTACATTAAGAACTTTATATTTCTTAAACAAGATGCAATGCATTATTTTGGAAAGTACCACGAATAAATGCCTTTTTATTTCAACTAGAAAAGAGTGAGTCGAATTTCTTTCAAGTTTTTGTTTCTTTGCCACTGTATCTGAATTCAAGATGTTGGGTCTGTTATAATCGTACGACAACGTTATAAAATTATCGAAGGGGTTTGTGAGTGCTGTATCATTTGGGGGAACTTGATGACCTGTTTCAGAACTGTTAATGAGTGCAAATAATAATAATAATAATAATAATAATAATAATAATAATAATAATAATAATCAGCAGGACTCGTGGAGATTCCCCACTGCATCTGTAATATATTGCTGTTGGGCATTCTGTGGACATTCAGCATGAATGCAGATCCTGCGATGTTATTGTATCCCTTTTGTTAAAACTGTAAAAGTATTTATAAAAGTAATCTGGTTCATGTATTGTCAGAATATATCTGGTTATTACAGTTTATCTCCAATATCCTTAAGAGTCTGTGACATATTTGTATTTTATGGACACCCGGTGTAAACGGATATCCTTATACCTTCTTTAGACAGAACGATACCACGATAACATTATACCTTCTTTAGACAGAACAGATATTACCGTTGGACCCTAGTCAGAAGACCAAGAAGGTATATTTTAGTTTCACGTACGGCCCCAAATCGACATTTTTTAAAATTTTAATTTGTTTTACATTGCGTCTTCGGTGATCGGGAGATCCTATTTATTAAAAAGAGAGATAGAAGGTGATAATATGCTACTAACATTAAATTAGTGTATCTATATCTGTATCTATATCTATATACTAATTTAATGTTCGTAATATATTATCACCTATCCTTGTTTTTAATATATAGGATCTTCCAGTTTAATAATTTATTATCTGGAAACTGTGACATACATACATAGAACGTTAAAGTTACTACCATATTAATATATATATATATATATATATACATATATATATCTATATATATATCTTTATATATATATCTGTATATATCTATATATATATCTATATATATCTATCTATATATATATATACATATATATATATATCTATATCTATATATTTAAATATATATATATATAACTATTTCATTTACTCACATAAAATTAATATACGAAAGTATAGCTTTATGTGTCAACTTTAAGTATTTACTTCAAAAGTGCTCAATACGTAGGTAGAGCTAGTTAGTAATTTATAAAATATATATTGTGATTAAGCTACACTGAATATTCGGCGTTTCATCCACCCTAGGATTCCTCAGGTTTATGCGCATAAGCCTGAGGAATACTAGAGTGGATGAAACGCCGAATATTAAGTGTAGCTTAATCGCAATATATATTTTATAAATTACTATATATATATATATATATATATATATATATATATATATATATATATATATATATAATAATAATAATAATAATAATAATAATCCACGCGTGTGTGGTCCCCCTCTGGTGCTGCATGTGAGATGACGTCACAAAAAATAATGAACAAATGATGAATGTGAGAAGTGTGAAGGGCCAACATTGCCTTCACATTTTCACCAAGCTTCAGAAAAATCTGTGAATGGATGAGCAAAATTTATAGTGTAAAAAGTGTAATTTTTTTTGCAATTTTGGGGCATTTGTGACCACTTTTGAGCTCCTGGGAACGCCGAATCCCAGTGAAAACGTACAAACGATGCAGTTTCGCGCCTTAAGACAAATATATTTGAATTCAGCACCATGGAAAACTACTATATAGGTATACATGTCAAGTTTTTGAGTAATATGAAAAAAGAGCTCCAAAAAGGCATTTTTTTTAGCTCTAGAAGACCCAGAGGGATGTGAACTGGAATTTTGCCTGGATCACCCATACTGAATTTATATTAAGAACAATAGCCTCCAATTTTTCAAAAAGTGTCATTTTTTTGACATTTTGGGGCATTTTTAACCTCTTTTGAGCCCTTGGGGACGCCGAATCCCAATGTAAATAGATAACGGTGCAGTTTCTGGCCTTAACACATGTATATTTAAGTTGATCACCGTGAAAAAACACTATATATTCAGACAGATTAAGTTTTTGTTGAGAAATATGAAAAAAAAAGACACAAACTAAAGTCTCCGGGGACGCGAACCAGAATTTTACCAGGGTCACCCATACTGGATTTATGTTAAGAACAATGGGCTCCACATTTTGTCCAAGTTTAAAAAAAATCTAATGGATGAATCAAAAGTTATGGGGCAAAATGTGTCGTTTTTGGCCATTTTGGGGCATTTTTGACCTCTTTTGAGCCCCTGGGGCGCAACGGGAACTTTTGTAAAAATTTTTTTTTTTACTGTGCACATCTATTTAATAAAATACAATTTGTGGCAAAATTTCAGGAAAAACTAATGGACGGTTATCTGGCAATAATCCAGACTAACAGACGCACGGATGCACAGACACACGGTCGCACAGACGCACGGAAGCACGGAAGCACGGACGCCACTGAAAACATAGATCCCTCTCCGATAAAACGGGGGACCAATAATAAGACAGAGAAACTGAATACTTAATAACAGCCGCACGCGATAATGCGATTAGAAGCAACTGTATCAAAGCAAAGATCGACAAGCCAAAAGAAAACAGCAAAGGATAAACTACATAATAAGTGAATGAATAAAACGAAACCTCCCAAAAAAAGATATCAGAATAGACATGATCAAGTGGGGAAAGTAGTACACTGGGAACTATGCAAGCAACTGCATCTTGAACACCTGAACAAATGGTACAAGTACAAACCGGTAGCAGTACCATACAATACCATACCATAATACAATACGATAAAAACTATAAAATTCTATGGAATATGGATGTACAAACAGATAAACCAACACAAGCACAAAGATCAGATGAAAAAAATCCTTCCAGATCAAATATTTAGTCATTTCAGCAGACCACAGAGTGCATATCAAGGAGACAGAGAATCGAACAAGTACACTGAACTGGCCAGAGAGTTCAAAGAAATATGGAAAACGGAAAAGTCAACAGAACACTAATAATAGTAGGAGCACTAGGAACATTCCCGGAAACTTCGAAAAAAAAATGAGAGAAATTGGAATCAGGGGGATTGTTCAGAAGATACAACGGACATCAATAATGAAAACGGCTGAAATATTAAGAAACACATTCAGATGAGGAGAATAATATACATGATATACAAGCGCCAGTCGGCTGCATGGAAACAGCAACGGCAATGATGTAAAATATGGAGAAATCAACAAAATTCAAACTATAATCGTAAATTACACCCTCCCCCCACAAAAAAAAACATAAAAGCGAAGAGTCGGCAAACAGTTACCCTATCAAATAGTAAAGAAGGGTTGAGAGGGATGAAAATACCTAGGAGAGAAATCACCAAACAGACCTCCACTGGATGAGTGCAGGGAGAACTGAGACGTTGATGAGGTTTATTACAAGCCAAATTCTAATGATGAGTAATAGTTGTTTGCAGTGAGAAGTCAGTGACAAACGGCTGTTGCGATGATTCAAATTCATTTGCAAAACTTACAAATAAGGCAGAGAATACTGGAAAGCTAGGGAGACTTGTGGTCACCCAGACTCCAGGGAACACCACCGGTTGTTATCAGTGACTAATTTCTGATGATGACCTGTGTGAGAACTCCTAGCGAGTCCAAGCAATGCTAATACTTAACTCTATAAATCAATAGAGCCAGGATCCTTTTTGTTGGCAAGGTATGTTTGACGTAAGCCGACCCGAGACCCTTTGTCCTCTGCTGCTGGCATTAAATTTGCTCAATCGACGGTGACAGGGAAATCGATAAAGATGTTTCGTATCACTTTACCTTCGTCAAGCAAACAAATAAACATATTTTTAGACCGTATTTCTTGACGTCTTTCCAAACAGACGGTTAAACAGCGTCAAGTCATTTGCATTTTCTGCGTGGATTGCACGGCGCAAAACAAAGGTGGCGTCAAAGGCTATTTGGAAGGAGAACTGCTTTTGTCGTGTCATTGATGGGGATTATTTATAAATTAAATTAGAGAAAATAAGAGATAGATAGATAGAGAGAAAGGCGGAGCAAAAGAGAGAGAGAGAGAGAGAGAGAGAGAGAAAGAGAGAGAGAGGGTGGGCTAGAGAGAAAGAGAGAAGATACAGAAAGAGGTAAAAAAGAAAGAATGAGAGAAAGAGTGAGAGGCGGAACGATAGCGAGAGAGAGAGAAAGAGAGAGAGAGAGAGAGGGTAGAGAGAAAGAGTGAAGAGACAGGCCGAAGGAGAGATAAATAGGTAGATAGGTAGATGAATAGACAAATAGAGATATAGATAGATAGATAGATAGACACAGAGAGAGAGAGAGAGAGAGAGAGAGAGAGAGAGAGAGAGAGAGAGAGAGAGAGAGATACGGAGATAGGTACAGAGACAGAAACAGAGTCTGGGAGAGATATAGATACAGGAAGAAAAAAAAGAGAGGGGGATAGATTGATAAATATATAGATAGAGAGAGAGAGGGCGAGGAGGGAAATACACACACACACACACACACACACACACACACACACACACACATATATATATATATATATATATATATATATATAATTATTACTATAATTATTTTTAATACCTATAGATAGTAGTGTTTCATTCTTTCGGGAGATTCGAACCAGGCTACGAAGCCATCACTGACTCCATTAGCAAGGAACAAATAACACGGCCAACGTTAACGACGAGAAATACAGTTGAAATTAACATTTATATTAATGGGTCTAGACGGCTAAAATGCTCTAAAATGCTTCATTTACTCACATAAACCTAATATACGAAAGTATAGATTTATGCGTAAACTTTAAGTATTTACTTCAAAAGTGCTCAATACGTAGGTAGAGCTAGTGGATACTAGAAAGCTGATTGGCTAACTAGAAATCCTCAACATATATAAAAATAAGAAGCAACCACAGAATTTGCGCATAAGCCTGACGAATCCTATAGTGGATGAAACGCAGAATATTCAGTGTAGCTTAATCGCCATATATATTTTATAAATTACTATATATATATATATATATATATATATATATATATATATATATATATATATATATGTTTGAAAGTGGTATATTTAGGCAGCGTTTTTTCATCCAAGCAAATATTATTAAACGCAACGGAGACACTTTGCTTTATGATTTTTTTTTTTTTAATTTTTCGATTTTTGTATAATCTTTTTTGTATCAAAATCAAAAATATTAATAGAAGTTCCATAGTTGTTGCTGTCACGAGCGATTTCGATTCGTTCACGAATTATCAGGGTTTGAAGTAGAAGTCCGGAGGAGCGAAAATGAGAATTAAAAAAGAAAACTAAAATATACATTAAACGGCGATAAGTTAAAATATATAGAGTCGATAAAAAGTCGATTAAAAATATAGGACGATTAAAAATTCGAGTATTAAAATCAGTAAGTTCGTGGACACCGTTAACAAAGTCTGTCCAATACGAACTACGCAAGACATTTTGAAACGCTACTGCTTTTCTCGAATGCGATATCATTTATAGTGGGTTGAAGGGTTCTTATATATGACGCTTCAAGAATGTTTAATTTTTTAATATTATTTTCATGTTGTGTGATTTTTTATGTTGTCAACGAGGACCTTTCTAAGATTGGAGATGGGACAGTTATGTTCTTTTATCAAATGTTTGCATGTAGCACTAGTATTATTTAGATGCATAGCTATTCGCCGGGACAACGTTGAAAAAAAAAAAAAAAAACAGTACTCGCATGCACACGTTTCAGTTTCTTTCCGTATTTTACTTTTTTTAAAAGGAATTTAACGTTTCGTTTAATATCGGGAAACGCCGGGTGCATCTTCTAGTATATAAATAAAATAGACTCTAACACGAGTCATGATGATATGTTTTTACTTTGAACTTGGTGTCAAGTCCTCGTGTTGATGATAAGACCTGGTATCAACAACAACAAAAAAAGAAACGATCATACATAGACGTGGCTTTTATTATGTTTCTAAATTTTTGAGATGAGGATTGGTCATTCGTATTATTTGGATTCTTCAGACTACTGTTCTCATCTTGAGTGTTATTTTAACGTTTAGGTCGACCTTTTTTTTAAATGTATCGTGGCGGAAAACTTTCTTCCGCAAGGACACGTGCCATTGCAGATAAAGTACTTAGTAAAAATCAATTGTAAGGTTGTTCTGGAGGTTGAAGGTTCGATTCTTGAGGTGAACGAGACTTAAAATAAAATTGCAAATTACTTTTGGCTTAGTCAAGGCTGACGAAATGAGAGCACGCTATCCCTGTAGATTAAATAAAGGGTTCCGTTCGAAATTCGACAGAAAGATTTCTGAGGTCTACAAGGTACACCAGAAGAAGGTCAGAGATGACATACGACCGAAACGTTGTGAACAGTAGTGAAAAAAATAATTAAAAAAAAAAAAATCAACAGTAAGTTCTCTACAGTGCAAGGTAGACTAAAGTGTATTCTAAGCTTCTTAGTCACTGTGAAAGGAAAATGAACCTTCCTCCAGGTGCATCGCGATGGGTCCCCAATTAGAGTAGGCAATCAATCCATTTAATTGAAAAATGAGCTATTTCCTCGATTTCGATGACAATAAAATTATAGGAGTGTGAAAAATTTGTTGATCCCGGGCAACGTCGGGTCACCATGCTAGTACTCTTATGAAACGCAAACACTTTAATAAAAAAGAAACTTTATGAGAAAGACTTTTTCTAAAATGCAACAGGCTTTTTATATAAACACATTTAATAGAACCTAAACACTGTAATAAAAACTAACACTTTTATAATAAGAAGCATTTTGTAATGAGAAACACCTTTATTATAAGAAACGCCTTTATAAAAGGAAACATCTTTCATGTAACACACTTTATATACCATAAACATTTTCATAGGACAGAAACTTTACGCAAACGAAACACTTTATAAAAGCACTTACATAAATAAAGCACGTTTCTAAATAGGAAACACTTTTATAGAAAAGAATACATAAAAAGAAACACCTTCATCGAAAAGAAAACGTTATCAAAGGAATACTTTTATACGAACGAAAACTTTTACAAAAAAGAAACATTTTATTAAAAGGATTTTTTTTTTATAAATAAATCTTTTATTAAAATGGACATCTTCAAAAATTCGAACACTTTTATAAAAAAATACTTGTATAAAAGGAATAATTTTATATAAAAAGTAACTTTTATAAAAGTATACATTTTTATAAAAATCGAAGCACTTTTATATCTATTTATCCGCCTGACTACAATATGGTTGTCTTCAAGTCTAACGTAAATAAGTTCTTGATGAGCCGTTCTATATAAGTTATCAAATTTACCAAATTTTCATTACTAATGATTACTATATTGTCCAATGTCTACTGTACACTCTTTAACCCTTATCCTTGAGTGGCCTCTTGGCCTTGATAAGTGGTGATGCCTATAAAAAATCTACTATCATATAAAAGCTACTTTCCATGTGTGTGTGTGTGTGTGTGAGTTCCTTCCTCATAGGTTCCGAAACGGCTGAGATTATTTTATTGCAAATTTCACACAAAGCTAAGTTATATGTCTGGCAGTGTTCTTAGACATGTTTTTTTACAGTAATTCATCCGATAATTATGAAAAAAAGTCGAAAAATAGATATTAAAAGTAGCTTTTCTCTCTTATAGATGTAAAGAAGAAGAATTTTTATAGGGAAATATTAAAATTTCAGCAAATCATTTCTTCTTTAAAAAATAGATTTATTATAATCTGGAGATATAGATTAGTGGTAGAGCATTCGACTACAGATCGAATTTTATTTCAATTCATTTATTATTAATGAGTTCAATTTACTATAAAAGAAGAGGTACCATTTAAAATCGCCACAAAGCATTTCTTCACTTGCATATTTTAAAACTAAGCATTATTCAGAAGGGACTTTTTCATGGTATTCATCGCCAAATATCAGCTGACATGATATTGTAAACAAACACAGACGGTCGTTATTATTATGATTATTATTATTTTTTTTTTATTCTTTTGCGAATTAGTTCACTGGGCAAATTATTCCTTGTAATATATTTTAATTAATAGAGGGTTTATCCTATAATAATACATATGCACTCTGCATGAATTAAAATATTATGCTTAAGCGTATTGAACGACCGGGCAACATCGGGCTGCCAGCTAGTACTTGAATATATCGAGACGTTTTGAAATGGTTTACTGTTATTGCCATCAATTCACCGAGAATCGATGAAAAAGAAGCCATTTAAAAAAGTGTGATCGAATATGCGAGGAATGAAGAATTGTGAATAGAGAGGAAAGCTAAATTTAAAACGATGCATCTTTTATATAAGAAATCATCGCAATTTTTTCGGTAACCAAAGAATAAGTTTGCGTGCTGAATCTTTGTATCGTGCAGCTGTTTGGTGAGACTTGATTTCACTAGAAATTTCTATTAAATGAAATTGAATGAGTAACTAAATAGCGAATCTCAAGAGAGAGAGAGAGAGAGAGAGAGAGAGAGAGAGAGAGAGAGAGGCAGAAAGATATATATAGTTCCACTTACCAAAGAATGGTAAACGTCCCGTTATTGTTAGAAGAATGGATTTTCTTCATCGACTGTGCAAGTTTACTTCGATTGCCTTAAGAGGAAATGAGGTAAATATCGTCAATAAGAGACGAATTTGTTGATCTTAACTTTTCTTTGTGTTCCCGTTCTTATGTCTTTCTTTAGATTCCTATATTCATATATTTCCTCTGTTACTTCCCTATATTCGGTTATTGTCCCTTCGTGTATTTTTCCCTCGCTCTCGCTTTGTGTGTGGGTTTTCGTATACACTTACGTTAACAGATCCGAGCTATCGAAGATAAAGAGAATTTTTTATTCTCCCAAATCCATCTTTCAATCTTCGATCTAAGGTTTAAGACGATGGCAAAAGCAACGAAAAAGATTTCTAAATTTACGACATTCAAAATAAGGACATCTGCGCGAGTCGTATTTTTTTGGGGGCGGAACTCTTTACCATTGCTTAACTTGATCAAACTATCAGCATCTTCCTAAATAGTTCAATATATATATATATATATATATATATATATATATATATACATATATATATATATATATGAATATATATATGCATATGTATACATATATATACATATACATATGCATATATATACATATGCATATATATACGTATGTATGGGAGAGAGAGACAATGTGTGTATTAACTAGAGTGATATGATAACGTATATATAAATAAATATCTCATCTTTAATATGTCTATAAAGTAAGCAATAGTACATTGCTTCTTAAGTCAAGAGGATATATATATGCATATATATTATATATATTGTATATTATATAATACATATATAATGCATATATAAAGCATATATATACGTATATATAATGCATGCACATATCGTATATGTATAGCATATATATACATATATATGTGCTATATATATTTATATATGTATGCTTGTGTGTGTGTGTGTGTGTGAAAGACTTCAGCAGGTGAAAGTTTTGACCGCGAATATCAGCAGAGCCAGAGAACTCATCCGAAATAGATTCAATAGAATTTGGAAAGTTATTTGGTTTATGTTTATTATTTATTATTAATACAGATTATATTATTATTTTGCTAGTCTTTCTAGAATTTTCTACTTTCTCCTTCTCTTTTCACTCTGCCCCTGTATATATATATATATATATATATATATATATATATATTTATATTTATATGTATATATATTTGTATGTATATATATTTATATATATTTATATATATGTGTATATATATGTATGTGTGTGTGTGTTTGTGTGTGGGTGCATGGTAAGAAGTTCGCAGAAACACCCTTATTAATTAGACATACTACAGTGAATAAAAACAAAGCACATGCATGAAAAGATCCCGTTAAGGGACAAAAATAAAAACAGAAAAATTATTCAGATAAACATTTTCACACAATCACTTCGATAGAAAAAGTAAAACGACTATAATAAAAAAATGACAAACACACATAAATTAATTTGAGCAAAAACACATACAGCTAAATGCGAAAAACAAAACAAAACGCACTTACACTTTAAAATCATTAAAAAATATCTAAATTACTTCAGCAAAAACACATAAACGCAGTGCACACATATACAATTAATTTCGTAAAAAACATACATTCACTTTAGAAAAAAGTAAAGGAAATGATATTTAAGAAGAAGAAGAAGAAGAAGAAGAAGAAAAAATAACAGTTTTAGCAAAACCACATGCATTTACCTCAAACAAACATGCACGAAATCAAAGAAATAACACCACATTCATTTCTGAAGCCACACAATAAAACTATATAAAACATGTAAAAACATACATATTCAAATATAGTAAAATAATAAAAGAGAATCAAAACACAATAAAACTATATATTTATATTAGTAAGTCATGCAAAAAAAATGCAAAAACAGGCATATTAAATTGAATTAAAAACACAACACACATACACGTCCAATACAGTAAAACAGCAAACAAATAAAACCAAAACAATGAAGCATGCATAGTGCCTCGTGAGTGCACAGTGAACGAGGCATAAAAAATGACTAAGCTCAGCATTTGCACCACCCATTTAGCCCCAAAACACTTATCATTAGCAAATCTTTGATCTTAAAGTACTATTTTAAGCTTCTTATATCAAGTGGCATCATGCTTTGTCTGAAGCGATTTCCATAAAAAGTTATATAGAGTAAAGGGTGGAGCATGCGTTTATTACGACAGCCTCATAACTCTTGCTTCCCTTATGTTCTCCTTTAGTTCTCACATTCCACGACCGATGTTTATGACAATAATAATTGCTGTTTTCTGGATTCGAATCTATCCATAAAACACTTATTTCTAGTTTTCGACTTTAAAGTGATTATTTTTAGCTCCTTACATCGTGGCTTTATGCCTTGTCTGAGGCGATTTCCATAAAAGAACAAGTGAAGCATGCATGGTCCCCCGTGAGTGCACAGTGAACGAGGCATAAAAAAATGACTAAGTTCAGCCTCCCTTCATTTAGTCCCCCCAATCCCCAAAGGGACGTCAAATCCTGGTGAAAATGAACAAACAGTGCAATTTTAGGTCTTAACATATATAAATTTGAGTTCTGCACCATGCAAAAAAAAAAAAAAAAAAAAAAAAAAACCCGACTAAATCCACCATTTGCCCCCCACACATTTAGCCCCAAAAGTCCCCAAAGCCTTAACATATTTAAATTTGAGTTCAGCACTATGCAAAATTGCTAAATAGCGATACACAGGAAATTTTGGACAAATATGGTAAAATAGCCCCAAAATGAACCCCTTGGGGCACACCCAAGAGTTTTTTTCAGTTAGTTACAACTTTTCAGAAAATTAAAAAAAAATCCAAGACATCATTTTTTTTTTAATAAGCAAAAAAGTGCCAATTTTAGCCATTTTAACTCGAAAGGCACCCCAAGGAGGGGGGGGGGCAACCGGAGTTTTCCCGGAAAATCCGTTCTGTTACTTTTTTTTTTACTCATATCATTTTTAATGTTTGTGCAAAATTAAAAAAAAAAAAAAACGATGTTATTCAGAAAAGTGCGAACAGACGAACGGACGAACGGACAAGGGTGAATTGTCGGGGGATCAAAAACAAATTCGATTCGAATATAACAAACTTAAGTCTATTATTGTTATTAGGTTCACTGACATCTAAGTTATTATGATCATCATTATTACTATCGCTTCCATATAGTTATCGTTATAGTATTATTGTTTTGGTTATTGTTCTGTTTCATATTTGTAAATCCAACTCCCATATTTAATCAGAATATGTTTTTATTTATACAAGTACATTCAGAATTATAAGGAACACAATTATTAGTTTTTTGAACTGTGCCATTTTTACTGAGTTCGACAAAGTTAGAAACATATCAAAATAGATCTATAGACATATTCTATATAATCAAGTATAATTGGATACGCATATTTATTGCTGATTAAAGTGGATAACACATTATCTTAGATACTCAATTCATGATTGGTATTCATTAAAAAGAAATATACCATTTTATTTTATTTTATTTTTAACAGAAGGAACGGGTATATATGTGCCCTCATTGATTTCTCGGAAACGCCGGGTACGCCCCGAGGTGGGTAAAGATTATAAATCTATACAAACTACTTTAATTAAGGCCTCTTTATTTACACACCCTAATACCGATTCAACAGATCCTTCGATCCGCACCAACAGTGAATATTATAAGTTCTAAAAATTAGTATAAAAAGATAATGTACAATTATTACAATAACAATTTTTTACTATCTACTAGTTTTTTTTTTATCCTTTCGGGAATAATCAGTGCAACTGTCGAAAGATTCGAACCCATCTCTGACTCCATTAGCAAGGAACAAACATCACGGCCAATCTCAACCGCCATCGTCGAAATTTTAACATTTATTTTTAAATGTCATAAGACCCGGGCCATAGTGATCTAATGATTATAACATCATGAGCTATGCATGCGAGCTTATTATATATATATATATATATATATATATATATATATATATATATATATATATATATATATATATATATATATATATCCATGGCAGAGGCTGCTATATTAGAGTCTCACACCGTCAATATCTGCAACAGAGAGATAAAACTTTCAGGTCATGATTGCATAAGTTCAGTCACAATAACTATGCTAGTTATTGTGACTTAACTTATGCAACCATGTCCTGAACGTTTTATCTCTCTGTTGCAGATATTGACGGTGTGAGACTCTAATATAGCATCCTCTGTCATGGATGTATGTCAGAAACACACACATATATATATATATATATATATATATATATATATGTTCCAAAAGTAATGCCTATTTTTATACTGTCTGAATGGATCAGAAGGGATTAAAAATTGCATAGTTATTGTGACTGAACTTATGCAATCATGACCTGAAAGTTTTATCTCTCTGTTGCAGATATTGACGGTGTGAGACTCTAAGATAGCAGCCTCTGTCATGGACATATGTCAGAAGCAGGTAAATATCGTTGAATTACTGGTCAAATGCATTGAAAATGGCGATGACTATGTAGAAAAATGAACCCTAGAGCACAAAAGAGCGTTCTTTTTAATGGAGCCACCCTGTTTCCGTTGCTCTTCAACTTTTCGAGTTTAAAAATAATAGGCTTTATTTTTGGAACGACCCTTGTATTACAAAGCACGCTCCGGATGACTTTGCACAACCATCGTTCATCGTTGACAAAAGTGCATTGAAAATTTTGGCGATTATGTAGAAAATACATTCTGGAGCACAAAATGTCGCTCGTTTTAGTGGTACAATTCTTGTTTTCGTAGACTTTCAACTTTTTGAGTTAAAAAATAGGGGGATTTACTTTTAGAGCGATACTTCATTGAATCACATAAATTAATATACTAAAGTATAATTTTATGCGTAAACTTTAAGTGTGTACTTCAACAGTGCTCAATAGATAGGTAGAGCTAAGTAGTAAGTAATAAAATATATATGGCAATTAAGCTACACAGAATATTCCGCATTTCATCTACGCTAGGATTCGTCAGGCTTATGCGAAGAGTTGTGGTTGTCTCGCGTTTTTATATGCGCACATCCTATTGAGTCTTTAGTTAGCCAATCAGCTTCCTACTTTCCACTGCTCCATTCATAATCAGCAATAGGCAGGCACTTACAAGACAAAGGCCCAGTTGACCTTAGTTTCAACCTTTCCTTTCTATTACTATATATATATATATATATATATATATATATATATATATATATATATATATATATATATTTATATTGTTAATATACATATATATGTATATAATGATTAGGGCTATGACAACAGAGTATTCTTTTCATTCTTTTGACTATCGAGTATATATCCGGTACAGTTAGATACACAGTCAATCAACCGAGAACCACATCCGTCTATATACAAACATATAATATATACTCAAGAGTCAAAACAATTAAGAGAATATGCTATTGTCACAACCCTAATAATGATATATATATATATATATATATATATATATATATATATACACATATATATATTATTTATTTATTTATATTTCATAATTTTTTGTAATGAGGAATTTGTATCATTTGTGTTATTAGGACTATTCAAATATTTAATGGTATTTTAGAACGTTTCTATCGATGTAACCCCCGATCTTCTTCGGATGTATCTTTTTGAAATCGTACCGTTCAACTTTTCTGTACATATTTCCGAGTTCGACAAGAAGCACTTTCCTAGTAAAATTATCAACACATATCACTAGACTATCTATCCTTCTCGTTTCTTAGAACTAATCCAACACACGAATTTCGCCAAACGGTATTCACGCATTTTACTGTTTAAAATAACCGACTCTCAATATGTAACATTTTGAAACGTTTATCTGATGGGTAGCCGGCGTTGCATGGGTTGACATGAAGTTCCGTTTGGAACATACCTGCTATATACTAATCCTTTTGATCACGGGCAACGTGGATACCCCTACAACAATTTCAAAAATAAAAGAACGGATAAAAACATGTAAATGTAATCCCCCACCAACAAAAGAAGTACGTGACACCCTTTCCACCAGATATTTCAGCAGAAGGGATACAAAGAGAATAAACTATTCTCCAGATATTGAAAATTGTAAAGAAAATTCCCCCACCCCCCAAAAATAAATAATTAAAAATAAATCATTGCAACTTTTATTTAAAAAATTAAAAAAAATTTAAATTAAATCTTTCGTCATTTTATGTTTCTAATGTATCCCCCCACCCCAATTGAATTTGTCATATTTTGGGGTTTGTATTTTTTATGAAATTTTTAGGTGAATGGGCTCATAAAAATGAATTAAATTCATCATTATTTTATGTTTCAAATTAAATTCCCGTCACCCTCACAAAAACAAATTGTATTTCCCCCCCCCGTCAATCGCCAAACTTTAAAAAATGCTAGAGGTGATACGTCTCGTTGAACGCTTGGTGGCCAAAAAGTGGGCGTTCATTTTATATAGAAAAGTGATCCCCATTCTAAAATGTTCATTTTCTTTTTCAAAATGTCTTATTTCATATTATTTATAAAGGCAGTTTAAACGTATCAGATATTCATTTTTGTTTAGGGGTTAAACGACCCTGGCTCACGTCGTAAAAATTACCTTTTTTTATCAGAAAGTTAAGTTTGTAATGAATGAGATTAACGTGAAAAAAGAAAAAAGTGTAAATTGTGTAATTTAAAGTGGGGCAATAGATTTTCATTTTCATTTTAGGTGTTAAACGACGCTGGGTCACATCGTAAAAGTTAACCGATTCTGTATAGCCATTTAAAGAATAATAAAAACAAGCAAATTAAATCTTTCAGTTTTTCGTAAGTGTTTTTTGTTTGTTTGAATATTTAAAAAACAATAAAAACCAAACATTTTTCTATCCACACGGAATTATTTTTCCAGATAGAAACATTTTGAGATTACCAATTTATTTTATTTTATGAAAGTTTTTTTTTTATGTTTCGAAGTTTATAGGGGCAATTAACACTAAAAAGATTTTAAAACGGTCGATGTTGGAACTAATAATTCCAAATAAATTAAATTAAATATATTATCAATATACTTCTTGTTTAAAGTTGATCAAATAACAATTTTAAATAGAATACTTAAAACAATTCTCTCTCTTGAAACATTAACTAAGATACCGCTATTTAGTAAAATCGTGTTTTCTTAACGTAATATGCAAATAAGGTGATATCTTAATTGTATATTTAAACAGAGCTGGCATTATAGGAAGATCTCTATTATTTCAGTAATTATAGAAACAGCCGGACGCATGAAAAAAGAAGTTAAAAACTACCTGGCAAACATATCCGATGAACCAAGTGCAAGAGAGATACAAACAATTGCACTTAAAGGGACGAGTAGAATGTAAAAAAAGACATCTCGGTTGGAATGTTTTGAAATAGTCGGTGAATGTCTGGTATCCGGTAGGATGCTCTGTCCCTTGCTAGAACAAACTGATAAAGAAAATTGAAAGGAGATAAAGGGAAAACGAAACTGGAACACAATCATTTTTGCCACAAGAGCATAATTTTTCCAAAGATTAAATTAAAACTTTTTTTTAGAAAAAACAAACAAAAAAGTATTATAAACTATTTTATTAAATGATTAAAATAATTTTTTTGTTTTAAAAACTTTTCGTGTACATAACTTAAAAAAAGAAAAGAAAAGAAAAAAAAGACTATTGCTTTTTGATTTTTTTTCTTCATTTTTCTGGTAAGCCCCTCTTGTAGAGAAAAAAAAGATATATCTGGTGTTCCTATTTACTTGGCTCCCCACCAGGGCAGAGTTAGACACAATGTCGGGAAATATAGCTCCCCAAAATGGGACACTCTGGATAGGAACAAAAATAAAAATTGCCTAAATATAGAAGAATTTCTCCTCCACTGATCAAAGTGTAGTATCAGAAGAGATAGTACACCTGAAACATTTTGGCGCGAAATTTTAAATCGAAGGAATTTACTCACCTAGATCTCTTTTAATGCGTAGCAACAGACGCAAGTCTCATTTCTTTCTGGACAAATCATTTTTATTCAGACCTCATGGTTTTCCACAGTGAAAGTTGCCTAATTGTTTCTCATCCTTAGAAGGAGGGTGGGGGGTCACTATTTTGCTGTAGCTGCCATCATTTATTTCTCTGCTGATCCATAACCTCGGGAAATTAGAGACAGACCTTTTCTGATCTGCTCTCTCTGTCTCTCCCGAGACTGACTCTTTTCTTACTTCTATCAATCTTCCCCCAAAATCGTATTACACCGATTTTTCTGAGACGTAGTGATCCACATCACACCAAGTCAACGATTACTCTGCCTGTTCGACCCGTCTCTAAAATTTGGTTATGACATTTTTTTTATATAAACCTGCCTGTGCTAATAACTTGTAATCTAAAACAATAAGCTCCAGTTTCTAATACTATATATTGTACTGGCCACAACTGCCAGTCCGTCTACGGTCGGCCTATTATACAACATATTTACTTGTCTTGAAACACACACGCACGCACACACATGCACACACATACACACGCACACAAACGCACATACACACACACACAAAATGAAAGGCGGCCAGTCTTAGCGCAAGAACGAGAACCGTTTAATCACGCGTCATAATCGTCTTAATTAAAAGGAACGGAAGATTGCGGCCTGCACAGGATAGACAGCTTTTGATTAGATGCCATGACAGGAAATGTTCACGCTTGTTCAGCTCGTAAGATTACAGACGCCATCAAATTCTCGTTTCACTTTGCATATTTCGTCCTTAACGAATTGTTGATTTATTTTGTTTCCTTGTGATTTATTTGCGCATAATGGAACCGTTTGTTTAAGAAAAAAAAAAAAAAAAGAAAAAAAAACGAGACGTAGGAGGAAACGCAGAGAAATTAGCAACCAAACATAAATTGATAAACAAAGCAAGTACAAAACCTGACGATGAAGAAACGGAGGTTCGGCCATGTTCGCTGTCAAATATTTTCTTTCTTTTTTAGTAGACGCTAATTTCGGAAGATGCATTATGCGCGCGAAGAAACACATTACGCCTTTGCTTAGAGGGAAATGTAAACCGACCTTGACACTTGTGTAATTACCTGACGTCTTCCACTGTTAACCTGAAACCAAACGGAATTTCCCTGAACAGAGTTCGTGCTCCTTTAAAAAATACAACTTTATCGTATTGTTCTATATATTTATAAAAGTGAGAACGTGTGTGTGTGTGTGTGTGTGTGTGTGTGTGCGTTTGAGTGTGTGTTTGTGTGTTTGTGTGTTTGTGTGTATGTATTTGTGTGTGTTTGTATGTGTATGTTTGTGTGTGTGTGTTTGTGCGTGTGTTTGTGTGCGTGTGTTTGTGTGTGTATGTGTTTGTGTGTGTTTGTATGTGTATGTTTGTGTGTGTGTTTGTGTGTGTGTTTGTGTGTTTATTTGTGTGTGTTTGTATGTATATGTTTGTGTGTGTTTGTGTTTATGTGCATGTGTTTGTATGTGTATGTGTTTGTGTGTGTGTTTGTATGTGTGTCTGTGTGTAGATGTGTGTGTGTGTGTGAGAGAGAGAGAGAGAGAGAGAGAGAACAACTCTCAACCTAGATACTCAACGAATCTTTGATCTACAGATTTGAAATTTGGTATATAGGGTATTCAGACACATGGAAAACTTTTTAATCAGTTCAAATCCGGAAAAAGGCTTCTAAGGGGTCAAAGTTGAAATATTGGTACTTGGAAGTCATCAGATTTTTATCTGAACTGTTTGACGACTGTGCATGCACGAATCGTACACATGACATCTTTCTTTTGTTAAGAAAGAGTAGGTTTGAAAACACTTTTTAAAGATCGCGTAAAACTGGCATAATAGTTAACATAATTTACTCACTGCTCTTAGGTTTTGGTTTCGATCTCAGCTCGAATATTTTTTTACTTAGAAGAAATGAACTGTTTAGAAAAAAAACATTATTCGCATGTACATGTGTTACATGAAAGGGCTGTTCTTTCTCATGTAAATAAGAAGACATACTAGATAAGTGAAAATGATATTAGAATAAGGTTAGAATCGAACCCTGTAGGCAAGTGTTAAAGATAATGGAGAATGGAATGTTAGAAATTAAGTCTATTCTTAATTCTATTATGAATAATTAAATATTGTTTATGTAGGAAATGTAGGAAAAAAGTCGATTGTCCATTCTTTTAAAAATCTGGATATTAAATATGTCAGTTTAATGAATGCACAATGCGAGTTAAAATATATTGTTTAAAAATAGGTTAGAATTAGAAGTGAGTATTCTTTTGTTTGCGAAAAGTGTGTGTTGGACAAACATATGTAAAGCCACGTGACAATTTGTCACGTTTGAAAACCACACTTCTGACGTCATAAACAAAGGAGATTTCTGAATATAGGAATCTGAAGGTTCGAAGTATGAAGTCAGTTGTCAGTCAAGAGAGTTGATGAGAGAGAGAGAGAGAGAGAGAGAGAGAGAGAGAGAGAGAGAAAGTTAGTTGGAGAGGAGAGCTTCTTAGAAGCGAAGGGAGAAAAAGTACACCATGTAGATCCAGGTTGAATTCCTGACATTACCGATCGGTCGATTGAAGAATAAAGAAACCAACTTTGTTTGTAACTGTTTGTCTCGTTTCGTCATTATTCACAACCAGAAAAGGTAAATGTGTTTTTATCATCTTATAATGAACTCTTGTACAGCACTTCCAAGTGCCCTCCCCACCATCATCATAAGTACATCAAGTCTGTTGCCAAGGTCGCTGGAAAAATGGTGGGATCCTTCTACCGCTCCAGAAGATATCTCACTGCTGATGCAATTCTCTATCTATATAAAAGCCAAGTACGTCCAAGGAGTACTGCTGCCACATCTGGGCAGGAGCTGCTAAAAACAGCCTATCCTGCCTTGACAGAGTACAAAATATACTTCGTAGCTTAGTGGGGGGTGCCCTTTTCTCTTCCCTGCAACCTCTCTACCACAGAAGAGACGTTGCAAGCTTTTGTTTTATCGTTATTTTCATGGCAAATGCTCGTCTGAGCTCTAATCTCTGATTCCCCTTCGCCAATCTTTAACAAAAAACAACCGTCTAGCTGAAACCACTGTCAATAATTTTCCCTACTCCTTATCTGTAGTTAAATCAAAACGTAGATTCCATGAAGAAAGCTTCTTTCTTAGAAGTGCACGCCTGTGGAACTCTCTTCCGTTTGCCTGTTTCCAACCTGATTACAACTTGGATGTCTTCAAGTCCAACATAAACAAATTCCTCATAAACCGCCCCCTTAAGTAAGATACTTTATCAAATCTCCATTACTAACGATTACTACGATATTATTCCGTTGATTACTGTACTTGCAATAACCCTTATCCCGAATGGCTTCCGGGCCTTGATAAGTGGTGACCACCATGTAAAAAGAAAGTGAAGTATCTCCTCCCCTCTATGTGTTAAGAACTGTTGCATCAATACCTCCCAGACTGTATTTATATGAAGTCCGCAAGAATCATCCCGGTCTGTTATAAATCCCTCCTTCCGTATTTATCATCACAGCCGTCATGATGTCCAAAGAACAGTTATAAATGTCTCCCTCTTTATCATCGTCATCTGTTCTGAGTCCCCATTAAATGTCCCCAATATGTACCCCCTATGCAACACATGTCTACGTTTCTTTCCAATTTTTTTTTTACTTCATTTATTGAAAAGAAATTTAACGTCACGTTTAATATTAAACTTTACCAGAGTCAACTTATTTTAGAATCCAGCGCCCGAGTAACGCCAGGTAATCTACTAGTTGTACTATATTCCTTTCACAATATTTCAAGTTTGTATTCTATGATTGTGATAACCTTTAAAGAAGATTATATTATTCTCCTCATTTCACTAGACTTTTAGATGCCCAAATCATTGCATTCTTCCACTGCGTGCCTAAAACCAAACGGAACGTCTATGAACGAAGCTTCTTTTCCAAATAACTTTCAATTCCTGGAACAAAAAATCATAAACTAATTCGATGCTTCGTAATATTTTATTTCTCCAGACTACTATTCTCAACTTCAGTATAATTTTCACAACGTTACGGTCGTCTTAACCTCCGATCTTCTTCATGTGTATCTTGTCGAACTCGAAAATCTTTCTGTCGAACTCAGGAATCTGCACGAATTTTCGAACGGAACCCTTTATTTAATTCACTGGGTATAGCATGCTCTCGTTCCGTCAGCCATGACTGGATATGATGTCTTAAATACTTGACAATTGTATTTTCGATCGGTCGCACCTTCAACCTTCAGAAGAATGTCGATTTTACCATGGCTGACAGAACGAGAGCATGCTACCCTCGTGAATTTAATAAATGGTTCCGTTTGAAATTTCGTGTAGATTCCCGAGTTCGACAATATACATTTGAAAAATGTCGGAGGTTACATCGACCAAAACGTTGTGAACATGACACTCAACGTGAGATCAGTAGTTCCAATAATCCAAATAATACAAATAACCGATCCTTATCTAAAAAGTCAGAAATATATTACTTCCCTGCAGACTACAATATGGTCGCTTCCAAATCCAATGCCAGCAAATAAATCTCAAAGAGCTTTCTTAACTATTAAAATTTTGTTCATTCATGGTTTTCAATCCTCTCACAGTATTGTTGAACAGCTGATTAACGATCTTATTAAGCCTTATACTCAGGTGGCTTTTTGCCTTGGTAAGTGGTTACTCGTTAGTATTAGATGATGTCCTTCTAATCGTCGTGGGTGCACAAACAAAATACACCCGTCCGTCCCAGGTTTTGGATGTTCCTCAGCAGTTGATCGAAAAACTCGTGGACACCGTTTTGTTTTAAAAAGTTTTATTTAGCAAAGGACAAAAACAGAGATTGAAATGATCCTATGTGAGGGACACACACACACACGCACACACACACACACACATATACATATATATATATATATATATATATATATATATATATATATATATATATATATATATATATATATAATTTAATTATTAATTACTCAGTGCATAAAAGATGACTTACTTTAATGAACGTAGTAATTATTAATTAATAATTAATAATTAATATTTAAATGAAAATAAAAAAGTAAAAACGTCCTAAGATTTGGCGCGAAGAAAAATGTAAACAAAGGGCAAATAATTCCTTTCTTATAATAAGAAAAAACGCTCAGGGAGCGAAATAAAAAAATTAATCGCTAATAAAAAAATAAATAAAAATTCAAACACTCTTATATATATATATATATATATATATATATATATATATATATATATATATACATATATATATATATATATCATAATGTAGGAATTTAAAATTTGTCATTTGAAAAAGTAAAATTTCAAATATATAAATTTTATTGCATGCAAGATAAAGAATACAGTATAGTAAAATATATTTCCTTGCATACAATAACATTTCTACATTTGAAATTTAACTTCTTCAAATCACAAATTTTAAATTCCTAAATTATGATTTATTTGCTCTATCTAGTATATTGAGCAATTCTATTTAGCTGAGATACTTTTATATAAAATATTACATCCAATAATATTTTGTAAGACCAATAATCACTGGATTTGCACACCAGTAGATTTATTGTATTTCATTATTCTGAATTATATATATATATATATATATATATATATATATATATATATATATATATATATATATATATATATATAGTGGAGATGGTAATTAATAAAAACTGAAGAAAGTGCTCAATACTGTTGTAGAGCAAATATGCGTTTTATTTTTTATTACCGTATCTTTCTGTTAAGTTACATTACAGCCGAAACAATAATGTAACTTAACAGAAAGATACGGTAATAAAAAATAAAACGTATATATATATATATATATATATATATATATATATATATATATATATATATATATATATATATATATATTTATATATATATATAGTGAATAAATGACAAAAACTATGTTAAAAAATTGATGAAGGTGGCCATCTTATAATTTATTCCTTTAATTCAGTTGACTTTTACTATTCTTGAAGGTATCTGTTTCGTAGCACAAAATCAATCACTTAATTACTATATCAATCAGTGAATCTATTATGCCCTTAACTCATCTGAAGAAATAGGAACAATCAATCCGTCAAAAGAAAATAAAGTGTGATTTGACATGATTAAGAAGAAGAGAAGCTGCAATAACCTTTAATAGGTTTTCATTACACCATTTTTAACTGAATTAAATAGTGTAAATAAATGGTCAGTCTTTTGTTATTTATTCACTATATAGCTCTGTAATTACATTGAGCTCCTTAAATAAGGATTGGTATATATTATAAGAAAATATATTTCCACACACACACACACACACACACACACACACACACACACACACACACACACACACACACACACATATATATATATATATATATATATATATATATATATATATAAATGTTATCAAAGACAATATAAGTTACTTTTCTACCTTACTGGATATGTTTTTAATGTTTTTATTTAATGTCACATGTTTATTCAGTTCGAAAAACATACAGAGTTTACCGATGTATTGGAACATTTAAAATGGTGCCTGACTGTCTTTGGCACGGTAAGTTTGGGAAAAGGAGTTAAACATAAAAAAAATTATAAAAAAAATACTGTTAAAAACCCACCGAATATATGTAAGCCTTTGTCACGGTAACATATATTGAGCGAGTTTCTAACAGTATTTTGCCTAGTTTTTTTTTAATTTTATTTTTAAGTCCTTTTCCCAAACCTATCGTGTCAAAGAGAGAGTCGGGCGCCATTTTAAATTTTCCAATACATCGGTAAACACTGTATGTTTTTCGAGCTGAATAAACATGTTACATTAAATAAAGACGCTAAAAACATATCCAGTTAGGTAGAAAAGTAACTTATCTTGCCTTTGATAGCATTTATTTGTTATATATTTGTTTTTTTGACAACTTTTTCGAATCTATGTGTATAGTAATACAAAACCAACTTTTTTCTTCTCTACACTCTCTCTTTTACAGATGTGATGTTGCTAGTCTCAGTTTTCTTTTTAATATAAATACTATTATTTTATGTGCTTTTTTCCCAGAATTATCTGCTCTATCCCCTGCTTCCTGTGTTTCAGCTCGTTTACTCGTTCTTCTCCATTAATTGTAATGCTGCTTTCTATTCAAGAACTACATGTGTGTGGAACTCCTTTCCTGTTTACTGTTTTCCTTCTACGTATAACCTTGTTTTTTTTCAAGTCTAAGGCTAATAGGCGTCTCAAGTATTTGCGGTAATCATCTTTTGCCCGTGGTAGCTCCTTACATCAATTGGCTGCACGCTTTGTCTGGAGCGAGTTCTATCAAAAAGTGATCGATATTTGAGAAAAATATATTAAATGAAAATGTTTACGCATGTAACTTTAGCGAAACTATTCCAAAAGAAAAGGGATGCTAATTTTACTTTATGTATATTAAGTGTTTATTTATCAATATATCTATAAAAATGAGATTGTGTGTGAGAACATTTCTCAACCTACATACTCGACGACTTTTTTATCTACAGACTTTAAAGATGATATGTAGGATATTCAGACATGTGGAAAACGTTTTAAATTAATTGGTACGTGAGGGGTCATCGAATTTTAATCAGTTTGTCAACTGTTTCACGAACGCGCATGCGTAAATCATTCACGTGACAGATTAGTTATGTTAAGAATAAGTAAGTTTGAAAACACTTTTTTAAATTCGTCAAGCTGGCCCGGTGGTCATCGTATTTGACTCACTGTCTTAAGGTTTTGGTTCCGATGTCGGCTCGAGTATATATATATATATATATATATATATATATATATATATATATATATATATATATGGACGTTTAAAAAGCCAAAAACAATGTGAAGAAAGACCGGAAAAATGGAAGTAAAGACAAGAAAAACAAACAACAGTAGACGTTTGTTTGTTTTTCTTTTCTTTACTTCCATTTTTTCGGTCTTTCTTCGCATTGATTTTGGCTTTTTAAACTTCCATATATTCCTTTAACAACAATGGTTCAAGCAAACTACTACCTACTCTTATATATATATATATATATATATATATATATATATATTACTTACAAGAAGTGAATCGTTTAGAGAAGAACAACGTGCACATTTTTCAGTTTTTTCCGATTTTTTACTTCATTTTTTAAAGGATTTTGACGTTACGTTTAATACCTACGGTATTTCTGTTTATAGTAAATAAGAATTCTGCATTAATTAAAATATAATATTTATCCGTATTTTACGAATGGGCAACGCCGGGAGGCCTGCTAGTACCCTAGAGTCACCGGGGGCCATTCGTGATGATCGGTGATGGTGGAAATTAGATGAGCTAATTTATTTTAGAGGACAGATTATTAAAAACCTTTTTATATAAGACTGTAAAACGACCATGTTATAGTCAGCTGTGCAGCAGCCCTGCGGTATTGTGTTCTACGGGCACGCAGCTCAGGGGGGAAAAAGCTTTGTTCATGGAATTCTTGTTTAAGCACAGATGGAGAGTAAGGGAAATTGCTGATAGTGTCGAGTCCAGCCTTTTCCCAGAATGCTTTATAGATAGAGGGGAACGATAGAATGAAGCTCAGTCGAGCACCTGCCATGGAAATAATGAGAGAGCAGAGAGAAACTGGCAACGTACTTTCTACGAGAAAGAGAAAATTATGAGGAGAAAAGACATCACCAACAAGCGTCAGCAATAGCACTTTCCACCGCAGAGCTTAAAAAAAATTAATATTAATATTCGACGCGGATTAAAGCAAAAAAGCGTAATTACAAATCTCGAAAGGTCATATTCAAAAGGTCAGAAATCGGAAAGTTAACAATTGATTAATTGGATTGATAATCGATTTGTTAATCGGCTATTAATGGCGATCATCGTAGCAGATAATAACTAATTGTATTCATCGAATGAAGACGAAAAATATTAATCGGATTTTTATACGAGGAAAAAAAAACTCTTTAATGTGAATAGTTCTTGACGAAAAAAATGTAATTGTTAAAACAGATTTCAAAAACTAAATCAAGTGATTCTGATGTTGGCATTATTTTTCTTGATATTTTTTTTTTTAGTTATAAAAATCGGGATTTGTATAATTCCGCAGTGGACTCTTTCATATGTAATATATTGATGTTGGCATTCTCTGGATGCTCAGCGTAAATGGAGACGACCTGATATTATTGTAGGCCTTTTGTTAAAATTACAAAAGTATTTATCTAAGAAAGTAGGGACGCCCGACGTAGCCCGGTCGTAAAATACGCTTAAATATGATATTTGAATTTATGAAGATTTCGTGTATATTATTATGGAATCAATTTTCTATCGATTCTTATATATTATAAAGTTGTGATTTTAAAAACAAAAAAAAAAAAATATCCATATGACTTGGGTGCATCAGCCTGAATTGAAACTGAAACCAAAACTTATATATATATATATATATATATATATATATATATATATATATATATATATATATATATATATATATATATACTATAAATCTACTACTGGGCTACTAAGAATCATAGATGGTTATCACAAAGAAAGAATATGCCAGTTTGTCTTGAAAAAAAAACAAAGCAATAAATAATAAGAAAAACAGTCTACAGTAAGATAGTTTCTCAAACATGCATTTCTTGGAAAGAAGTTTCTGGTATAAAAAGATGTATTACAATTATTTATTTATTTACATCTCTCTCTCTCTCTCGCTCGCTCTTTCTCTTTCTCTCTCTATTTCTCGCTTTCATTCCCTTTCTCTCTCTTTCAAATATAATTCTATTGTTTTAAAAGTAGTTAAAGCTTGCATTTTGCGCGCACCAGACATATAGTAGTTTGGTGCGCATGCAATGGATCGACGGAATATTCTCCCTCATTGTTAACCGTAAAATAAATTATATATATATTTTTTTTATAAAAAATGCATTTATTCGCTATTTTTGTACAAGCGTTCGATTTCAGCATGCCATTAATGCCGACGATGGAAAGATGCCTGTAACGACGCAATGAAGAAAAGAAGCAACCCATACCAACCAGTTATAGCCGTCGACATCTCAATCCGTTGTGTTGATGTTTCCATGTGTCTATCGTTTGATATCGTATCTAGCACCCGGGGGAGCTGGTTGCGTTCCCAGGGCGTCCCTCAATCAAGTAACTCTCCCCTGGAAACGATAGTGTCATAATTAAAGGTCTTTACTTCTAAAGCACTGAGTTAATAAAGAAGTTGGGGACATAAATTTTCCTCTCTCCAATTGACCATTGAAATAAATTATAGCATAGCTTTATTGTGATCTCTTAGTCTTACCGGATTCAAAGACAAGAATTCATCGAGTCTGGTGGAGTATCCAGCTCCGTTCTATTACTTGAAGTAATATCACTCGGAGAAGATTTACCATTCCTTGCTAAGTGTTAGCCATACCGAGAAGATCTTATCTGAGCTGTGAATATTATGTGATTTTGAATTTTTTAAAATTACATTTTCACCCCAAACAAGGCACATTGTCACTTTGATGTAGGGGGATACTATCAGGGACATAAGGTACAGGGGTACTATGTAGGGAGTTGGGCAGCAAGATGTCGGTTCACGTTACACTTGAACGTCTGCATGCCAGTGCAGTTGGGGAAGCAGGGACCGGAAGAGAATTCCAAAGTCTAGCGATTCTGGGGAAGAAACTACTGGCGTAAAAGGCTCTCTTACATCTAGGGATCTCCACTGTGAAGGGATGGGATTTAGCTGCTTGTCGGGTTTGTCGGAGGTATTTACGTCGAGGGGGTACAAGTGCTTGCAGTTCGTCGGAGCATTCACCGTTAAAGTACTTGTAGAACAGGCAGAGGGATGAAACATTTCGTTGATGGGACAGAGGCTGAAGCTTAGATGACAGTTCAGGATCTATCAGGTTAGCGACTCTCTTTTGAACCTTGTCTAAGAGCGAGAGACAAAATATTTAGTCAGAATTTAATTGTAGGAAAAAGTATCCTCATACCAGCTTGTTCTGACGAACCTCTGTACAGAGAGACCTTAGAGACTCGAGGATAGTGTCTCTTTTACAGTTTGGGTTAGATCCTTACATTCCAAATAAATCAAGCCAAACTTTAAAAAAATGTGCACGTTAGAGGTGTTTTATTTTTTTTTGGTCAATAAAAGTTGTTAGATTTTATATTTATTCGAGTATAATGTTTTTTGTCTGCAAATTTGGAGTTTACTTTTCAAAAAAAAAAGAAAAGATACTGCTGATACTTTGTGGACTTAGAGAATATTTTCCTTTATTCGATAGAGTCAAGACCATGAATCTGAAATCTGAATTCGAACCGTTTATTCAAAGCACTATCTACTTTATTATTGTGTGCCTAAACACATCGTATCCAACGCCGAAAGAATACCAGATGATCTTGTTTCGATAGCCGTTATTAAATACACCTCAAAAGCAGAATTTCTTTGAAACAACAACATGGCACAAAAAAGGAAAGAAAGAAATACCGAGGATGAAGCGTAACTTTGAAACATATTTATAAATTTCAAACAAAAATAAATACCTGTTTATTTTCATAATGCGTTGTTTTTGGCTTAAAACTTATCTATTACGTATTTTATTTTATTCTAAAAAACATGTATTCACAGAATCAATGAGATACTAACACTGAACCCCATTACATGAACTGTTCAGATTGACTGGCGTGATACCTGTGCCATATCCGAAAGGGATGCTGATGTGAGAATCTAAAAACAAATGCAAAACCGTTAGAAGACCCCCTCCCTGTCTGTCCATGGACAACCAAAAGGCAGATTGAAATCCAGAATATTTAGTCAGGTTTCTGACACTTTTGCTAGGAGCAAAGTGTAGTATCTGTTCCGGCAGATACTGCAAGCTATGACTAGCAAAGACCAGCTATGACTAGCAAAGACCAGATGTGGGGGCAACCCCACATGCCTGACCTTTAACCAGCTCCCATTTCCCACCTCTCGGGAGCTGGTCCCCTTTTTCCCTTCCCCCTCCCTTCACTCCTCACATTAAAAATCGGCCTTGTGCCTAATTTGCTCGGTGGGGGAGCAAATAAATACCATCTGTTCCGGCAGATACGTGCTTGGCCTTCGGGCCGAGATGAAAGTGTAGTATCTGTTCCGGCAGATACTGCAAGCAAAGACCAGATGTGGGGGAAACCCTACATACCTGACCTTTAACCAGCTCTCATTTCCCACCTCTCGGGAGCTGGTCTCCTTTTTCCCTTCCCCCTCCCATCACTCCTCACATTAAAAATTGACCTTGTGCCTAATTTGCTCGGTGGGGGAGCAAATAAATACCATCTGTTCCGGCAGATACTGCACTTAAGATGATTTGTACCAGTTAATGGAGGGGAAACCCTCTATACTGGGACAATTATTATTTTTGGTAACCAGAGTGCCCCCTTTTTGCCTACTTTCAGGGGAGCTGGTTTTTACCTCACATTAAAAACGGCCTTGTGCCTAATTTGCTCTGTGGGGGAGCAAATAAATACCATCTGTTCCGGCAGATACTGCAAGCTATGACTAGCTATGACTAGCAAAGACCAGATGTGGGGGCACCCCCATATGCCTGACCTTTAACCAGCTCCCATTTCCCACCTCTCGGGAGCTGGTCCCCTTTTCCCCTTCCCCCTCCCTTCACTCCTCACATTAAAAATCGGCCTTGTGCCAAATTTGCTCGATGGGGGAGCAAATAAATACCATCTGTTCCGGCAGATGCTGCACTTAAGATAATTTGTACCAGTCAATGGAGGGGAAACCCTCTATACTGGGACAATTATTATTTTTGGTAACCAGAGTGCCCCCTTTTTGCCTACTTTTAGGGGAGCTGGTTTTTACCTTACATTAAAAACGGCCTTGTGCCTAATTTGCTCAGTGGGGGAGCAAATAAATACCATCTGTTCCGGCAGATACTGCAAGCTATGACTAGCTATGATCAGCTATGACTAGCAAAGACCAGATGTGGGGGCAACCCCACATGCTTGACCATTAACCAGCTCCCATTTCCCACCTCTCGGGAGCTGGTCCCCTTTTTCCCTTCCCCCTCCCTTCACTCCTCACATTAAAAATTGGCCTTGTGCCTAATTTGCTCGGTGGGGGAGCAAATAAATACCATCTGTTCCGGCAGATACTGCACTTAAGATAATCTGTACCAGTCAATGGAGGGGAAACCCTCTATACTGGGACAGTTATTATTTTTGGTAACCAGAGTGCCCCCTTTTTGCCTACTTTTAGGGGAGCTGGTTTTAACCTCACATTAAAAACGGCCTTGTGCCTAATTTGCTCAGTGGGGGAGCAAATAAATACCATCTGTTCCGGCAGATACTGCAAGCTATGACTAGCTATGACCAGCTATGACTAGCAAAGACCAGATGTGGGGGAAACCCCACATGCCTGACCATTAACCAGCTCCCATTTCCCACCTCTCGGGAGCTGGTCCCCTTTTTCCCTTCCCCCTCCCTTCACTCCTCACATTAAAAATTGGCCTTGTGCCTAATTTGCTCGGTGGGGGAGCAAATAAATACCATCTGTTCCGGCAGATACTGCACTTAAGGTAATCTGTACCAGTCAATGGAGGGGAAACCCTCTATACTGGGACAATTATTATTTTTGGTAACCAGAGTGCCCCCTTTTTGCCTACTTTTAGGGGAGCTGGTTTTTACCTTACATTAAAAACGGCCTTGTGCCTAATTTGCTCAGTGGGGGAGCAAATAAATACCATCTGTTCCGGCAGATACTGCAAGCTTTGACTAGCAAAGACCAGATGTGGGGGCAACCCCACATGCCTGACCTTTAACCAGCTCCCATTTCCCACCTCTCGGGAGCTGGTCCCCTTTTTCCCTTCCCCCTCCCTTCACTCCTCACATTAAAAATTGGCCTTGTGCCTAATTTGCTCGGTGGGGGGAGCAAATAAATACCATCTGTTCCGGCAGATACTGCAAGCTATGACTAGCTATGACTAGCAAAGACCAGATGTGGGGGCAACCCCACATGCCTGACCTTTAACCAGCTCCCATTTCCCACCTTTCGGGAGCTGGTCCCCTTTTTCCCTTCCCCCTCCCTTCACTCCTCACATTAAAAATCGGCCTTGTGCCTGGTTTGCTCGGTGGGGGAGCAAATAAATACCATCTGTTCCGGCAGATGCTGGACTTTGTGACCATTGCCCTTGTGGCAATTGGTTATTGGTACATGTAGGGGCAACCCTATATGTACCATCCCCTTCCCCTCCCTCCCCCTTCACCTCACATAAAGCCGACCTTGTGTCACATTTTGCTTACGTGGGGAAGCAAATAAATACCTACTTGTAGGGGAAATGTTCTCATGTCAGGTTGTCCCGACAAAGCCCTGTGCAGAGAGACCTTAGAAGCTCAAAGACAGTATCTCTTAGGTATTTAAGTTATTTTCTGTTGGAATGCAATGCGTTATTTCATTTGAAAGTGCATACAATATTAATGATTAACAACATATACGAAAAATATATTTTTTTCCTTATCCTCTACTACTACTACTACTACTACTACTACTACTACTACTACTACTACTTTGCATTCTTCTTATTTATTTAGGTATTCTTTTATATTTACACAGCGATACAGAAGCACTTTTTTCATTTTTCTCTTCTTCTATCTCAAGGGAGATAACCCAAGCAAATTTTCTAATGCAATATTTCCGCATGCTGAAGAAGCAGACCGGAAATCGTAATGAAATGGGCTGCACATGGAGATAGAAAAAGCATTCCTATTCTGTGTTGGATTTTATCTCCACGCAAACATCCATTCGCATCGGATGATCCGCCAGGTAGCCATACCACCCAAGTCAAATGCTTTGTAAAATAAATTACCTCTTTTCAAAGATGTATCACAACTGTTGGAAGAACGGTATAGACAAATAAAAACACGTCCATTTCTGCCTTTCACATGAATTGAGACACAACTAGCGAACAATACGTAATAAATACATGCAATAACAAATATATGTTTTTGAGAAAAGGAAAAATAAAAAACAAACAGCAAACGATAAAAAAAGTAACGTTTAATTCTGGCGGTATTAGAAAAATGGTTGCTAAACTAATTTGATACCGACACAAGTTGCTTTGTATGTGACCCGATGTAGATTATGTTTTCAAGTGTGTTTTTTTAAATTGTTTTTAAGAATATCTAAGAACGGAGTCATTTCGTAGACGTGACGTAGACGTGACGTAGACGTGACATAAGCAATTTGAATTACAAACGGGAAAAGTCTAATTTATTTCCGACTTTTATCGAAATACACAACTAAAAACGCGACGTTACCTTTTGTAAAAGGACTCTTTTTAAACCAATAGAAAGATCAATTCCGACTTTTACGCATATATATATATATATATATATATATATATATATATATATATATATACATATATATATATATATATATATATATATATATATATATATATAATATTTTTATTACGTTTGTCGAACTAAGTATAAAACTGGTTATTGTTAGCTTTTACTAAGGTTATTGCTAGGTTATAATTAGCTTATGGTTAAGTTATGGCTTAGTTAGGGTTGGGTTATAGTATGGTTATGGTTAGGTTAGGCTTAGGTTATTGCTAGTTTAAATTAGTTTAGAGTTAGGTTATGATTACGTTATAATTAGGTTGTGCTTAGGTTATGGTTAATATGGTTAGGTTATAGTTAGGTCATGGTTAGTTCTTTTTAAGATAAAGTTAGGCTTAGGTTATAGTTAGGTTATGATTAGGCTATGGTTAGATTATGGCTAGATAAGAGTTGGGTTATGGTTAGATTATGGTTAAATGTAGGAGGAGTAAGGAAGTTAGAGCACCAGAATTGATTGGCCAAATAAATAATTTCATGGATAATGACTGTCGTGTGTCTTTAGAGACAATAAATGCACAGTTCGATGTCAGTGTGGGAACTGTACACACAATTATTTGCTAGGAACTGAAGATGCGAAAGATTTGCGCAGAGTTTGTCCCAAGGATGTCGTCCACTTCTCCATCCTAGTTACAGACTGTTTGACCAAGATGGGCATCTATACAGTTCCTCACTCTCCCTATAGTTCAGCCATTGCTCCCTGTGGCTTTTAGTTATTCCCTAAGTCCAAGGAAAAACTTAGAGACTGTTGTTAAGAGTCAATTGAGGAGATGAAAGGGTCATTGATGTTGAAGTCGGAGGAAGTTACTTCAAAGGGGACTAAAATTGTGTGCACTATCAGTAAGAGTGCCTACACGGAAAAAGTATGAACACTTACTGAAGGCACCTCGTAATCTAAATATTCTAACATAATTTACAGAATATATATGGTGATGGAGGTCTACTTATACGGCATAATCACGTTGACACACAAGTTCCCGTCAGATCATGGAAGTTAAGCAACGATGAGTCTGGTCAGTACCAGATGGGTGACCACTTGGGACTTCCAGTTGCTGTATGTACACTCCGCTTATCTCGGCATTGTTTCCAGTCGTCTTGGACTTCTTCTTGCCACTGGGCTCAACCAATGCCGATTCAGGAGAGATGTGGTTGGAGATTTGTGCAATCCTTGCCAAACAATTACATGCACAGATGCCCCTACAGAGGGTATCCATTGTCTTTCGAGACTGAACAGAGGCATCCATCGGAGGTCTACTTCCAAAACATTTGTATTAGTTTCTGATATATAATCCCATGCTCTAGATGTCTAGAGCGAACACTTACCCCACCATATTATTGTATCAGCTTTACAAGAACAGATATTACACACTGATCCTAGCTCGAAGTCAAAGAAAAGGCCATTTTAGTTTGAGTTTCCTTATTGCACACAACAGTGACATCAAATAAAATTTTTAAAGAATTATTTATTTTTACATTGTATCTTCGACGATCAGGCGATCACATCTACAAAGGAGGCGGCAAGTGATAAAGTACACGCAAAAAAAAAACAAAAAAAACGGGAGTAGCCTTTGTTTCTATACATCTGAAGAAGGCTGGAGATTACATCGGTCGAAATGTTGTAAGACTAACATAAAAACGAGAACAGTAGTCCGGAGAATCCAAATAACGCGAAACTGATTTTATTTATTTTCTTTTTATCGACTCTCAGGAGTCTCCAAACTAAGGCCCGCGGGCCAGATCCGGTCCGACAAAGTCTTTAATCTTGCCCGCAGAGCTTTGATAAAACACATAAAAAATAATCATGAAATATTTAAAAAATGGAAATGTGTAAAAATAGTGCGAAAATAATTTAAAAAATGTTTGGAGAATCAATTTTACTAAAAATACAAGCAAAAGAGAGTATAAAATACGTTCGGGTAATTTCTTTTTTTTTTATTTTGGTCCGCGTAGCTCTAAACAAATCAGCAATACATCCTCTTGTTCGAAAAGTTTGGAGATATAAAGTAACAATTTCTACTGTTCTCCCGTGGCGAAGGTTTGGAAAGTTTCAATTTCCCTACTATTTTATTAATAGCTGCAGTGAGATTATAGAGTTTGATAACTTTCACAAGGCTATTAATAAAAATGTCTGTCATAATAACGAAAGAAAACGAACTCGGCATGCCGAACTCACAGTCCGTGCTTAAAGCCACGTCCACTTTATTATAACACTAATTCTTTTTTTGATCTGGAAATCTGTCAAAAATCCCTTAGTTTCGATGCCCTCCTTTACTCAGTGCTTGCTTGTCCTTATCATAATCTTATAATCAACGCTGGTTTTCTTTATTATTTGTTTCGATTATGAAACTATAATTCCGGCTGTTTTTTTTCCATGTGGACAGGAGCCAGAATAATCAATTGTCTCTCCCGTCCGGAATCTGAGCCAGAATGATTTTTAGACAGAAAATTTCGATTGGCATGCATCATTTTTAATTAATACGTTCCTCATTTAAAAAAAAAAAAATTGTCGCATTTTTATATATCTGTAAAAGTGAGAGTATGTGTGTGTTTTTGAGGATAATTCTCAACCTATATACTTAACAGATTTTTGATTTACAGACTTGAAATTTGGTATATAAGGTATTCAGACATGTGGAAAACTTTTTAATCGGTTTTCATCCAGGAAATTGGCTGCTTCGGGGTCAAAATAAAAAAAAAATCATACGGGGGGGGGCATCGAATTTTTATCAGGTTATCAACTGTTTCACGAACACGCATGCCTGAAGCGTTCATTATGTTAAGAATAAATAGGTTTGAAAACACTTTTTAAAGACGGGTCAAGATGGCTTAATGGTTATTGTACTTGACTCACTGTCTTTTGGTTTTGGCTTCGATCTCAGCTTGAGTATTATATTTTTACTGACGAGAAGTAAACTGTTTAGAAAAAAGAACAAAAAAAAAAAACAAAAAAAACAAAAAAACAAAAAAAAAAAAAAACAAAAAACAAAAAACAAAAAAAAACAACAAAAAACAAAAACAACAAAAAACAAACAAACATAATACTCGCATACACATGTCTCAGGGTCTTTCATTTTTTTTTTTTTTACTTTTTGTTTTGAAAAAGAATTTAACGTTCTGTTTAATACGTACGGGATTTCTGTTTATAATGAATAAGACTTTTGCATTAATTAAAATATAATATTTATGCGTATTTTACGACCGGAAACCCCGGGCGGCTTGCTAGTGAAGCTATAATTTCGGATGTTTTCCTCCGTGGCCAGAAGCCAGAATAACCAGTTGTCTCTGCCGTCCGGAATCTGAGCCAGAACGATCTTCACACAATAAAATTTTGATTGACATGTATCATTTTTAATTAATATGTTCTGAAAAGGGTTCAATCTTTTTTTCATTATGTTATAATTTTTCGTGGTTTTGTTTAAAAATTTGGTCCATTTGTTTTCTTTTTTTTTACAACGATTTTTCCCCAATTAGATTTTTTTTTTCAACGATTTTCCTACAATTAGATTACTTCGGTCTAATTAACACAAGTGTCATTTCACTTTTTAGACGAGCCATCGACACGTTTGATGCCTTATTAAATATGATTCGTAGTTTACTTTACTTCGTTTCTATATTTGGACTAATTTTCAATCGCACAGGACCGAGGGAGATGATAAGAGATTAGAACCTTACCAAGGGGAATAGTTTTTTGTTTTATTTATTCATGTCAAGTTTAAATAGATTGATAAATAATTGGGGCGTTTGATTCGTGCCAAGTGCAAGCAATTTAGCAATCTCGACTTCTAGGTCATACAAAGAGCTTGGTCATAGCAACAGGACATGCACACAGATACATAACAGATGTAAATAGACACCATAGTAACTCATACTTACTAAAACTTAGAACTTCACGCCTGTGGAACTCTGTTCCGTCTGCCTGCTTCCCACCTGACTACAAATTGGATGTGTTCAAGTCCAACGTTAACAAATTCCTAATGAACCACCCCCTTAAGTAAACACTTCATCAAATCTCCACACTAACGTAATGTACTTGCAATAACTCTTATCCCTGAGTGACTTCCGGGCCTTGATAAGTGGTGACCACTGTGTAAAAAAAAAAAAAATTTCTGCTGTCTTCTTTTGCAGCACTATGGTTATGTTGTTTTTTAAACACCCTTCAGCATGGCCAGGTAGTAATTTGGTCGTAAGCGAAGGGATACACTAAATAATGCAATCCCATTATTCCCTTTCTTTTATCGACCTCTTTTTCGTCCGGACAGCATGGGGTAAGCATGTGTTATTTTTCCTTTCTGTAAACGAGACAGGGGGGAGGGCATCCCTCTCTCCCTCAACACTAGTAAAGGTTAGTTAGTATTAAAGAAGTAATGGTAAAAATTAATAGTATGATCTGTAAATTGTATGTTAATATATATATATATATATATATATATATATATATTGTATACATTTTATAAAATTATATTTCTCATATATATTGCGACCCGTGCCGTGTGTTTTTGTGTCGGTCATAAATGTCTTGAGTCAAAAGAGGTGGCCCTAAGGACAAGGAAGGTTCCAGCCAGGATGCCAGCAGAGATCAAGACGTTTTCCTGGAAGAAGAAGGAGCCACGCATTTACATCCAACATATTAGGTATGATTTTTCTCTTGATATTCAGACCCTAATGACTGGCCCATCACCACATCATCATCGGACCGTTTCTAAGACATTAAGTGTAGCACGTGAGTCGGTCACACGCCAATGACCGACTGAAATCCATATCATTTTGAAGCTAAACCCTTCGGACGACAAATACGAAAAAAATTGACCCCAAAAAATAAATTCCTTCACCCTCAACTGGGCACTTTTCTAGAGGGAGGGGTCGCTTTTTCCGCCGATATTTTCAAAAGTCATTCCTCTTTTCGATTGACTAGCCTTAATTAAAACATTCGTCATTCCAGTTTGGCGATGGGCGCAACAGCAAAGACGTCACGTTTTTATGTTCTTTTCCTCTTTTATCGGTACAGGTTCGAGCCTGCCTGCCTACTACCAATTTTTTTTCAACACACACCTCTAATTATCCGAGCAACGCCGAGCACTGAAGCTAGTTTCATATAAATCTAATTGTTGGCATTCGTTCCCCCTATCTTTCTAGTTAGAATTATTTCTAAAAAGACATCGGGTACCAGTAAACTTGGCTCATCCAGTTTGGGAGTCCGTGTCGTTAACCACTTAACTACTGTCACCTTCCTGTTGCTAGTGATTGCGCAATAATTGTTTCACAGAAAACTTATCATCAAGCACTTTTCAGGGGCTATCCATTGTTTCTCGAGTCATATGTAGGCCAATTACATAACAGTAATAAGAGTATTATAAATATAGTTTCGAGAGCCTACAGTCACAAAAAAGTAAATTAATATTATTACGGAATTTTAATGAGAATTAATAAGATTAATGTTACGTCGAATTCGTTCTTGCCGTGCGCAACTATTCCAGATATAAATTGTACCATAATTATACAATAATCAATACATTCACAATCTACTGTAAAGTCCCATATCCTAGAATACTTCGATATTTCATGATTAATCACTATTACTTGCTCTTTTACTCTCTCTCTCTCTCTCTCTCTCTCTCTCTCTCCTCTATCTAGTATATACTAGCAGGCCGCCCGGCATTGCCGGATCATAAAATACGCTTAAATATTATATTTTGATTAATGCAGATTTCGTATTTATTATTATATTATATTGGACCCAATATATAGTAATGCTTTAAAAAATAAAAAATATGACACGCGCGCAACCACCAAGAATCGAAACAAAACGTTTAGCATACGATTTACTTTTTCCTTTGACGTTAATGCCTGAGCTATCATGACATATTTTCAGCAAGGCTAAAAATTAAAACATGAACCAATAGCTATTACGTTATGCATGCATATTCGTAATACCGTCGATCGACCATCACCTGGCAAATTCAATTTTTTTAATGTTCACCCTTTTCCACCGATTTTCCCCAGCTAAAACCCAAATATAAAATTTGGGGTTGAATACTCTATATATTAAGTTTCATGTCTGTAGACCGAAAACTGACAAAGGAGGTTGGTAGGCAATTTTTTTAACAAATATATATACGCATACATTAATATATATAGAAAGATATTTGTGTTTACTATAAACTTTTTATGCAAATATCACGCAAGTATAAATCATGTAGAATATCTGCATGGATATAATTACATGTAATAGTGAACTAATGATGATCATCCCATGAGAAAACCGAAAAAAATCTAATACGGAATTAATTAAAATGAATGGTTAAAAGAATATGCAAATTAGCTGGATCTTTTGCTAGTGAATGCTATTTCACAACCCATATATAAGAAAGTTGTATTTTCTTTTTAAATAAATAGAAAAAAGTGTTTTTAATATGAATATCAACACACACACACACACACACCCACCCACACACACACACACACACACACACACAAAAAGACAAAAAAACAAAACAAATTTATAGGAGTATAGACTTACATTCACCCTAACAAGCATATCGCCACTTGGACGTAAGGGTTTATTATTTGGGATCAGCTCTAGGAAAGATTAACAAGATGTTGGTTTACGTTAAATTTAAACTTCTGCATATCAGTACGGTCAGGGAAGCAGGTAGCAGAAAGGGAATTCCAAAGTCTAGCTGTTCAAGGAAAGGAACTATTCGAGTGGAAAGCTTTCTGGCATTTAGAGACCTCAACAGTGAAGGGGTGAGATTTTGTTGCCAAGCGAGTTTGTCGGGGATATGTACGTCGAGGGAGTGTAAGTGCAACGAGTTAATCAGAACACATTCCATTACTCATTTGTAAAACAAATACAGAGATGCAACTCAATGTATTTGTTCCAATTCATATTATCTGCGAATGTTAGGCCGAGGAGTTTGAAGGAAGAATTCTCAGGAAGAGTGTAATTTGTCATAGATATAGGTGATTGAAGAGGCGTCTTGTACTTGTTAATGGAAAACAGCTTCTTACTAGCATTAAATGTTAGCATTCATTTGCGGCCGCATTCCACTGCGGGCTGGAGGTAATTTTCTAACGATTCTGCCATTGTTTAAAATGTACTTACACCCCTTCCTTTCTCATGCATTTTATAGAGCATTGTATCATCAGCAAATATACTCATCTCTAATACAATATCATCAGGGAGATCGTTTATGAATATCAGGAATAATAGTGGTCCAAGGATCGATCATAAATACATACATACACACAAACACTCACACATGCACACACACACGCACATATATACATATACATACACACACACCTGCGTATACACACATACACACATTTTTGCCCCATTTGCTAAGCCTTTATCGCAGGACCATCAAACAATTGCCCATGGAATGAAAGGAATTAAAAACAATTAAACTCTGAATTCAGGCGAATACAATGACAATCTAGAGTTATCGCGCAAGCGGAAGTCGCGAATATTGCATAGACGCTAGTTAATTGCCTTAGTTATAACTCCACAGACAGTGCCCATTCTAAAGTATTTTTAGTCGCGTACAAGCGACTCTATAAGTCACTCCGTCGGTCAGTCGGTCGGTCGGTCGGTCGGTCCGTAACACTTTTGTGCTTGGCCTTTTTGGTTAAGATCAAAGGTTAATAGATGCTGTTCTTAGCTTTTTAAGCTTTTCTTGGCCTTTTGGCAGGGATCAAAGTGTAGTATCTGTCTGACAGATACTGCAAGCAAAGACCATATGTGGGAGCAACCCCACATATAAGACCTTGGTCAATGTAGGGCTTACCCTTCATACCAATTGTAACTATCCAGCTCCCCTACTCCCCAGGGAGTTGGTCCCCATTTCCTCTTCACTCCTTACATAAAAAATGGCCTTGTGCCTAATTTGCTCGGTGGGGTAGTAAATAAATACCCTTTTCTTGGCCTTTTGGCCAAGATCAAAGTGTAGTATTTGCTCCGACAGATACTGCAAGCAAAGATCATATGTGGGGGCAACCCCACATATAAGACCTTGGTCAATGTAAGGGAAACCCTTCATACCAATTGTCACGATCCAGCTCCCCTACTCCCCAGGAATTTGGTCCCTATTTCCTCTTCACTCTTCACGTAAAAAATGGCCTTGTGCTTAATTTGTTCGGTGGGGGAGCAAATAAATACACCCTCCACATATAAGACCTTGGTCAATGTAGAGGAAACTCTTCATACTAATTGTCATTATCCAGCTACCCTACTCCCCGGCGAGCTGGTCCGCATTTCCCTTCACTCCTCACAATAAAAATCGCCCTTGTGTCTAATTTGCTCGGTGGGGGAGCAAATAAATACCCTTTTCTATGCCTTTTGGCCAAGATCAAAGTGTAGTATCTGTTCTTACTACATATTGTACTTATGTTTGTAACTTTCTGATATAGCTTGAGGATCCCTTTTCTATATTAATTTAATGTAAAATGATCACCTACTTTACAACCAGTCAGTCTCAAAGCCATTCAAGTTATTCTCCAGATCATTCAAGTTGTTTTTGAAGGATTCCAGTTATTTTTTAAGCATTCAAGTCATTCTTAAGGTCATTCAATTCATCCTTAAGTTAGTTCATTAAAGTCATTATAAATCATTGACTTTTTTATTAATTTAAGTCATTTCAGCCCATTTTTCGGTCATTATAGTTTATCTTTAAGAATTTCATGTCAATCCTACATTCAAGCTGTCATTCATTACACGAGAGCACATGGCTGATGGCTATCGGTCTTGTTTTAATTATATATATATATATATATATATATATATATATATATATATATATATATATATATATATATAACGGGGGAGGCGTTCGACTTTGTCAGAGCATAAAATACGCTTAAATATGATATTTTAATTTGTCCAGATTTCGTATATATCATTATAGAGTCGTAATTTCAAAAGTAAAAGAAGTATTTTGATGCCATCAGCTAGAATCGAAACCGGAGCTTTAGCTTTCAACGTGAGACGCATACGAACTGGCTAAAAATTAAAAAAGAAAATTAAATAAAGATGAATGCAGAAAATTCATAACCGTTTTTATTTTCATTTTTTACCCCCTTTTTGACCTTTTAAAAACTATTTTAACCAACTAAAGACCCTTAAAGAACGGCCCTTAAAAAATTCAGTCATTTGAGGCCCCTAGCGCTGCTCTGCGACTTTTTGTTTCGAATGAGATTAAGTTTGAATATATATATATATATATATATATATATATATATATATATATATATATATATATATATATATACTCTCATCTCTCCTTCCTATGTTCTATCTCTTTCTCTTTGTCTATTCCTTTTCTTTTTGTTTAATTTATTTTCATCTCTACTATGTCCGTTTCCCTATTCCCTCTTTCCACGCATCTTTTTTTCCCTATGTCATAGTCACTCACCATTCTACAGGGTGGAACGAAAAAATTGTCGCCCTAGAAAAGACGACATGATTCCATTTCTCTTTGATGAAAACCGGTTTTCTTTTTGTTGTTGTTGTTGCAGGCCATCTACTAGTTGGCTAGTTGTGTACAAATCCCAAGAACGATAGAAACCTTTTATCATGTCTGAAAGTGACACAATGTTCAACGAACGAGATCGGAGATATGCCGCTGTCCAGCTAATACTCTCTACCGATCCAGCACTCTGAAGATGTATCGCTGGATTGACACGAATATCAGGGACGTGCCCATGATGATGAAAATAAAGTTTTTTGGTCACGGTTATGGTCTTTGGTGCAGTTTCAAGTGAGAGCCATATCATGCCATCACACATCTTCGAAGTCAGCTTGAAAGTCAATATCATAGTGTACCTGGATGTGCTGAAGAGTGTGGTGATCCCCTGGTGCAATCAGGTGGCAATTGGTAGACTTTGTAATCTTCTCTCACTGGCCCCTTTCTCCCCCGACCTGAATTCACTGAACTACTTCGTTTGGTCATACATCGAGAGAATCACCAACATGATTTTCTAAAACACCAAAGCCAGCCTGATCGAGTGAGTGTGACAGCATGACTCGGCGCCAGCCACAAGTCAAAAGAGATCCAGGCTTGCCTTCAGAAGGAGCACTACGACTTTGTACTCTTTTCTCACTGCTCCGCCGCTCCTCCCCCGACCTGAATCCGCTGGACTACTTCGTTTGGTCATATATCGAAAACATCAACAATATGAGTTCCCATAACATCAAAGCTATCCTGATCGTCGCCATCCGCCAAGTATTCGCTGAGCTCTCACCAACCCTTTTGGAAAAGGCGTGCACTCAGTTCCGAACCTGTATCAAGGCGGTGATTGAGACTGAAAGCGGTTACATTGAATAGATGTCAGCTCCACTACAAAATCAAGTTACCTGAATTTGTTTTTCAATAAAAGTTTTAAAATAAAGCTGTAGTGTTGTTTTCTTTAGGGCGACACTTTTATCGTTCCACCCTGTATTCTCTCTTATTCGCTTTATCTCTTACACACACATGCACACACACTTACTCTCTTTCTCTTTCACTCTTTCACTCTTTATCTTCAACCCTCATCCTTATTCGTACTCTCGCTTTCTTCCTTTCTCTGTCTTATTTTCTTTATCGCTCCCCCTCTTCCCATTCTCTTCCGACCATCTTTCTCTAACACTATCTCTTTCTTTCGCTCTCGTCCCCATTTCTCCGTTTCCTTGTTTTCTCTTTCTCTCTTCTCGTCCTCTGCTTTTCTCCACTTTCAATTGCCAATTGTTTAATTCTTCTTATTTGCATAATTCTTCGTTTAATCATCAATTCAGTCAGAAGTGAAATGAAACGTGGCCAACATTCGTGTCTCCTTCGCTGCGAACTGACACGCTCAACAAACATGGCCGACATTCGGTCTGTTTTAGCTTTTACCCGAGAAGAAACTGTATTTCAACAAAAATTCGGTATTGACACCTGCTAAATAATTCTCAATTACTTATGAATAAGCATACATACATACATACATACATACATACATACATACATACATACACACACATACGTATATATATATATATATATATATATATATATATATATATATATACGAGGTTCCATCAACAAGTTGTCAGACTTTTTTTCTACGGGCATTTAAAATTGTGGTAGACTTTTGAAAATTCAGTATGTTATTGCTATATATCTTATGACATGACAGACCAATTTTTATAATTTCAGGTTCAAATGAACAGTTGCAGCAGGAATTGGAATACATTCTACTGTTTCCCACCTGACTACAACTTGGATATCTTCAAGTCCAACATAAACAAATTCCTGATGAATCGCTCCCTTAAGTAAGATACTTTATCAAATCTCCAATACTAACGATTACTACGATATTATCCCATTCATTACTGTACACGCAATAACCCTCATCCCCGAGTGGCTTCCGGGCCTTGATAAGTAGTGACCTTCATGTAAAAAAAAAAGTCTGATTATTTAAGTTGGTGAATTTAAAAACCCAATCTATACGTGAGGACACTTTAGAAGAAAAATATGCAATAACATTCTGATTTAAACTTGGAAAAATGACACAAAAACGTATGAAATACTTCAGACTGTTTTTGAACCATCTTGCATGAAGCGGGCATCAGTTTTTTGAGTGGCATACGAGATTCAAGGAAAAAAGGGAGTTTGTGAATGAGGAAAGGTGTGGGAGGAGTAACGAAGTCAGAATACAAGAGTTGATTGGCCAAATATCTCCCACCCCCATCCTCTTTCTTACTTTTTCTCGCATTCTTTCTTTCTCTATTATTTTCTCTATCACTCTCCCTTTCTCCTCCGACCATCTCATTTCATGGATAAGAACCGTCGTGTGTCTATAAAGACAATAAGTGTACAGTTTGATGCCAGTGTGGGAACTGTGTCACAATTAATCGCGAGGAACTGAAGATGCGGAAGATTTACAAGAAGTTTGCCCTAAGCGTGTTCAGAAAAAAATCAGAAAGACGTTTTCATGGACATCAAGATTGTCCAAACTTTGCTTCCTGTGACTTTTGGTTATTCCCTAAGCTCAAGGAAAACCATAGAGGCTGTCTATATGAGACAATTGAGGAGATGAAAGAGGCTGTGATGATTGTCATTGACACGCTCACCCAATAGGTCTTCTATGACGCCTTCCAGAAATTGTTGGAACGGTACAAGTGCATTGCAGCCGGAGGAGATTACTTCAAAGGGGACTAGAGTTTCATGAGTGTACTATCAATAAAAGTCTCATACCAATACTGCTTGACAATGAGGCTTTAGTATGGTGTATTCTAATTCGTGAAATCATAAAAAAAAATATTCAATCATCTCATAAGATGCATTGCAATAGCATACTGGATATTCAAGAGTCTACGACAAATTTAAAAAAAGAAAGGCCTGGAAATGTATTTAAGGCACCTCGTATAATGTTTTATACGTTCCTTTTAAATATTTACTTGAAAAGTGCGCAATACGTGAGTAATGCTATGTGGTAATTTATGAACATATACACAGAGTCATTCACGTTTTCTCCTTTACAGAAATTTGTGTTACCTTTTTTTTTATTAATTACGCATTCCCTTTATTCTGGTGGTAGTTATTTGGTGGCCCGGAGGTAGAGACTTAGCAAATGTGGCTACATGGCTGGGTTCATTCCTACATTGATGATTGTGTAAGCATGAAACACTAGTGCCACGGCCGCCGAGATATAGAAGGCCTGTTAACTGAAAAATGCCGGCAGGTAATTTAGGTAAGATTTTTCAAAATGTCATCGTCGATACTACATGAGGGCATTTTTTTAAAAAAAGGCATTAAGACATGTTAAAAAGAAAAGAAAGAAACCTAATTCGATAATTAATGAAATGGAACTTTATTCAATATAAAATATAAATATTATGTAAAATTACGTAATTTTAAATCAATAGACAATCTAATGCTGATAAAACTGAATTATGAATTTAGGGAACAAACAATTAAAGAAACATAAAACGACAAGATCATAGTGTAGTATCTGTTCTGATGCTAAAATTCACCTTTTCTGTCCTCGGCCGGTGGAGGAAAAATCCTTCATGACTGAAACAATTTTAATTTATGCTCCTATCCAGGATGTCCCTTACTGGGGAGCTGGATTTTCCCCAGAAGATTATATGTTGAAATATTTAAATAACAATTACTTTTAATACAGAAATTACATTTAAAGTTTTAATTTTCTGTTCTTCTATGTCCATTTTCCCCCATGTTTTTCATCAAAATGTGTAGCGTATTTTTCATCACTTACATGGTTAGGAAATCTATACTCCACTATAGTCTTCATTTTCATATCAGTGCAGAATACATGAATACGGAAATGAAGTTCACATAACTAAAATAATCTAGAAGACAACCATACCATAATGTGAACATTGGTTAAAAACTAAGAAAATATAGTAAACATCTACGAAATTTACCATCAGGGTTGTGGTGAATTTGGGAGGGGTATTATTATTATTATTATTATTATTATTATTATTATTATTTCACTCACTAGAAGTTGTCTCACAGGCCATCATCAGTGATCCCTCACTGGCAGTTAACTATGGTATTCGCTGGAGACCGAGTGACAACAAGTCTCCCCATATTTCCAGTGTTCTACACCGTTTGATCACTTGTGCAGATGATTGCACGTTATCGTAACAGCCGTTTGCCATTGATTTCTCATTCTCTCAGCATGAGTTACAATAAACCTAATTGGTTGGCTGGCTGAACTGAGCATGTGTCTGTATATATATATATATATATATAATTATTTCCACAACTAGAAACCGACGTAGCTTACACAAGCAATAAAAGTCAACAAACCGAAACTCTAAGACTCGAATTTCGCCCTCATTTTGGACTCATCACTTAGACACATCCGAACTTGTATCTAACTGATAAGGTCAAAAACTAGAGTCTTAGACTTCCGGTTTGTTGGCTGTCATGGCTCTTGTGAGCTGCGACGTTGTCTTTCTGTGGAAATAATTATATGTTCTCTTGCATTCTGAAGATTATATATATATATATATATATATATATATATATATATATATGTATAAATACAAAGTACCACAAATTCCAAGCATTCTAGCCTGACGATTCCCTAAAGACATTTTTTTACTTGGAAGTGGGGACGGAGTCACCGCTTATCAAGCGATTACTCTAGGATAAGGTTTAATGATGCTTAAGTAGACAGCGAGATAACACCGTGATGATCCGTAATGGTGAAACTTGGATGCTGTTTAATTACGAGGACGGTTCAACAAAAACTTATTCACATTAGACTTGAAAACAACCAAACTATAGTCAGCTTCGGAGTGGTCCCGTGGTACTGTATTCCATAGATTGGCAATTTTAGGAAAGAAACTCTGCTCATGTACTTTGTGTTTAGTTTTAGGCGCAGTGGAATGCGGAAAATTCTGTGTAGCTTACTTGCAATATATTTTTTATAAATTACTATACACAATGTTCCTTAAACAAGTTTCCAGACTTTTTCGTATGGGCACTTTTATTGATAGCACACACATGAACCTCTAGTCATCTCCAAAGTAATCTCCTCCAGCTGTAATACACTTGTTGTACCGTGACAACAACTTTTGGAATGCCCCGTATGTAAGCATGTCAATGACTCTCGTCACAGCATTAATTGTATCAGAAAAACAGCCTCTAAGGTTTTCCTTGAGCTTAAGGAATAACCAAAAGTCACATGGAGCAAGGTTTGGACAATAGGGAGAGTGAGATACTGTCTTTGTGCCTATTTTGATCAGATAGTCTGTGACAAGGATTGACCGCATCTTCTGTTCCACGCGACTAATTCTACAGTTCTCACACGGACATCAAATTATGCACTTTTTGTCTCTATAGACACACGACAGTCCTTATCCATGAAATTTTTTATTTGGTCAATCAACTCAGGTGTTCTGACTTCCTTATTTCTCTCACACCTCTCATCATCCCTCACAGACTTCATGTCTTTCTTGAATCTTTTATGCTGCTCAAAAACTGATGCTCGATTCATACAAGATCGTCCAAAAGCAGTTTGGAGCAATCTATACTTTTTTGTTTAAATCAGAATTTTATTATTTTTTCTAGAGTGTCCTAATGTCAAGATTACCTTTTCGGAATTCACCAGCTGAGACAATCAGGTTTTAGTAGGGTGTATTCCAATTCCTGCTGTAACTGTTCTTTTTAATGTGAAAACATAAACATTAGTTAATTACCTCATAAGATGTATAACAATAACATATTGAATTTGCAAGAATCTACGACAATTTTAAATGTCTGTACAAAAAAGTCTTACAATTTACTGAAGTCACCTTGTATAAAGAGTGTGGTTTATTTGTTTTTGTTTTGCGATACTTTTGAATGACATTGAATTATTTAGACGAAAGTGCATTTATACCTAAATGCGAGTTGGAAATAATTTTATATTTTACTAATTTGGTAGCCCTAAATGGGAAACGGCATATATATCCGGCCCTTTTTGTTTTTGTTTTTGTTGTTTGATTCATGTAAATCGCCCCAGATAATGCGTGAAGTCACTTGATGTAAGAAGCTAAAAAAAGACGGGAGATTACTGTTGCAAAGACTCGACCCCACCTTTGCCCTCATTGGTAGCGTTTTGAAGCGTGACCTTTCGGTCAACAAATATCTAAAAAATTGGCTAAAAATATTAATTCCTTCACCCTCAACTGAGCACTTTTCTACGGAGGGGGGGGGTCGCTTTTTTCGCCAATATTTTTTTTAAAGTCACCGTCTTCTTTTCGATTGACTAGCATTAACTTAAACTTCCGTCACTTTCGGGTTGACGATGGACGCAACGGCAAAGACATCACGTTTTCTTTTCATGTTCTTTTCCTCCTGCGCGGTACTTTGAGCCTGGTCACTACTAAAATGGGTGACCATTTGGTCATTCCAAGTGCTGTATTTGCTTTTCGCTAATCTCGGCATTGTTTCCAGTCGTCTTGGACTTCAAGCAGTGTCAATTCAGGAGGAGTGTGGTTTGGGTTAGGGTTAGGGTTAGGGTGTGGGTGAGATTGCGCAACCCTTGCCTCACAATTACATGCGCAACTAACTTTACAGGGGGTATCCATTGTTTTTCGAAACTGAACGAAAGCATCGAGTATTATGCATGTAAAATTAAGAAAATCACATGTGAACTGTGTCTTTATATGAACAAGCTAAATCAAAACAAAATGGCAACCGAATTTAACCGGATGTCGTGTTTATCTAAAAACAAAATTCGAATTTCCACTCAAATTTTTACTCGTAATGATTACTTATTTAATAATATTTATTAATAACTAGCACGCTTCCCGGTGTTGCCCGGGAAATCTATTTTTGGTCTCCTATTCATGACGCCATCTATGGCGGAATATATGATGTCATGTATGACGTCAGCTTCTATAACGCCATAGCATATCTATATATGTATATACATATATATATATTTAAATATTCCACAATGATATGACGACATCCACGACGCCATTGTGAACAAACAAAAACAGGAACAAGGCTTTTATATATAGAGATAATCTAAAAAAAATAATAATATTGAACGATAGCAACAACATAAAACCATTAAGCCTCTGTGCAAAATTTTTCGCGGTCTTTTCTGACAGCGATCTTCAAACATTACCATACAACATTATGTGTTGCTATTATGTCTATATTAATTCTGGTGCATTAAATATGTGTTTCTTCTAACTAATAAAGAATCCATTCATTTCGATAAAACAGCGAAGGTGTTGATTCTGTTATATTTTGTCCCGCGGCGACTTATCAAAACGCACACACGCACGTGTATACGTACAAGGCGAGATATAGGCCCATAAAATTTCTCGTAGGAATCGATAGTAATAGAATTTGTTGACAGATGTAGTTCGATCAATTGACGAGTACAAAATCGATTGATAGGATGGGGTGGGAATAAAGAGAACGATGATAGAGATAGTGAATGGTGAGTAGTGGTGGTGGTGGTGGTGGTGGTGAGTAAGACTTTTCTGCTCGACTGAATGCGCACTTGCAAGATGGCTGTTGATGGCAGAATCGCCATTGACTTATTCACAATCGATCAGACGCAACATAGGATTTCTCTCCTCTGACACTTTTGTTGCAAAAGAGGGGGGATAAACTGAGATAGGAAAAAAAAAGGAAGAGGATATTGACATTGGTTTTAAAAGTCAATAATTTAATATCATCGTCTGTCAATTTGAGGGCAAGGGTAGGGTCGAGTCTTTGCAACAGTAATCTCCCGTTTTCTCTTTAGCTTTTTACATCAAGTGGCTTCACGCATTGTCTGGGGCGATTTACATGAATCAAACAACAAAAACAAAAACAAAAAGGGCCGGATAAGCTTTTTGGGGGATTGTTAACATCAGCCAATGGGGTAACATACCTGGCTCATCTTTGGTCTTGTTTGACGGGAAGCTGCAAAGTAGATTCACCCCAAAGAATCAACAAATCAGGTTGTCTTCTTCAATATTCGTTACAAACTTCCGCTTTTGGAAAATGCCAGCTTAACCCGCTAAGTATTCGAAAATAAAACATATTGTCGAAGGTATTGTTTGGCTATCACCTCATTTAAGAATTCAATAATACAAATACTAGGAAAACAACTACAATTTGTTTCGTTGAATTTTTATCATTTGGCTATTGTTCAAATCTTACGTGTTATTTTCGCAGTTTCACTCGATGAAAGTTCCGACTATCTGCATGTGTATCTTGTCGAACTCATTAACCTTTCAGTCGAACCCTGGAATCTTTCAAGGACCTGTGCCGTAGTCGATAAAGTACTTAGTTAAATTCAGTTGTAAGTTGTTTTTGTTGTTTTTTTTACACAGTGATCACCACGTATCAAGGCCCGGAAGCCACTCAGGGATAAGGGTTATTGCAAGTACATTACATTAGTGTGAAGATCTGATAAAGTGTTTACTTAAGGGGGCGGTTCATCAGGAACTTGTTAACGTTGGACTTGAAGACATCCAAGCTGTAGTCTGGTGGGAAGCAGGCAGATGGAACAGAGTTCCACAGGTGTGCAGTTCTAAGAAAGAAGCTTTGTTTATGGAATCCGCGTTTTGATTTAGGCACAGATAAAGAGTGTGGGAAATTTTTCACAGTGGATTAAGCTAGACGGGTGAAAGATTGGCGAGGGGGGACCAGAGATTGGAGTTCAGACGAGCACCTGCCATGGAAATAATGATAAAACAAGGATAGGCTCGCAACGTCTCTTCTGTGGGAGAGAGGTTGCAGGGTAGAGAAAAGGGCATCCCTCACTAAGCCACGAAGTCTATTTTGTACTCTGTCAAGCCAGGATAGGCTGTTTTTAGCAGCCCCTGCCCAGATATGGCAACAGTATTCCATCCTTGGACGTACTTGGCTTTTATATAGATAGAGAATTGCATCAGTAGTGAGATATCTTCTGGAGCGGTAGAAGGATCCTACCATCTTCTGGAGGTTGAACGTTCAATCCTCAGTGCGGGTGAACCTAAAATACAATTGCTAATTACTTAAGACTTCTATCTAGTCCTTACCGGTGAAACTTTGAGCCTGGTCACTACTAAAATGAGTGACCATTTGGGAATTCCAGGTGCTGTATTTGCTCTTTGCTAATCTCGGCATTGTTTCCAGTTGGCCTGGACCTCAAGCAGTGCCAATTCAAAAGTGTGGGTGGGATTGCGCAACCCTTGCCTCACAGTTACATGCGCAACTAACCTTACAGGGGGGTATCCATTGTCTTTCGAAACTGAACGGAATCGTCGAGTATTATGCAGGGTAAATTTAGAAAATCACACTTGAAATGCGTCATTATATCAACAAGCTAATTTCAAACAAAATGGCAACCGATATTTTACCTGGTGTCGTGTTTATCTAAACATGTTTTGGATGATGTGAAAGCAACAGCGACCTTCTTAAGGTGTATTTTGTCGAACTCTGAACTCTTTCTGTCGAACTTGGAAATCTTTCAAGGACCCGTGGCATAGTGGATAAAGTAATGGGTAAATTCTGTTTTAAGTTACACTCTTCTTTCCTGTGACTCAAGGAAAACATAAGAGGCTGTCGTTATTCCCAACTAACCCAACCAGCCTCAAAATCCCAACCTTTCATTGTTTAGGTCCCTAAATGCCAGAAAAACTTCTACTTTAATAGTTTCTTCCCATAGACTGCTAAACTTGGAACCCCTTCCCTGTTTCCTGTTTCCCTGACCGTACTAACCCGCGGAAGTTTAAATGTAATGTGAACAAACATTTCGCTAATCAACTCTTCACAGTGCCCTGTTAGACATGATCCCAAATAGTAGCCTTTTACGTTTCAAATGGCAGTGGACGTCAATTATCAGCGTGGGCGATATTAAAAAAAACACACAATTGCTAATTACTTAGAGCTTCTGCCCAGTCATTGCTAACGGAAGTAGAACATTGTATACCCACAAAAATATTCCATAAGTTCACCTAAAGACAATCGTAGTTTACATCGACTGAAATTTTGTGAAAATAACACTCAAAATGAGAACAATTGTCTGAAGAATTCAAGCAATACTTTTTAGTTTGATGGATCGAACTTTTACATAGAACCAACAAATATCGTGTCACGAGATTGTCTGCTGCGAATAAAATACTTTTCATTTGCAATTGCTATTCGTTATAGCTGGAAGGTTCTTACGCGTACAGCAATGCCCAGCGGTTGCTTATCAAGTCGATAAAGGTTTGGTCCAGACTACACAAAGAAACTGCAGTTGCATTTACACAGAAGCAACGTTATTATCTTCACTGCATGGATTTATGATTCGGAGTCGGACTGTAGAAATGGAGACGGCCAGCGGACAACGTATCCTGACATCGACTCCTCTTAGCCTTTGAACTCTGTTAGCCGGATGACGGCCCAAATATTGTGGTAAGAAAAACAAACAGGAAAGTCGACACCAGGACCTGTCGTATTCTGGACGGTGCTGTTTCTGCTTGCAGTATGTAGACTTATCAAGTAAAAAATGGCAATGTTGCTTCTTCGTTATTCCCTTGCATGCACGTTCACTGCCAAGAATTTTCCGACGTCACATACAATTGTTTAGCAATACAACCTACGGTTTCGAGAGTAAAAACTTATAATCTTTCAGGTTATTGAATAATTGCGACCAACGATGTAGACATCATGCAATCCAAGCAATTGTAAAGCATGACATTCTCAGCTTTTTATAGAATTCCGACACACAGTAACGGAGAATTGTAGCTTAGAGGTGTGTGCATGCGTTGCAAGATCTTCCAACAACAGAAACAGGGAGGTGATGGTAGCTCAGTGGTTAACGACGCGGGCTGACAACCTGGGTGTGTCAAGTTCTAACCTGGTGGCCCCTCCCATAAGTATTCGATATCTTTCTAAAAATAATTCTTAATAGAAGGATATCGGAGAAATGAATGCCAACAAATCCATTATAATAAATGATAATCAACAAACAAACAACAGAAACTGTTTTAGACATCGACTCTCTACAGACTGTGCAATATAGTGGGGTTCCATTTATTTATGATTATATATTTTCCTCTAGTGTATATATATTTATGTGTTGATCGTCTGGTGATGAGAATATGAACAGGACAATAACATCACAAAGAAGCTTTTTGGGGATTAACCGGTCAATAGATAAACATACTTGGAACATCTTTGTTTTTGTTTGACGGAAGCTGAAAAATCAACAAATTTCGGGTTGTCTTTTCAGCAACTTTATTCCGAATGTTTCCTTATTGGAAACCTGCAA
>NC_136509.1:93066176-93093676 GCF_053919585.1 Euprymna scolopes
TTCAGAGTTCCGTCGCGACTTGACTTACTATAACGCAGCGAAGGGATATTCTTTGCATCCATGAGTTATCCGTTGTTTCTTTCGGCGACAGAAACCGCTGTTCATCTCCTAAAAGTAGTATTTTTTACAAAGGCGTTACTACTTATCAAGGCCCGAGGGCCACTCGAGGATAAAGGTTAATGAGTGTACAGTAGTCAATGGGACAATATCGTAGTAATCGTTAGTAGTGGAAATTTGGTAAATTGGATTTCTTAAGGGGATGGCTCATCAAGAACTTGTTTATGTTGGACTTGAAAACGACCATATTGTCGTCAGATGGAAAACAGACAAACGAAAGAGAGTTCTACAGGCGTGCATTTCTAAGAAAGAAGCTTTGTTCATGGAATCCTTGTCTAGGCTTAGGCACAGATAAAGAGTGTGGGAAATTATTGATAGTGGTTTCAGATAGACGAGTGTTTTTTGTGAAAATTTTGCACGGAGCGACCATAGATCGGAGCTCAGAAAAGCACTTACCATGAAAATAACGATAGAGCAGAGACAAACTCGCAACGATTCTTCTGTGCGAAAGAAGTTGCAGGGAAGAGAGTTGATCATGCCGAGTTGTACAGATGGTCGCAGTGGTGATGTGGCAGTCATGAAGATGCCGTTGCTTTCTTTTTTATTCTATTATAAATATACAAAACTTTTTAGTCTGTTAAAAACGGGAAAAGGTTATAGTCCGTTGATTTAGAATCGGTACTTTATGCCAAATTAATGCTGGTTTCCGCTCGTTTTTGCAGTAAATACTAATCCCTATTAATCCCTAACTATGCATCGAACGTATATCATTATACTTAGTTAGCTGCAATTTATCATTAAAAAGCTCTATACAAAATTCCAGTCAGATCCACCCATTAGTTTCAGAGAAAAAGGTTTATTTTAATACTAATCTTTATTAATTCCTAATTGTGCATCAAATGAATACCATTCGATGCATCTTATCATAAAAAGTGCCCATGCAAAATTCCTGGCAGATTGGCCTAGTAGTTTCTGAGAAAACGTGGAACGGACAGACGAACAAACTAAGAGAAATATAATATGGCAGTGGTCCTGAATCTCTACGTTATCTGTATATCGAATATCTACACACCCCAACCTCTACATGACACACGAGAACAGAATCTATTTAAAATTCAAATCAGTATATGAGGCTTGAATAAAATTCATACCACGAACCGAATTTTCTATAAACGTCCGCTCAGACACCTGACGTAAAATGCTGGAATATGCTGAGCGCTGATACAATCTAAAAACGCTATCGTTACTATGCACACGGACACACACACACACACACACACACACACACACACACACACACACACACACATACACACACACAGAGGCGCGTGCGCACACACATACACACGCTAAATGCTAAATACATCGAGTGATGGGGTAAATATATCAATACTGAGGTGAAGAGGTCAAGTAGTTGACTTCACAGCTGTCAGGTTGAAACAGCTGCAAGTGAACAGGTCGATATAAACAAGCAAGGCAGAAAAGAAGCGAGTCAGTAAAAATAAAAAAAGCGTCAGTAACCACGAGTCGCCATTAAATCTGCCCCCTCTTACTCACTCTCCGTCTACCACGTAAAGCGCGTTGCACACGAAGCAAGAAATACAATAATCATTTTATATTTTTCTAACAAACGAATTTGAGTTGTGAAAAGCTACTATTTTTTCAACCCGGCTACCCCACACTGGGAAACCCGATAAAACTACAAAACGACATGAAACAAAAAAAATATCAAGAGTACGAAGATTCATTTTTCACCGTGATAAAATCCAAACTGAAAATGCAAGTTCAAGAAAATAATTTAACGCTGATGTTTTTTTAAAACATAAACAAACATTTATTTGTTCATAAAGTTAAATTTTCGGCGGGGTAACGCTCTCGTCAGAATAGAAACACTTTTTGCTTTTATTTTTGTTTTTCATCCCACGTGGCCTGGTGTCACTGCGAAAAATACGATGCAGTCTTCTTCAACGGTGATGTTTTGAAGTGAATTACAAAGATACTTGTATCAAGTAGAGAAAAAAATCTTCATAATTATACTCACGCGCAATCATGCGGATCTTCTGACTTGGACATTCAAAACATCACCGTTGAAGAAGGCCGCACGGATCTTGTTTTTCTTTGTTACATCATGTCACGAATGAAGAAAAATAAAAATAAAAATAAAACACGAACTGTTTCTATCCTGACGAGGGTGCTATGGCGCCGAAAACTCTGATTTACAAACAAATAAATGTTTGTTTATTAAAAAGTAAATATCTGCGTTGAATTGCCTTCTTAAGCTTGCATTTTTAGATTGAAAAAATATTTATCGAATACTTATTGCACTAAAATATAACATATATATGTAAGTGCCATGAATAAATATATTTTATTTTCTGTGTAGAAACAGATTTTTGTTTCTTTTTCGCGTGATTAAAAACTCAGGTATTATTACACCTTACGCACTTGCTATTTTTTTTACAGAGGTTAGGTTTTGGGTTTAATGTTAGTTTTTTTTTGGTTAGGCTTAGGGGTTAGGCTTAGGCTTAATTCTATGGTTAGAGGTTAGCGTTAGGGTAGGCTTAGGTTAGGTCTAGGGTTAGGGGTTAGGGGTAGACACATCCAATCGAAACAATTGCTGAGAGAAGTTAATTTTTTACGGTATATTTCCTGTTACATGGTATTAATTTGTTTCCTTGGCAATATTTTAGGACTTGCTTCGGCGTCTGTAATGTATTATATAGGTTGGTTTAATTCATTGTAATGTGCTCCATTGTTACAGCTGATCGAAAGTAAAAATGTAATTTATATTCTTCCAATTTATCAAATGTCGTCTGCTTGACTTTCGTTTATTGGCCAATCGCGTTTGTTGGGACTTCGAACTGTATTTAGTTCGACTCTTTTCAAGATTAACACTAGCTTGTGTAAACGGTGTTTGGCATTAGGCAATCAATCACGTAACATTTATTTGATCGATCTGTTGGCCTGTCAAGCTTGTTTTAAATGGCATTTTAAGCGATTAGAATTAATGAGTTCTACATACTTAAATTATCGCTCATGCAAAGCGCCTGCTATCATGTACAAAATGCCATTATGATAAAAAAAACAACTATAAACACGAATATACTTTATTGTCTATATATCTATAAAAGTGAGACTGTGTGTGTGTATGAGGACAACTATCAATCTATATACCCAACGAGTTCTTGATCTAACGACTTAAAATTTAGTATAAAGGGTATTCAGACATGTGGAAAACTTTGAATCAGTTTTAATCAAGAAAAAAGGGCAGTTAAGGGATCAAAATTGAAAAAATGGTATTTGCAGGGCCATTGGATTTTTATGTGTTCCCAACTGTTTCATGACTGCGCATGCGCGAATCGTTCAAACGATAGCTTCCTTATGTTAAGAATAAATAGGTTTGAAAATATGTTTTAATGATCATGCCAAGCAAACCTAATGGTTATCATACTTGACTCACTGTCTTTATGGTTTTGGTTCCGATCTCATCTTGAGTATTTTTTTACTAACAAGAAATGAACTGTTTAGAAAAAAACATTGCCCTCGCATACACAGGTCTCAGTTTTTCCGTATTTTTATTTTTTTAAAGGAATTTTACGTTACGTTTAATACCGGGTTACGCCGGGTACATCTGCTAGTATGCATATGTATTAAATTGTAATGAAAAGAAATTGAAAGAACTCCTTCTCACCACCGACGCAATTCATACCAACTCATATTAATTAAAACCGTACGTTTGGAATACCTTACTGTATGGAACAGAGACTTGGACCACGTATGCTCGTCACGAGATAAGACTGAACGTCTACCATCTCCGATGCTTGCGACATATCATAGAATCACCAAGGAAGAGGTGATAAGGCATGCCGGCAGCCGCTTCTTGTTCCATACACTCAAGATACGACGATTGTGCTGGCTTGGACACCTGCGCAGAATGCCCGATGGCTGTCTCCCTAAGGATATCCTCTACACTGAACTGTCAAGTGGATCAAGAAGCAGCGGTCGCCCGGTGCTGCGCTTTAAAGACATGGCCAAACGGGATCTGATCGTTCTTGGCATCGATGTGAATGTGTGGGAGGAGCTAGCCGAAGATAGACCAGCATGGAGGCGTGCCTTGAGTAAGGGTGGCGAAGGACTTGAGAACCTTTGGTTCGAGAGGTTGGCGCGGAGAAGACAAAACTAGTGACTACGTTTACTGTTGCTTGCATTAATCTTTCGTAGATTGCTTGCCATTACATTACATGCATATATCTATACACACACACACACACACACACACACACACACACACACACACACACACACACATATATATATAAAGAGAGAGATGCATATATATCTAATTATATATAAAAGAAAATGTGTGTATAAATTCGTTCCCTATGAACTCTTAAATAGCGGCACCAATATTTTTGAAATTTTACACAAACGTACTTTACGTGTCTTGAAGTGTATTTAGGTTTAGGATCGGAAAGCCTTCAATGAGTATCGATAATCGAAAAATTCAATTAAAGAATGGAACAATCCGATTTTGACCAATTTTAACACCCTTATACAGCCTAACATCACAACTGCATTTGAGAAGTTTTATCACTGCACAATGCACAAGTGGAAGGGCCGGGCGTATAAAATCAACAGCAGATTCTTTGATAAGTCAGGGGCGCGTTTGAAATGAATGTTTCTTTCTAGAGCGCAACTGAATCATAATACCGACCTTTGCATCTTAAACTTTAAATTAAGTCATTGTATATGTAATATTGGGAATCCCAGCTTAAATGCTATATAGGTAGTTTTAGAAGTAGAAACTTATGTAGGTATATTTTGATTTCCTATCAGCGAGTTAGCAGGGTTCAAAAGGTTGGGTTTGACAGGCATCAAACTCAAGTCACCTTTATGACCTAGATTAGATGCACCGGAAGCCAAGGGGTGACACGGGAATTATGGTCGTAGGCTTCCGGTTGACGACCACATGGGCTGAGAGTGGTTTTGGGCAGCAGAGAAACCAGACGGGAGATTTCGGGTCTCTCCCCGACAACCAGGGTCCGAGATATAGTTTTTCCTTGAATAAAAGATTGAAGCTTCAGTTCATCTTGTTGTCATTTATGAATCTGACTGCAGTGACCACTCCCCAACGAGATGGAGACCAGCGTCCAAGAAGATATCATCCGCTGGCCAAGGCAAGCAGGTATGTTCACATGATTGTTGCACATATACATCTCGGAGACTTTCATGGCAAGAAACTGTGTAGGATAAGAACACACACACACACACACACACACACACACACACACACACACACACACACACATATATATATATATATATATATATACACCAGTGAACTGCACGTAACATACGTAAGAGCATACACACCCACACCCATAGAGAACTTGAATGCCTACTGGAGAGAACTTGAATTCCTGCTAGACACTGTCCTCGAATGCCTAAGGTCTCTCTGTACAGGGGTTTGTCAGAATAATCTGGCATGAGGATACTTTTTCCATGGAAGTAAACCCTGACCAAATATTCAAAATCACATAGTATTCGCAGCCCAAATAAGATCTCCTCACTACGGCTACCCCACAGCTTTTCCGAGGAATGGTGCGTCTTCTCCAAGTGATGTTACCTCAAGTAATAGCACGAAGCTGGATACTCCATCAGACTAGATAAATTCTTGTCCTGGAATCCAGTAAACCATGAAACCAACATGAAAGATATACTACAACATATAAAAATGGTTAATTGGGGAGAGGAAAATTATGTTCTCAATTTCTTTACTAACTCAGTGCTTGAGAGATAAAGAACTTTAATGGAACATTCGAATATCTATGTATCTCATACAGAGTTCAAGTGTTAGCCCCAGGTCGTGGGCCCCTCGATTTCTGAGAACTTCGACTGAAGTAAAATAAAACAAGTAAGAACACAGACTCTTAAAAGTACCTGTAAAAGTAAAAGCAAACGTAACAGAAACGTTTAGCAATAAACATAAGAGTAAACGATATAATAATAAACTAGCAGAATACTTGGCGTTGCCTTGGATTGAATTAGATTGATTTAAATATGTACTAACAGAATACCTTGCGTCACCCAGGATTTAATGAGATTGATTGAGATATATACTAGCAAAACACCCAGTGTTGCCCGGGATTGAATGAAATAGTCGAGAATATATATTAGTAAAATACCTGGCATCGCTTGGGATTTGATGAGATAAATGCGTTATATATTACCCGTCCTTTCATATACATGCTATAAATGACCTACCCTAGGTAAAATACAATTATTTCATATGTGTAATACCCGTCTTATGTAGGTAAAATATTCTTTTGTTCGAAATAACAAATGATACATAAACATACAAAATTCCTCTCTCATAAAAATAACAAATATATTACAAAACCAAATTCAATGTTCTCATTGTTTATACGGCTCCAAGCAACGCCGGGTAGCCCCGCTAGTAATAAATAAATAGTAAATAATAAACAGGACACATCCAGATTTACGTTAACATATATAAATAATTTGATAAAAATTACAGTAGTTTGTCTATAATGCAATATAGCTTACAATGATTTGTGGACAAAGTCACTACGAAGAAGCATGTGAAACTTTATCCCAGTGCACCGCAGTGGGTCCCCGACTAGAGGATGCAATCAATCAATTTGATTGATAAACGAGAGATGTTGCTGTGCTGAATTCGATAACAATAAAACTATTGAAAGTGTGGAACATTCATTGATTTTCATTCAATCCCGGATAAGTTCTTTCTTGTATATATATATATATATATATATATATATATATATATATATATATATATATATATATTCCCCCAAAATATCTTGAATGGATGGAGGGGAGATTAAAATTTGATGCTATGGTTTCAAATGATCTTAAATAACAGCGAGGGGAGACTTGATTCCAAATATTTCTCATATATTATATCTCTCCTCTTTTTGAAATAGGGTACGATTATGAATATGGCCAATATCAAATAATTCTTATACACTTTGAAATTTGCTTTATGTATGCTATATATATATATAATATATGTATATATATATATATATATATATATCAAGAAGATAGAGACGACCTTTGTTAACCACTTTCTCGCCTTCTACTTAAAACTGCATACAACTATGATTCAGACGCACTTAAAATTCAAGTCAGGAATCTACCATCTATAACAACACTACAAAGGCCGATTTTAGTTCGGTTTGTATTCTAACACATGGATAAAAATTTAACGTAAGACAGATGTTCCTGGCGTGCCGCAACTCACGAAGGTCTACGATTTCTGTATGCGCACGCAATGAAGAACGCAAGAGATAATGTGACATTAGAAAAGACAGAGCAACCAACATCTCTGATACAGAATCATCCCACCGGTGTTCAATAGGCGGGAAATACTTTAGAGCTCGAATCAGTGTAACAAGCCATCTATGAACCCACAAAGCAGTCGCATGATCTCGGTCATCTTCGCAAGCGATGGACGAACATCACATCACAAAGGCCGATAATAACTAAAATCTTTCTGATTCTCTGCTGACGTTTAGCGCGTGGTGCATGGGACAAAAGGTGGATGCAAGCGAAATCAAGCTTTTGGCTTTTCATTACATCCCCCCCCCCACTTAACCTTGATTGAAATGAATGGCTCTCGTCTTGAAGAAGCAACCGGCTTTGACAAGCTTCTTGACTGACCCGTTGCCATGGTCGCCAGAAAGATGAATGTATCTGATACCCAACGCAATCCTGCACCCGTATAAAGGCGAAATAGAGCATAAGATGGAGTACTCTCGCCACAAGTTTGAAAGAGCTGCTACAATTCTTCTTCTTTTTTTTTTTAGCTTGACAGTGTATCAAACTGGCTTCGAAATATAGTGAGCGATGTCCTTTTCTCCTCCATTCTACCTCTTTCTGTCCATGGCAGGTGCTTGACTGGCTTTTAATCCATTCCCCCAAACATTCACGCCAAACACTCGTCAACTACAACCATTGTCAACAATTTCCTTTACTCTCTATCTCTGCTTTAAAAGTAAACGAAAATTCCATGAACAAAAGTTTATTTCCCAGAACTACCTCTACGTGGAACACAATACCACGCATCTGCCCCTCTGTTGAATATAATGTAGTCGTTTTCAAGTCCAATAAAAACAAATTATTGTTGAGTCTCCCTCTTAAATTATCAAATTCTACCCAATTTCCGAAAGTACTGATCACCATGGCGTTCTCTCACCGACCACCCATTAATCTTTATCCTCGAATGGCTTTAGGGATTTGATAAGCGGTAACCTCTAATAAAACAGGAACCCTCGTCTTATTCTGAACATTAGCACCGTTCATCAGACACATGCCAGACATTGAAAGTCTTGTTTCTCTTACTTAGACTTTGTCAAAGTACAGGGTGTAACGATAAAATCTTAAAAATAAAAGACGACAAAATTTATTTCCGTTTGATGAAAACCGGTTTTCTTTTGTTTTTGCAGACTCTTTGCTAGTTGTGTACAAATCCCCAAAGCAATAGAGGCCTTCTATCATGTCTGAAAGTGACACAATGTTCAACGGGCGAGATCGGAGATGCGCCGCTGTACAACTCATGCTTTCCACCGATGCAAGTTATGACAACAGGACCATTGCCAGCACCCTCAAAATACATCGCTGGATTGTCACGAATAACAGATGTGTGCAGGGCGATGAAAACAAAGTTTCCGCCCACGGTTACGGTATTTGGCGTGGCATTAAATGAGAGCCACATAATGCCACCTCACATATTCGAAGGCGGCTTGAAAGAACACCAAAGTGTACTTGGATGTGCTGAAAGTGTGATGGTCTTCGGGTGCAATCAGGTGGCCACTGGCAGACCCTGGCTGTGGCAGCAGGACTCGGCGCCGCCTCACAAGTTCAAAGAGACCCAAGCTTGGCTTCAGAAGTGCTACGATTTTGCACCCTTCTCTCATTGCCCTCCTCCTCCCGCGACCTAGACCGGCTGGACTACTTCGTTTTATTATACGTCAAGAACATAAGCAACATGGTCTTCCACAACACCAAAGTCAGCCTGATCGTCGCCATCCACCGAGCATTCATCAAACTCCCGCCAAGGCTTGTGGAAAAGGTATACTCCCAGTTCCAGACCCATATCGAGGCGATGATTGGGGCTGAATGCGGCTACATTATTTTACATTTCAATTATGAAAAATAATTGAAATGAAAAATACTTGAAATAAAAATAATTGAAATAAAAATCATTGAAATAAAAATAATTGAAATAAAAAATTATTAAAATAAAAAATAATTTAAATAAAAATAATTTAAATAAAAAATAATGTAAATAAAAATAATCTAAATAAAAATAAATGAAAGAAAAAATTGAAATAAAAAATTTACATGAAAAATAATTTAAATAAAAAATAATTGAAATAAAAAATAATTGAAATAAAAATAATTTAAATGAAAAATAATTTAAATGAAAAGTAATGTAAATAAAATTAATTTAAATAAAAATAATTGAAATAAAATAATTGAAATAAAAAATAATTTAAATAAAAATAATTGAAATAAAATAATTGAAATAAAAAAATAATTGAAATAAATAATAATTTAAATAAAAATAATTTAAATAAAAATAAATGAATAAAAAATAATTTAAATGAAAATAATTTAAATAAAAATAAATGAATAACAATAATTTAAATAAAAATAATTGAAATAAAAATAACTTAAATAAAATAATAATGAAAAATAATTGAAATAAAAATAATTTAAATAAAAATAATTTAAATAAAAATAATTGAAATAAAAATAATTTAAATAAAAATAATTTAAATAAAAATAATTGAAATAAAATAATTGAAATAAAATAATTGAAATAAATAATAATTTAAATAAAAATAATTGAAATAAAATAATTGAAATAAAAAAATAATTGAAATAAATAATAATTTAAATAAAAATAATTTAAATAAAAATAAATGAATAAAAAATAATTTAAATGAAAATAATTTAAATAAAAATAAATGAATAACAATAATTTAAATAAAAATAATTGAAATAAAAATAACTTAAATAAAATAATAATGAAAAATAATTGAAATAAAAATAATTTAAATAAAAATAAATGAATAAAAATAATTGAAATAAAAATAATTTAAATAAAAATAAATGAATAAAAATAATTGAAATAAAATAATTTAAATAAAAATAAATGAATAAAAATAATTGAAATAAAATACTTTAAATAAAAATAACTTAAATAAAAATAATAATAAAAAATTGAAATGAAAAATATGCTGAATAATAATGGAAGAAGCATTTATAAATGAAAACATTTTTTGCTTCAAAATTCTGAAGAAGCCATTCGTCAGGTCGACAAGAAAGTTCTAGCGGTTTTAACTTTGTAATTCAAATGAACATATCTCAGCTCAAACAAAAATTTATTGATCGAAATAAGCACCATCAGAATCAACATACTTTTGCCAACACAAAACAAGTGTATTTATGTCAGTAGCATAAAAATCTTGCGTTCTGGTGGCGATGAAGTCGCTGAAGGCGTTTTTGATATCACTTAGGTCTTTGAAACATTGAAAGTTGTCGAGATGCTATAAAAAGTGTTAGTCTGTAGGTGAGAGGTCCGCAGAGGATGGCGGATGAGGCAGCGTTTCGTAGCCAAATTCATTCAAAATATGCAGGGTCGATTCAGCAACGTACAGTTGGGCATTTTCATTGATTAGAATTGAGCCCTTTCTGTTTACTAATACTGTGTGTTGTTGTCGAAGTTTCTGATACATTTCATTCGTTTGTTGTTCACCGCCGTAATGGTTTCGCATGCATTCAAGAAACTCTAATAGATCAGACCGGTCACAGACCGCCAAACAGTCAACATGATCTTCTTTTGGTGCAACTTTGGCTTCAGGAAGTATCGTGAGCTTTGTCGGCGTTTAACCACTGAATCGAGCGTCGCCGGTTGTCATAAAAATCACTTTTCATCGCAAGCTACAACCCGTCGGGCAATTCCAGTTGATATTAATTGATCGTATTCAACATCCATGGCCGACCACATCCTGTTTGTACACTCAAGAAAGTATCAAACATGCAGCGAATTCCTAAATCTTGTAGCCTGAAGGAAGAAGCTATCAAAGTAGAAGATTTTCGGGTAGCTAAGGACCTCTTCAATGAAGGGAAGGATTTTGCTGGTAGACAGGTTTATCGGGTCTATGAAAGTTCGAGGGTACAAGTATACTGAGATCGTTATAGAACATTCAATTTATATACGTGAAGGCACACAGGGACTTGCCATTTCGCTGGTGAGACAGCTTGGAGCTTGGTTGATAGGGCGGTACCTATTAAATTTGAGACTCTTTTTTTAACGTTGTCTACGAGGGCGAGAATATGAGAGATGCCCCAGCCCAGATGTGGCTAGAATACTCGAATAGTGGCTTTATACACAATGGGGGGGAAAGTGGCAGGATAATTTTGATGTATTGATAATCAAGCTTCTATCTTTACATTATCAACGTCCTGAACCCCATCAGGCCCCAATAAAAATGAATGACTCGTCTTGGGGAAACCCCCATGTCTTGGCAAATTCTTGGACTAACCTTTAATATACAAATTTAATATACTTACATATACAAATTAATATATAACATATACAAATTAAATATACTTACACACATAAATAAAATATATACCTCCACACATAAATTAAATATACTTAATCACATAAATTAAATATACTTACACATATAAATTAAATATACCTACACACATAAATTTAATATACCTACACACATAAATTACATATACTTAATCACATAAATTAAATATACTTACACATATAAATTAAATATACCTACACACATAAATTGCATATACTTAATCACATAAATTAAATATACTTACACATATAAATATACTTACACACATAAATTACATATACTTAATCACATAAATTAAATATACCTACGCACATAAATTAAATATACTTAATCACATAAATTAAATATACTTACACATATAAATTAAATATACTTACACACATAAATTACATATACTTAATCACATAAATTACATATACTAAATCAAATAAATTAAATATACATACACATATAAAGTAAATATTCTTACACACATAAATTACATATGCATAATAACATAAATTACATATAATTATACACATAAAATATACTTACACATATTAATTAAATATGCTTACACACATAAATTAAATATACTTACACTCATAAATTACATATGATTACACATATAAATTAAATATACATACACATATAAGTTAAATATATTACACACATAAATTACATATACTTAATCACATAAATCACATATACTTAATAACGTAATATACTTATATTTAAAAATTAAATGCACTTACACACATAAATGATATATACTAGCACACATAAATTAAATACACTTACACATAAATTAAATATACTAATGCCCCTAAATTAAATATACTTTCACACATAAATAAATTATGCATGGACATATGAATTAAATTTACTAACATATGAAGATACCGAAAAGCGAATATTAATAAAAAGAAGAAGAGAAAAAAACTGTGAGAAAACTGTTTATCTATTTATTTTTATTATAAATAATAATAAGAATAAGAAACTATATTTAGATTGCGAAAGAAAACCGGGAAATTACTTTGGCAAAAATTATCCACTTATATTTCATGGAAAAAATATAGAATGAAAAAATATTACTCAAAATAGAAATGACAATTTTCTTCCAATGTTATTGACGTTTTTTTGTGTGTATTTTTGTGTTTACTTCTCTGAGTGGACAATTATATCAAGAATTGTTTTTAATTGGCTGTTTTCGTAGGTTCTTGCTGGAAAACATAAAAACAGGAAAAGTGCAATTACATACGGACGTATAGATCAGGTTTGTAACCAACCATAAAGATAACTCGTTCAATATGATTATCAGACAGAAACGATTATACAAACCTTAAAGAACACGATAGCAGATATATCTATATTTCATCAAAATGGCGGACAGATAATATCTCTCTCTATTTTTTTTGATTATTCGGACTACTCTTTTCACCTCGCGTGTTATTCGCAGAACGTTTCGGCCGATGTAACCTTCGATCCTCTTCAGGTGTATCTGGTCGAATTCGGGAATCATTCTGTCGAACTCGGGAATCTGCACGAAATTTAAACCCTCTATTCAATCCATATGGATCCGCAAGGACCCGAGGCGTAGTGGATAAAGTACTTGGGAAATCCAATTGTAAGTTACACTGTTCTGGAGGTTGAAGTTTCAATCGTCACTAAAATGCAACTGCGAATTACTTAGGACTTCTAGCTAGTTATGGCTGACGGAAAGGGAGCATGCTACATTCCCGAGTTTGACAGAAATATTCCCAAATTCGACAAGATACACCCGACAGAAGGTCGCAGAGTACATCAATTGAAACGTTGTAAAAAATCACACTCAAGATGAGAACAGTAGTTCGAAGAATCCAAATAATACAAATAACCAATCCTCATCTAAAAAAATCAAAAAGCATAAAATATATTATTTTATTTTCTAAAAAAAAAGAAAAGAAAAAGAAAAAAGATTTAAGGATAAATAGTAATAATTCACATGAAACATCTCTTTTAATGACGTCTCTAATATATTGGATATTGGAGCAAAATCCGAAACTTGACAAAAGGAGAACAAAATAGGGAAAATTGTATATGCAGAGACCCGATAATTTATTTAGCAAGAGTTCAAATTATATAATGCGAATGACGTTTTATTATTTTTATTTTGTATTTCTGAAATTATGGATTCATGTCCTGAAAGTTTCATCTCTATGTTGAACATGTTGACGGTTTGAGACTCTAAGAAAGCAATCTCTATCATAGACTTGAAATTTGGCATGTAGGGTATTCCGATATGTAAAAAATAATTTTTTAATCGGTTTTTATCTTCATCCGGAAAAAAAGGGATGGTAAAATCGAAAAAATTGGTACGTGGTGGGTCATCAGATTTTTATCTGTTTGCTTACTGTTTCACGAATGCGCATGCGTGAATCGTTCACATTACATATTCCTTATGTAAAGCATAAGTAGGTTTGAAAACATCTTTGAAAGAAAGTGGCAAGATGACATAATGGTTATCGTACCTGACTCACTATCTTTAGGTTTTGGTTTCGATCTCAGCTCGGATATTTCTTTTTACCTTCAAAAAGTTAACTGCTTACAAAAAACAAACAAACAAACAAAAAAAAACATAATACTCGCATGCATATGTCTTAGTTTCTGTCTGACTTAAAATATAATATCTATGCGTATTTTACGACCGGGCAACGTCGGGCGGTCTGCTAGTAGTTGATAACACCGTGTTATTACTGACAAGGGTTCGTGTGACAGATTAAGTTTTCGTTGTTTACTACTTTTTGGTTGTTGCTTATGGTAAGTGTCTAATATGTATACATCGCCCATATAACTTCTTTCCTATTGGTCTAATTTCAGTAACCAATCAAAACTGAATATTTTGTAAAATGAACCAATCATAATTAAGTTGTATAAAATTGTTTGTTTAAGATGTTATTATTGTTCCTATTTACTTGCCTCCCCAAGAGGGACGAGTTAGACACAAGGTCGGTTTGTAATGTGGGGAAAATCCAGCTCCCCAACTAATCGGGGGCAGAAAAGGTGAAGTGTAGCATCAGAACAGATACTACACAGTGATCTTGGCCAGAATATGTTATTATTGTTGTTGATAAGTCGGACTTCTATATAGGTATCAGAAGTCATTTGCAATCATTCATCATCTTACAACATTGAAGAGTTTTATCCACGACACCGACAGGAGAAAGGTTCAGCGTTGCATGCGAAGTCGGGGAAGGTTTGGCGTAAAACAAAGTACTGTGGCTGCTGCATTGCCATTGGGTGAATGGATTCTGTTCCATGCAGTAGCTTCTGGCGGGGCCTCTCGATGCCATATTAGTGGGTAATTGTTACGGCTTTACCTTATCATGTTTTACAAAAAAAAAAAAAAAATTCTTCGTTTCTTTTTCTCTCTTAGTTTCCCCTCTCTGTCCTGCTCTAAGCAAATCTGACGACCTAGTCCACAAATTCCAAAATTCCATCATGACAAGTTTCAAGAAAAATACACGATTAAACCCGGTTCTCTAACTTTCAACGTAGACCCCTACTACCATGTCGCCTTCTCCAACATCAGGGGTCTACGTTTTAACCTTCCAGAGGTTGAAATCCAATTACAGGAGACTAAATCAGACCTTTTATTTTTAAGTGAAACTGGCATTGGAAAGCTATTTCCCTAGAAGAGTTCGCAATTAAAGGATACTCTAACTTAACTTCTAAATCTTACCCCCAAGATCGCCATGGGCATGGAATATGTGCCTATATTAAAGATGGCTTTCCATGTGGTAGGGACATCACCAGAGAAGATCCTAACTTACCCTATACGTGCTTCCGGGTTGCATTAGCTCACACTACTGCAATTATATTTACTCTCTATCGCCCCCACAACAGCGGAGTTACTATCTTTAAAAGCATATCTGAGGAAATCGACCAAGTCCTATCTGCTTATCCTTCAGCTAACATTCACGTATGTGGAGACTTCAATGTTCACAACGTGGAATGGTTGACTCACTCAAACAAGACCGATGATGAGGGGCGGTTTTGCCTTGATTTCTCCATTGCTTATGACCTCACTCATTGTTCCCCAACCCACCCGTGTGCCCGACAATGACGGCCAGTATGCGAGTCTACTAGATCTTTTTCTCACATCTTGCCACGAACTATGTTCAGTTTCTGTTCTGCCTCCTTTTGGATCTTCCGACCACTCTGTTGTATCAATTAAGATAAAAATGAAATGTAATAAGTCCCCAGACGTACCTCTCCATCGTACAGTATATCGATACATTAAGGCTGACTGGAATAGCTTCCGTACATTTATATCGGATTTACCTCTGCGTTCCATGTTTAAAAAGGATGTGTCCTCTATAGTATCAGACCTGACGGAATGGTTAATTGTAGGTATAGACCGTTTCATACCCTCGAAAAAATTCCAGCAAAAACCTAATAACCAGCCATGGTTCTCTCCAGAATGTGTTGCTGCTATTGCGCACAGAAATCACTTTTTCCACTGCTTCCAGCGTAATAGATGTACAGAAACTAAAGCCGCTTTCAGGACTGCCAGTAACCATTGTAAGAAAGTAATAAAGAACGTAAGAGAGTTGTATGCTCAGTCCATCAAGTCCAAAGTAGCTGAGCAGCGGATTGGTTCCCACCAGTTTTGGCATATAGCAAACAGAATCCTGAACAGAAGCGTGTGCTCTATCCCAAATATCATAAATGGACCTGAGGTAATCTCGTCATCATCAGCCAAAGCCAAACTCTTTGCCAAGAACTTTGCAGCAAATTCTACCCTTTGCAACCAAGGCCGCCAACCCCCAATATTTCCTCCTGTATCAGAAAACACGCTATGTGATATACATATATCTGTATGTGATGTTGTCAAGTTAATCAATAACCTTGATTCCAGTAAAGCAATCGGTCCTAATGTTATTCCAATTATAATACTCAAAAAACTTCAACCAGAACTAGCGCCCATACTTACAAAACTGTTTAAACGTTGTTTTAAGGAGAATAGCTTCCCATCATCCTGGAAAATCTTATCAGTATGCCCTATATTTAATAATTCAGGTGATCGCTCATCCCCCTCTCAGTACAGGCCAATAAGTATCCTGTGCGTCATGAGTAAGTTGCTGGAATATGTGTTAAATACAGAAGTAATCAACCATCTCAACAAAAATAACCTTCTTAGTGACACTCAATATGGTTTCCGTTCTGCTAGATCTACAGTAGATGTGCTTACAGTTATATCTCATAGGATTAGCAAATCTCTCGATGGAGGCTACCTTTCTAGGGCAATTGCTCTTGACATATTAAAGACCTTTAATAGGGTATGGGATAAAGGTTTACTTCACAAGATCTCTAGCTATGGTATAGCTGGAAATGTCTTCTCAATTATTAAATCATTTCTTTGTGATAGGTTCATAAGAGTAGTAGTTGAGAGGCAAAAATCAGAAGCTCACATTATTAATGCTGGAATCCCTCAGGGGTCCATCCTGGGCCCAACTCTTTTCCTGATCTACATTAATGATCTTCCAAGTCACATCCTTATATCATTTGTAGATATTTATGCTAATGACACTACTATTTATGGTAGCACATCTAAGACAGTAAACGACCAAATTCTCTCCGATTCTCTCTACTCTGATCTTGAGCACGTAGTACAATGGGGAAAGGAGTGGTTGGTTACTTTTAATGCATCTAAAACCAAGCTTCTATCTTTACAGCATCAACATTCTAATCTACATCTGGCATCAATTGAAATAAATGGCTCTCCTTTTTAGAAGGCCTCAAGTTTTGACAAGCTTTTGGGCTTGACTGTTACTCCTGATCTTAAATGAAACACGTAATCAAATCTGTTGCCAAGGCCGCTGGAAAAATGGTGGGATCTTTCTATCGATCCGGTAGATATCTCACTGCTGATGCAATTCTCTATCTATATAAGAGCCAGGTACGCCCAAGGATGGAATACTGTTACCACATCTGGGCAGGAGCTGCTAGAAAGGACTTGTCTTACCTTCATAGAGTTCAAAATAGACTTTGTAGTCTCGTAGGAGATGTCCTTTTCTCTTCCCTGCAACCTCTATCTCACAGAAGAGATGTTGCGAGTTTGTTTCTGCTGTATCGTTATTTTCATGGAAAGTGTTCATCTGAGCTTCAATCTATGGTCCCCCCTCTCCAAACTTTCACAAGAAACACCCATCTAGCTGAAACCACTATCAATAATTCTTCCCACTCTTTATCTGTGCTTAAGCCTAAACGTAGATTCCATGAACACAGATTCTTTCTTAGAACTGCACGCCTGTGGAATTGTCTTCCGTTTTCCTGCTTTCCGGCTGACTACAATATGGTTGTCTTCAAGTCTAACGTAAACAAGTTCTTGATGAGACGTTCCATATAAGTTAACAAATTTACCGAACTGATTACTATATTGTCCAATTTCTACTGTACATTCTTTAACCCTTATCCTCGAGTGGCCTCTTGGCCTTGATAATGTGGTGATGCCTGTGTAAAGAAAAAACATATTTTAAATAGTCGGGGGATTCATATTGGTGACAATATATCGGAGAACATACAATGGGGACTCAGAACATTTAGAACAGAGAGAGAGAGAGAGAGAGAGAGAGAGAGAGAGAGAGAGAGAGAGAGAGAGAGAGAGAGGTGTATAACAGAGCTGAGAGAGATGCGAATTCATTATTGAAGGAATGTGTAAATACAGGTCTTTACATCAGAGGGAGATACTTCACTCATGATGGAAGAGGGGGACACATTATTTGGAAGGGGTTTATACAAAGTTCATTTAAGATCATAGATAAACAAAACACACTCTCTGACCCTCGCTCTCTGGTTTGTGAGTGTGACTCTCTTTCTCTATCTCTAAGTTCGAACCCTCGTCTCAATATATTGAGAATCTCTTTTGTTTATGACGTCAGGGGCCTGTTGTCAACCAACGTGACTTTATTACGTTTCAATTCACCCGTGCCCTTGCATATGTATTTAACACCTCTGACAAAGAAAAGAAATCCGTAAATCAAATTGTATCATTTAACCTATTTGTTATATAATATTTCAATTTTGTTATTGTCCATTCTTTTAACTGACATTTTTAATATCCAGCTATTTCTAAAAGAATGGACAATCACTCTATCTCTGACATAAATAATATTTAGTTATTTCTAAAAGAAATGAGCAGACAACTGCATTCCCAGGATTTCAATTATCCATTATCTTTTAACACTTGCGTACAGGGTTCGATTCTAGCCTTTTCCTAATATCATTTACACTTATCTAGTCTGCCTTCTTACTTACATAAGAAGGGGGAAACCCTTCTCATGTAACACATAAAGGAATGTCACTTTTACTTCATTAATTTGCTGAACATACGCAGGAGCAAAGACGACCGGAGGACAAAACATCCTGATGTTAACTCTCCCTTGGTTTATATTTAAAATCGTACATCAGAGTAAACACTGAGTTAACCCAAATTACAAAATTTAATATTTTGATTGCTTTGTAAAAAGTTATGAACTGTAAAATTAAGAAACCATTAAAATACGAGACTGATTTCATAACACTTAGTTCGCTTTACCTTGTCATAACAAAGGTCCATCAGAAATTTCAACAAAATCGGTTTTGTAATTTCCAATAAAAAGTGGAACGGACAGACAGACAGACAGATTAAGAAAAATATAGATTTCTTTTTTACTCTTATTCACCCCAAACAAGATGCATTGTCACCGGGACGTAAGAGTTTACCATCAGAAACCAGGACTACAGGAGAACTCTAAATAGGGGGTTGAGCAGCGAGATGTTTGTTCACATTACATTTACATTTTTGAATATTTGTACGATCAGAGAATAAGTAAACAAAGAGGGAATTCCAAAGCCCAGCAGTTCGAGGTAATAAAACTGAAAACGGCATTAATCCTATGCGGGTTTAACCGACTTCCTCCAAAGGAGGAAGTTTAATGGGAGTATGAAATTAACAAGCGGTCCCCAGTCCCACGTAATATCCCCGTTAAGGAAGATGACGACGTTAGGTTTGCTTGCAAATTTTGCAGGGAGATGTTGACCTCCTACTACACACAGTGTCTGCAAATCCCAAATTTGTCACCCATTTGGTACTGACTAGATCCAACGTTGCTTAATAATCTGTTAAAGGAAAAGGCTTTCCATAAGCTAGGAATTTTTACAGTAAATGGGTAGGATTTTGCTGCGTTAGTCAGGGGTATTTACGCCGAGGGCGGCACAGTTGTTACGAATTCGTCATAGCACATTCGATTAAAGTATTTGGAAAACCTTGCGAGGATATGACAGGGGTTGGAGATTGGTTGACAGTGCAGGATCTATTAAATTGGAGATTTTCGGAGGAGGGGGTTGTCTAAGAGGGGGAGACACTTGATTGGTGCACCTAGCAGGGAGATCCGACGGGATTGAATGATGTCAACGAAGGTTTCACACTTCCATATTTTATTGCCATCAAAATCACCCATTTTTCAATCAAATTACTTGATTGCTTTCTCTGGTTGGGAACCCATCGCAGTGCACCCAGAGGAAGCTTCACATGTCTCCCACAGTGACTTAGTCCACAATACATTGGAGTTTGTTTGACACTGTAAAAAAACAACCGTTGACTTTATAAAATTATTTATATATTTAAAGCTTGAATTTAAGTTTAAAATGCAAAAGTCACGTATCATGGTGCAATTGTGCTTTAAGCAGAAACATTCATTCCGAACGCGCACCTGTCATATCAAAGAACGTACTGTTGATTTTATATGTCGGACCTTTCGGCTTGTGTGGTAATAAAACTTGTAAAGTGCACTTGTGATATTAGGCGGTGTAAGGTGCTAACTTTGGTCAAACTCACCTGTTCTTTCTTTCATCGGATTTTATAGTTATTGATTATCGATACTTATCGAAGGCATTCCGATACAAAACCGAACTAAGAATACAATAGATACAGTAAGCACATTTTTGTAAAATTTCATAAAAATCGACCCAGTCGTTTCGGCGTCCATAAGGAACGAACTGACACACACATAGAGACAAAGTTGCTTTTATATAACAGTGCAAAGATAGAATACACTACAATAAAATAGGTGGAGTCTTTTTATAGAAAGAAAAATAATGATTGGTCTGAAAAGCATTGTTGACATCAGTTATGACATGACAACCTTTAATTGCCCGAAGTATATTAATATTAATGATCATTTTTCGAAGTTTGAGAGGAATATATTATTGCTTTACGTGAGGATATTCTCGGAGTTGTTAAAAATAACCTAAACCCAATCAGAACTTTTCGAAACGCGACGTGCGGCGCACAGAAAAAAAAAGAGACGAAAACCAATCTTTGAACTCATAAAAAATTAAGCGAAAACTGAGGGAAAGAAACGGACGCAAAACAGATTTGCAAAGAACAACTTAAAAATAAACTAGCAAATATAAATGCCATTCGTTGGAAGTGGGGGAAAAAAACAAATGAAACGGATGAAAGTTTATGCATTATTTACCGCCTGACATGGGGGTTAGATACAAGATTATGGTTAAGATTTGAAAAGGTCAGCGCACTAGGAGAATAGTGTATTATATATTGACCGGGCAACGTCGACGATTATTATGATTATTCAAGCCAAAACTGTTTAGTCAGCTAAAATATGTTTTAGAATAATAAAAATATTTAGATATTTATTTATATTTAATAGTTACCAGGAATTTTAACTTTAAAAAATGTTATAATTATTTAGTTAACAACTTAGAAATAATGACATGTAAAAACATCAGGTGATCATCTTAGTGACGTATACTAATGACGTAATTTAGAGGGGAGATAGTCTTTTTAACATAAGTGGAAATTAGTTAGTGTTCAGCGCTTGAAGGGGTTAAGATTAACGAGCCGACCGGTCGTGATGGCTAAAAACAGAGAGGGGTCCAACGCCTGTCAAATGTAGGAATCTAGGACAAGCGTTGCAACTTTCCAAAAGGGGAAAACACTTGAATGAAAAGTTGCCGAAAATAAAACCCGAAGCCATATTGTTCTTTGGGAGAATTTCCATTGGAGTATTTCTGTCGAGCCAAGAGCAGAGAATGAACCGATTGTTCAGATGTGTGAAATCCCAAATAAATGTTATTCGTCCTTTGTGTTATAAAGGTATTTATGTATATTATTGTTCCGTCATGAACTGTATTTAAATTTACATACACACAAAACGAACTCTAGATTAGACGATCACAACGCCAGACGGTCATAGACGAACACATGTAGATAGACATGACATATAGATGACTGTGAATTACACTTAAATACACCCGCATACAATCTCATCATTGCTCGATAATAGAAAATCATTACTATACCCACGATTTACACCCCTCATAATATACAGACACCCACAAAATTATATGCGTTCTTACATAAACATGCCTGAGCAACCTCATGACGTTTCCTGGTTGGGTGCCTCCAGCTGTTAGCAATTAAATAACCTGTTCTCAATGAGATAAGTTTAAACTGCACAGAACCACACCTCGGTCCAATAAAACAGTTAGCAATAAAGAGCATATCTTATCTCTGTTGCGAATACAATGCGATTTTAAATATTTGGTCAGTGTTTAATTAAAAGAGAAAAGCATACCCATGACAAAATCCTAAACAGAAGATCTCAACCACTCGAGAAGAGTATCTAGTAGGTATTCGAGTTCTCTCAAGCAGGCATTCAAATCCTCTCCAGTAGGCATTCAAGTTCTCTCCAGTAGGCATTCAAGTAATCTCTAGAATGGCATGCAAGTAATTTCCATTCAAATTCTATCTAGAAGATAGGCAAGTTCTCTCTAGTAAGCATTCAAGTTATATCCAGTAGAAAATACATTTTTTTCAGTATGCATTCAATTCAGCAGGTATTAAAGTTATCTCCAGTAGGCATACACATTCTCTCCAGTAGGCATTGAAGTTCTCTACAGTAGGCGTTCAAATTATCTACAGTAGGCATTCAAATTATATCCAGTAAGAATTTAAATTATCTCTAATAGGCATTCAAGTTTTTTCCAGTAGGCATTCAAATTCTTTACAGTAGGCATTCAAATTCTCTCCAGTAGGCGTTGAAATTATCTTCAGTACGAATTCAAATTATCTCCAGTAAGAATTCAAATTATCTCCAGTGCGCATTACAAGTTCTCTCCAGCAGGCATTAAACTTCTCTCTTGTAGGTATTCGAATTATTTCCAGTAGTCATTCAATCATCTCCAGCAGGCATTCAAATTAAGTTCAGTAAACATTCAAGTTCGTTCCAGTAGGCATTCAAGTTATCTCCAATAGGTATTTATGGTCCTGGATATGACCTTAAACTATATCCACTTGTGAGGCCCCAGCTTACGGGCTTTGGGGAGTGTGGAGCCACCCTTTAATTACCATTGCTCCCAGGTCCACTCTGACACGGAGTGGTAGTACTTGTTAGGGCCCCAGCTATGGGTTAGCTAGAAACCGACTTAAAAACAACAAATATATTCTATTAAAATTTTTTCTTTCAATATCATTGGATTCGGCATTAAATAACCCGAAAAGGGTTGATATGCCGTAAAACAAAAACAACCAACCAACCAACCAACCAACCAACCAACCAACCAATAGGTATTTAAGTTCTCCCAAGTAGCCATTCAAGTATTCGACAGCAGGAATTCAAATTATCTTCAGTAAGCTTTCAAATTATCTCTAGCAGGGATTCAAATTATCTTCAGTTGACATTCAAATTCTCAGCAGGGTTTCAAATTATCTCCAACAGATATTAAAATTCTTTTCAGTAAGCATTTAGTTCTCACCAGTAGACATCCAAGTTATCATCAGTAGGCATTTTAGTTCTCTCCAGTAGGTATTCAAATTATGTCCAGTCGTACGTGTTTAGATTTAGGCACATATAGAAAATGGGTGAGATTGTTAACAGCGTTTGCAGCTAGATGTGTGTTTATTGTGAATGTTTTACAAGAGACACAAACCTGTTTTCAAAAAAGGGTAAACTTAAGAGAATGGACCTTGTAGAACTGCGCTAAACTATACCTCAGGCATAGATAAACAAGAACAGTGTCACACTGATTGCCGAGGAGGTATCCTCAGTTTCCTTGAACAGCACTTACTCAACAGATCCATACATTAATGTTGGATAAATCGGAAGTTGAAATTCCATGTAATTTTCGATCTTGACTGAAGTTTTATTTCTAAGTCAAAGAACTACTGGGCTACAGTATGGACAACGTCGAGAAACTCTATGATAAAAAGAACCGAAATTACGACCGAAAGTAGGACTTTCATCTTTTCCGTGACCTTGACTACTGAGTTTGATATTTCAAAATTAAGTAAGTTTTAAATAAAATCATGACCGATATTTTTTTTTTACCAAATTTGGTGACAATTGGTCAAGCGATGTGGACGTTACACTGTACACAAATGGGCAAACACAATCGAAAACATAACTTGCGTCCTAGGGAATGTAACACATAAATAAACTGCTACCAAAAAGCGAATATAAAATACTAATATTGTTTGGGCATGCGCAGAAGCGCTCAAAAGGTAATGTGTCAATGTCTTAGCTATGCCGAAAAGTGAGTTCGTCCAAATGCTACAAAAATATGATGCCAGAGTCGTTCAGCAAGGAATTGCCAATGTTGCTCTGGTAGCGTGTCGGGTCGTATTGACGGAGTTGACGGTTATATTGGCGAAATTATTCGGAACCGTGTTGAGTCATGTAGACGGAAGCGTCGGTTTACGTTTGTTGTTCAATTGATTTCATGATTGTTGCAATTGTAATGCCGCGTGTAATAAAAAAAAATATTTTTTTTTGGTAGAGTGGGAGTTCCGTCTCTCTTCCCTCGTGAAGTTGCACATTTTTAATGCAATGTTCAATACAGTCATTTAACTGAAGTTATTTATCTCCCCCCCTCACCGCCACGACGGGATGATGTGACACAGGGTTATAAAGTGGGATTTGAAGAGTCAGTACACTAGTGGGAGACCACTCTGGTCAGCAGAAAATGCTTGAGCAACCCTTTAAGCATTTCAGAAAGAGGCGCCTCAGGCGATTAGCAATAAACTAACTTCTCAAACCCAAAGGAAGACGGTAAGCTCTGAGAGAGTGAACCCTTTAGGACTGTGCAGCATGACACCCATACCCTCGTCAACACGGAAAATGGAAAGACTTTGTTGGTTTTTATTCCGAGGGACCCCCTCCCCCGACTTACTTAAGAGCGTCATTGCATTAAAGAAATGGATTAGACAGGATGCAGTCACATTTTAAACTTTCAACTATATGTTGCTAATGAACTTATGCAAGTGCCAATAATGTTTTCATTTAGTTAATAACTTGCCATTTTCTTTTTCAGGTACCCTCATCAAGAAATATCATTTGGACTGGTGCATATTGTGCTTTTACTGTAGAAATGTTTATGGGGGATGGTAAATTTGTAATTGAAACACAAAAAGCTTTCTGGGTTCATTACAAGTAAGGACGACATGATGCTGTTCCAGACAGAAGATCAATACAGCTATGGGTTTAAAATTTCAGAGCTACATGTTCGGCACTTAAAAGAAAGCCAGCTGAAGACCGCCAAGCGCTCGAACGCCAGACAGAATTCGAGCTGTGAAACTTTATCTTACTCAGTCTCCTACAGGTTCAGCTCGCAAACATGCTTTAGTCTGATCGAAAAGTCAGAAGAATTCTACACACTGACATCCAGGTCTATCCATACAAATTAATGTTTGTTCTGAAACTGCAAGAGCGTGACTGGGAAGATTGCATGTAAAAATGTGGGAGATATTTCTGTCGCACCCTGTGTAACGGAAAGCCGATTAGCGACATCAGATGTGAGACTGTTCTGCTTAAAGTAGTCATTTACATACACTATTATTATAGTAAATTGAATTGGCTGAGAGAAATAAAAATAGATAGATAGATAAACAGACAGATAGATACAGGAAGAGAGAGGGGGGAACATATCTGTAGGAAAATGTTGACATGTATAACTGGAAGACTCTTAATATTTTTTATTCGTTCATTTCGTATGAATCAAATGATTATTGTCGGCATTCATTTCCTCAATATCTTTCTAGTTAGAATTATTTCTAGAAAGACATAGGGTACTCATGGGAAAGGCTACGTGAAGTTTGCCAACATCCTAAGTGAACGTATTTCTGTGGAACGAACTGGATTCTGACCTGGCGCATCCACTTCGACACGGTCACCTCCAACTTGATAGCTAGTGGCCAGGGTAATCTTTGTAACATACTGCAAACCTAGGGACTGGCTTGCTTTGGGGCCAAACTATGTTGCATGAATAAAATGTTGTTCAGTTCGGTCTTAAAAAGAGACTATGTTTCCGGACATTTTGTTTTGAAGGATGAGGGTGGTTTGTTTACTGCCGGTCGGTCCAAGATGACCTTACTGGAGAAGGTGGATGGGTTGGCCTGATCCCAGCTATTTTTTTTCATCCTTCCAGAATGCTCCGTTCGAAAGTGAAGGATTCCACTCCCCTCCATGTTAAATTGGCCCTATGTTTAAATTTGATGCAGTGGAAAGCAATGAAAAATTACGAAGAAAAACAATGAAAAACAGATAGAGGGAGGAAAAGAAACTGGAAAAGAACGCAAAAGAAACGAGAAGAAAGAGAACAATAGGATAATAGTAGAAAGGGTTGGACGAAGAAAGAGAGAGAGGGAGAGAGAGAGAGAAAGAAAGAAAGAGAGAGAGAGAGAGAGAGAGGGGGGGGGAGAGGGGGGGTGCATGTGTAAAAGGAAAAACGAGGGATCGTTTTGTTTTACGGTGTAGGGAAACTCCTAATTTACTTGGCTAGCATGTATCGGTGGTGTAACAAAGAAAAAAGAAAGAAAGAAAGGCTAAAATGGCGACACTCATGGTTGATAGTCATGTGAACGATGCAGACTGTCGTCATTTCTATGCAAATGAGACAGATGAATAAAAACGGAAGTGAAGCGAATAGAGGAACGAGTTGGAAGGAGGCGTGTTACGTGCGTAGTCGTGTGCAAGTCAACTTGAAAGTCGAGTTGTGGAGTTTTGATAACAGTGCATCATTATTAGTTCAATCGTATACGACATATCAACCCTTTATTTAATGCCGAATTTTGGAAAAAGGGGTTTTAATGTTTCAAGTTCTTTCAAATATTTATTCATGTTTGGGCTAGTAGTGTTGTAGGTAAAAATGGTTGTTTTTGTTTTTGATATCATGTAACGTGGTCGTCAAATGTCAGTACTCGGTACCGACACGTTGTATGCAGACAGTCGCAAAGAAACAAAGACAATGAAAGAATTCAACTCACTGTTTCTCAGTTGAAACAACAGACAGTTATATACAGGTACTTCCACAATAACGCCGTTCCTCTTTTTCAAAAGTCCTCTCGTATGCCAATATGTTTAACAAGACTCTGCCGTGTCGAAGATGTGATACTCTGTCTTTGACCAGTCATGTCTGGGACACGTATTTCCCTGTCACTCTCAGGCTACGTGTGTAGCACGTCTATTTCTGTCCTTTTCGGGTCACGGTTTCCCTTTTTATAACCTATTTATTTCCTTTTCTTTGCTGTATAGATAAGTTTAAAACAGAACAACGATTGAGGATAATTGAATTTCATTTTGAAAATGGACGGTCAATTTTTGCAATGCAAATATCTTATATGCGCCATTTCAATGTTCAATATCCGCTTAAAAGATATGCTATTGAATTCGTTCAACCTCAGTTAGTAAACATGCCAGGGTATTGGTGACAGACAAAATGGAGCAACTGCACATACAGCTAGAGCAACAATGCAGTTGTTAACTG
>NC_136509.1:93098676-93133676 GCF_053919585.1 Euprymna scolopes
TCCTCTTGTGAACATTGATCTTCAATATTTTCCACAGATTTTCAATTGGGTTGAGGTCTGGAGACTGACTGGGCCAAATAAGAACGTCAATTCCGTTATTTCTAAGCCATTCTTTGGTTAGTTTGGCAGTATGCTTGTGATCATTGTCCTGCTGAAACATGTAATTGCTATTATGTCCCAACAAATCAGCAGATTTCTGGATGTTTTTCTCCAAAATCTCCCTGTACATACGTCCATTCATTCTGCCATTGATGATTTCTTGTTCACCAGTACCTTTGGATGAAAAACACCCCCATACTATAATCGAACCACCGCCAAACTTTACCGTAGGAATAGTATTCTTTTTGTCATAGGCGGTGCCATTTTTACGCTATACATGTGTTTCTTCCAAAGATTTCGATTTTCGTTTCATCTGACCAGATTACCTTGTTCCAAAATTCTTGGGGTTGTTCTCCATATGTTTTAACATGATTCAAACGTGATCTGACATGTTTAAGCTTCAATAATAGAACTTTTCTTTGGGACCTTGACACAAAACCTGCACGATTTAGAACTCTACTGATTGTATCCTTGCTCACATTAATTCCAGCTTCTCTGAGATCGGTTTGAATTTCATCACGAGTGCTTACCAACCTTGATTTGTTTTCGTTTAATTTCCTTGGCCGACCACATCTTGGAAGATTTGCAACAGCTTCACCAGGGTTTTTAAACTTTCTAATAACGTTTCCAACTGTACTAAGTGGTAGATTAAGTTCCCTTGATATTGTTCGATACCCTTTTTCTTCTTTGTGCTTATCAATGATGTTTTGACGAATGTCTATTGACAACTCTTTAGTTTTAGGCAATTTTTATAAATGAACTGGTTGACTTTGAAGGAGTAAGCCCAAAGTGGAAGAATTTTATAAAATTATTATAAAAGCTCTCTGATTGATCAGTGATATCTCGTTTGCATTATTGCAACACGCTAAGCAAAAGTCATTTAAATTTATTTCAGAAACAGAATTTTTTAAAAGTGTATCCAATACTTTTGCGTTTGTTAATTCATATTTTTCCTTAAATATAAACTTTCTAAACTTTGATTTTGTAATTACTACTCCAAATATAATTTAGAATAGTAATAGGAATATGCTGACCAAATTTAGGTAAAATCTTGAACCCTAATTAAAGTTATGAAGAAAAATGTAATGTATCCAATACTTATGCGTCACACACACACACACACACACACACACACACACACACACACACACACACACACACACACATATATATATAATATAAAGCTGAACGTCTGTGTGAGTGTGTGTCTGGTCACGAATAGGCTCCTATATGGTTGACTATTATAGAAAACTGACCACATATAATAATAGAAGATGTATCGAGACACAGGAATGGGTATGTTTGATCTTGAAGAACGGTGGTTCCTTAAAATTGTGGGGTCTGCATTCGCTCCTGGTCCACAAAGTATGTTAAATAACAAATTCAAAAATTAAAAAAAAAAAACGTTTACAAGTGTTTTTGATATAGATATACATAAGAATACTTTGATAAGTGTGTTTTAACTTAAATAGGGATGGTATAATCAAATTGTGTGGTCTGCGTTCGTGCCTGGCCTCCATAGAATGGAAATAGGCACAAACTTTAATAAAGACTTTTCATATCCATCTGCGTTAGTATACTTTGATAATTATGTTTCAGTTTGAAGAAATGTGGTATAATAAAATTATGGGGTGTTCGTTCGCGCCTGCCCTCCATAGAATGTAAATATGTCACAAAGTTTAACAAGGTTTTTTTAAATATAGATCCTCAGAATATTGTGATAAGTGTTTCAGTGTGAACAGTTATGGTATACTAAATTATGGGGTTTATCTATTTTATTTTTACTTTCATCATATTTTGCTTTGGTTTTGATACCCCCAAATTCAACACAAATTTACAACCCTTTCCTTTTCATAACCTATCATACTTTCATAAATCAGAGTCCATTTTCTGTAGGCTGTTTTTGAACCCAGTCAACGACGGGTACTTTTGCTAGTATATATATATATATATATAAGAGAAAGAAAATTAAAACTGTAAGTTGAACTTAACAATCAAAATTTATTGTTCGACTGAATACTCTAAAAACAATTTACAAAGTCCTTATTCCGCAGAGTTTCAAAGAATGCTAATCCCTATTTTCTATTTAATAATTCAAACTGTTTTTCATCTTTATTAAGTTAAATTTCATTTTTGTACTTAATTTTCTAGCAGAAGGTTGGCCAAGTACGTCCAAGGATGGAATACTGCTGCCATATCTGGGCAGGAGCTGCTAAAAACAGCCTATCCTGCCTTGACAGAGTACAAATAGACTTCGTTGCTTAGTGGGGGATGCCCTTTTCTCTACCCTGCAACCTCTCTCCCACAGAAGAGTCGTTGCGAGCCTATCCTTGTTTTATCGTTATTTCCATGGCAGGTGCTCGCCAATCTTTCACGAAAAACACCCGTCTAGCTGAATCCACTGTGAAAAATTTCCCCCACTCTATATCTGTGCCTAACTCAAAACGTGGATTCCATGAATAAAGCTTCTTTCTTAGAACTGCACGCCTGTGGAACTCTGTTCTGTCTGCCTGCTTCCCACCTGACTACAACTTGGATGTCTTCAAGTCCAACGTTAACAAATTCCTAATGAACCGCCTCCTTAATTTAATACTTCATCAAATCTCCACACTAACGTAATGTACTTACAATAACCCTTATCCCTGAGTGGCTTCCGGGCCTTGATAAGTGGTGACCACATTGTAAAAAAAATACAAGTGCTAAGTCTTCGATAATTTGGACTGAGTATTTATAGAATATTTGAACTTAGTATTCATAGTTAATTTGAACTTAGTACTTATATATATTTATTTTTTGAACTGTACTTATTGTATTTTTATTATATTTTTATAAAACGTTCTAAGCTTTTTCAGACTATATATATATATATATATATATATATATATATATATATATATATATATATATATACACACGCACACACACAGTATAACCCCGGGATACGGCGGCCCTAGTATATGTTTTTTTTTAGGTTACGATGTGGAATACGATGTTTTTCCGGCCCCTGGTTACGGTATTTGCCCCGCCTTATGGTATTATTTATAATGTTATTTGATTATATACACGGATATTATATACTGTCTTGTATTTTGCTACTAATTTTTAATATATACTGTATAAAATTTTGCTTAGATTCCACCACATGGCGGTTTCACCTTACCACCCCAACCGTTTAATCCAACCGTACAATCCAACGGATGAATGCCGTATCATGGGGTTATATATAAATACAAAATTCAAACAATTTTTATTTGTGAAAAATATTGTCTTTTGAATGTTGCCCATTTTCAGGTTTGTGCTCTTTCCAAAACGTCATTCATGACAGATTGCAGAATCTCTGGATGCAATTTAACTCCCTTATTTAGTTTCTGATGCTTTCATCTCCCTTTTGTTGGATTAAGGGTGCCTAAAAAGTCACTGCCAGAATTGAACGAACACATCAGAAACAAAATAAGGGAGTTAAATCGCAATCCAGAGATTCTGCAATCTGTCATCAATGATGTTATGAATAAAGATTGTTTGAATTTTGCATTTTTTGAAAAAAACATTTCTCAATTTCTTAGTCAGATTGAGCTAAAATTACAGAAAGCTATAAAAAATAAAGAATCTATTTAAATTCAAAACTTTTAAATAACTTTTTGGACAACCTGTGTTATTTTACTTTGTTAAAATAATGCCATTTACTCAGTTATCAATTTGTCAGCCGATTATTAAGCTTCGAATGAAGGATAACGATAACGTGCCGATCTACACTTATTTATATATGCTGTCTAAAGATGCAGGCTTCCTGAACTAAACTGCTCCATGTTTTTTTTTACTTTGCAAAACTCAATCATGTTCTGCAAGTGTGAGTATTGGGGCTATTGCATGGATTGTAAACAATAAAAAAATGTTGTTCACCGCATTCTTAAGGTCTACGATGATTGTGGTTCATCTAAAGCAAAAATGTCAACAGGTAGGCCAAGAATATTGATCAAGAACAAGATCCTGTTATGGTAAAGTTGATTAAGAAGAGCTGGTTTAAACCCGCTGCTGCTGCTTTTCAGGACATGATCATTCGACATAGTAAACCTTTATCCAGGAAGATTGTGTTTCGCAGTTTAATTGAACAACAACTTTAAGCTAAAGTATCTGTAGTGAAGCCACTTGTAAACTCCAAGAATTAAAAGTGTCACCTTGTTTTTGCAAACGAACTTGTTTTAGGGAGAGTATTTTTTTTTCGGACTGTTATCTTCATCCTCATAGTTGTTGTTGCTTCACCACGTTTCGACGAACTTATCCCCTGGTCTCTTTCAAGTTGTTAAGAAAAAAGCTAGAGGATAAATTGGTCGAAACATGGTGAAACAGCAAGAACTATGAAGATGAGGATAATGCACTGTAAAAAATGAATAAATAAATCATGAAGCCTCATTTCAAAGGATTATAAATAAATAAATAAATAATGTGTAATGTATTATAAATAAACAAACAAACAAACAAATAAATAAAATGTATGTGTTATAAAAAAATGAATAGTTTAATAAATAAATAAATAAATAACTTAATAAATAAATAAATAACCTAATAAATAAATAGAATGATGTATAATGTTTCATAAATAAACAGAAACTAAATAAATAATCAAATAAATAAAATGTATGTGTTACAAATAAATGAATAAACAAAAAAATAAATAAAACAATATATAATATGTTACGATCCCAAGAAAAATGGAAGACAGTGAATTTCAGTGATTTATCCAAGTTTTTCGTCGAAAAATAGGTGAAGAATTTAAATATAGTGTTAAATCCGTACCCGTTGACTTTCTGCAAACATTAGAATGATCTGATTCATAAGAAGTGAAAGAATCCTGCTATTACTGGATTTCAAGACGAGAATTAATCTAGTCTGGTGGGGTATAATGCTTTGAGGTAACATCACTTGGAGAAGGTGCACTCTTCCTTATAAAAGCCAGTGGGTTATCCATACTGAGGAGGTCTTACTATGTGACTTTGAATATTTAGTCAAGGTTTACTTCCTGGGAAAAGTATTCTCTTGCCAGGTTGTTCTGACAAACCCCTCCACAGAGAAATCTTAGACACTCGAGGGTAGTGTCTAGTCGGCATTATGTAAGCATATTATCTTTGAGAGCTGAGAATGATATTGAAATACCTAGGTTTCATTCACAACATGTACAGAAACTTAAATCTTAGAAAGTTCTAGCAATTATAGGAGCAGCATAAAAAGAGTTTCAAAAACTACTTGGCAAATATACCCGGTGAACCAATTGCATTTAAAGGGAGGGTTAGAATCTGCAAAAGATCTCTCGATTAGAATGTATGAGATAGTGGGTGAATGCCTAGTATCTAGTAGGATGCCCCATCCCCTGCTGAAATAAAATAAGAAAATAAAAAATGTGGCACTATATCTTAGTAGTGCCCCGGTGGTTGTGGCTGTTGACCCCCACCCGCCTCCTGCATGGCCAGGAGGTGATTTTGGCCGTGGCGGAGGGATAAATAAGCAACCAGAATGCAATCCCACAATTCCCTTTCTTTTCTCGATCTATTTTTCGTCCGGATATCATGGGGTAAGACGTATTTTTTGTCTCTCCGTAAATGAGAGGAGGGAGCACCCCCTCCCTCAGCATTAGTTAAGATTAGTTAGTTTTAATCGTGAAAGTTAATTATCACTTGTATTTGTAAAAATATTGTAATATTTTAATGTAAAAAAAAAATAAATACTTAATTATATTTCTTACATATATTGCAACATGTGTTGTGTGTTTTTGTGTCTCCCTTAATTTTTTTTATATGGAGGTCACCACTTATCAAGGACCAGAATCCACTCGAGGATAAGGGCTATTGTGTGTACAATAATCAATAGGATAGTATTGTAGTAATCGTTAGTATTGGAGATTTGATAAAGTGCCATTACTTATCGGGGCGGTTCATCAGGAATTTGTTTATGTTGGACTTGAAGACATCCAGGTTGAAGGCAGGAGGGAAACAGACAAGCGGCAGGGAGTTCCACAGGCGTGCAGTTCTAAGAAATAAGCTTTGTTCATGGAATCTACGTTTTGATTTAGGCACAGATAAAGAGTGGGGAAAATATTGACAGTGGTTTCAGCTCGATGGGTGTTTTTCGTGAAAGATTGGCGAGGGGAGGCAGAGATTGGAACTCAAACGAGCACTTGCCACGGAAATAACGATAAAACAAAGATAGGCTCGCAACGTCTCTTCTGTGGGAGAGGGGTTGCAGGGAAGAGAAAAGGGCATCCCCCACTAAGCCACGAAGTCTATTTTGTACTCTGTCAAGGCAGGATAGGCTGTTTTTAGCAGCTCCTGCCCAGATGTGGCAGCAGTACTCCATCCGTAAATGTCTGCATTAAAGAACGAAGCAGACCTGAAGACGAAGACATCTCAGGTATGCATTTCCTCTTGATACTCAGACCCTAATGGCTGGCCCATCGTCACATAATCATGGGACATTTAGTGTAACACGATCAGCCAGTCACTGATGTGTTACTTGAGATTTGGGGAGGGGGCGATAACGGCAGCTGTTATAAAGGCTATCATATATTCAACTTCACTTTCTGAGAGTTTCCCGCCTTTATATATATTATATGCTATAAGTCGCTATTATTAAAGGACTTATTTTTATTTATAAAAGTAATGTTATACGATATAATGATGTCCACCATGCTTTTGACAAGATTCGAACTCATGACCAGATTGTCTCTGGTCTAGAATGTTATCTGTTGGCTTTAAAGACTGGCCTGAAATATGTACACATGTATGCATCTATTTCTTACATATACATGAGACATACGTTCCTGCTGGCACAGAGTAGGTGTTGATAGAACCAGTCGAGAATATGTCCTCGGCAATCAGTCCAACAGTTGCCTTGCTTCTGTCGGGCTGAAGGATGGATCTGTTCAGTTCTATGAAGTCAACTCTTCAAGAATTTACCATCTTTATTTGAGTTTTTTTTACATAGACATCACCACTTATCAAGGCCAAGATCCCACTCGAGGATAAGGGGATATAAGAGTGTACAGTAGAAATTGGATAATATAGTAATCGTTAATAATAGAAATTCGGTAAATTTGTTACCTTATATGGAACGGTCCATCAAAAACTTGTTTATGTTGGACTTGAAGACAATCATATTGTAGTCAGCTGGAAAGCAGGAAAACGAAAGACAATTCCACAGGCGTGCAGTTCTAAGAAAGAAGCTTTGTTCATGGAATCTACGCTTAGGGTTAGGTACAGACAAAGAGTGGGGGAAATTAGTGATAGTGTTTTCTGCTAGACGGGTGTTTCTTGTGAAAATCTGACGAGGGGGATAATAGATTGGAGCTCAGCCGAGCACGTGCCATGAAAATAACGATCAAGCAGAGACAAACTCGCACATCTCTTCTATGAGAAAGAGGTTGCAGGGAAGAGAAAAGGACATCCCCTACGAGGTAACGAAGTCTATTTTGAATGTTATCAAGGTAGGATAAGTCCTTTCTTTGTTTATTGCTAATCGCATGAAGCACCTTGAAGATATCTCCGTTAGAAGTGGAAACATATACTTAATCCATACAACCTCCATATACTCGCATCTGCAGGAAATCTGCCCATATACCTATTTGCTCTATTATACACACTGAACACAAAATAGCTTATAATTTTACTTTCAATTATACCTGTACTGTATTGTACTCCATATCAAAAATGACGTTACTTGTATCTACATTGAAGATACATCTTGACCCTCCTGCTATCTAAAACACACAGAGCCTAGGCAATCACATGTTTAGTTAATTCTTAATATCAAACCATCCTGTAAGACGTTATCCTATTCCTAAGCCAACATAAGCCAGGAAAAGAAATTCTAAATTTAAAGGAAAAATATTAAACCATATACTAACTCCATCCAACAAACCTGTTACAACTATAGCTGCTTCCACTGTATGAACTTTTACTCACCCCCTCCTCCAGTAATAATGAAATAGCAATGCCCATTTGAGGAGTGTAATTTATCAGTAGATATATAACAGTTACATACTAACCCAGTAACATAAACTACCTACGCGGAGTCGCAGAAATACCTGGATTAGGACCCAGGCGCGGGGAAAACCCTCTCGGTGCTGATGGACCCGTAGATCTTCTCAGATCATCTGTCTAGGAGAAGGAAAACTCTGAAGCTAAACCTAAAGGGAGGGAGGAGGCCTATCCAGTCTTAAATGACAACCTTCCTAGAGCTGGTGACTCAAACAAATTACTGGTCTGCAAACCTAAACTGCTTAAGGAGTAGATGGCCACTGCCTATCGCTTAGCTTCCATACTCCTTCTTCGGCTATTAGCCAGGCGTAGAGGTCAAACCACAGGGATTCGACTGAAACACTCAGTAGTCAATCTTGTTTCCTGACTAGGGCAATGAACGCTGTTTTCCCCTCTCCCGACACATCCCACCCCTCTAAACTGGGCGCTTGGGAGTGCATGAATGCCAAAATGTCAGTACAGGTAGATTGGGTTGACCATCGTCTGATGGGTTGAGGGTACCAGATTGACAGTTCCTGGCTGCTATTTCCCACTAGTAGTACAGGTGCCCTAAGTCTTTGTTAGCGCTTAGAGCGGCTGCTCCATCAACAGTTGAATAATATCGGGATGTTTGCAGTGCCATGTCGCTCATAGAAAAGGGACCCTGTACTCATCCCCGGTTGGTTTTCCTGAGGCCACAATCCTAGTAGATGAAGAGTCAGCTGATGGTCTACTTGTATTGCATGTCTAGCATTCTGCATCACCACTTGTTCCGCACCCCTTACCTAAACTGAAACTCTAAAAAAAACAAAACACAATGATGACAGTACAATCTAAAATTACGCTTAAACCAGGACAAAACTCCAACAAAGCCAAATTGCCTCCTCCCTTGAGGCTTGCATTTAAGAACATCCGTGGGTTTAGAACTAATTTAAATGACGTTGAAGCATTTCTCCTAACAAATACCCCAGATATCTTAGCATAAAGTGAGACTAACCTACACTCCCCCATCCTCTCTAACTACTTTAATATGCCCGGATATCTCCCACTCTGCCATAAGGACTCTGACAGACATATGCACGGGCTTGGAGTCTATATTCGAAATACCCTCCCCTTGACAAGAGAAACAAAACTAGAATATGACGATCAAGCCTTTATGTGCTTTAAACTTAACATGCAACATAAAATTAGTTACTTTTATTTTCTCTACCGCTCTCCCTCGACCCAGGACTGTACCTTAATAAACAAAGTCTCTGACAGCATAGATACAGCACTTTCCCTCGACACTAGCGCACAAGTGCATGTATTTGGTGACTTCAATATCCACCACAACAACTGGCTTGGATTTTCTACTTACACAGACACAGCTGGTTGCACAACACATAGCTTCTATATATCTCAATACCTATCACAAAGGATTACGTTTCCAACCCGTTTCCCTGACCAGCAAGAAACACATGCATCACTGTTAGATCTGTTTCTTACCACAGTCCCCGATGATTGCGTTACGAATGCCTACAGCCCACTTGGAAATGCTGATCATGTAGTGATAATAGTTGAAATCTCACTAAACTCTAGAGCCAAAACGGAAGAGCCATTACTAAAAACGAGATATTATAAAAAGGCTGACCGAGAAGTCACCAGAGACGCTTCATGGCGAATTATCGTCTCACTTCCTGCTTAACAGTGCGCACATGAGACTACTGAATAGTTCAAAACAGCAATTGAATGACATGTTCCCATGCGGAAGTTTTATAGCAAGTCCCAGTCTCCCCAATGGTTTACTTCTACTTGTGCAGCTGCCATCGCGCAAAGGCAGCATGCGTACTACAGATTTAACCGACATAAGTCCAGTTCAAACAGACAGAAGTATATAGAAGCCAGAAATAACTGTAAGAAAGAAAGCGATAGCTAAGAGAGAAGTTACTGAAACCACCAAAAAACGCATCGAAGCACAGAAATTAGGAACCGTGACTTTTGGAAAATCTACAACAGTGTAGTAAACAATGGACAATCAACAATTCCCCCACTATCCAACAATCATGAGGTTTGTTTGCTCAGCAACCGAGAAGGCTAACATGCTTGCCAGTCGGTTCGCCTCGAACTCCACACTGGACCCTGCAAAGCACCACCTCCCTGATTTTCCTTTGCGGGCAGACACCACACTAGACGATCTGAAAATCACCCCATCTCAGGTGAATGCCATCATAAAAAATCTTGACACTTCAAAAGCATGTGGACCTGATCTCATCCCGGCTGTGCTATTAAAAAAGTGCCTTGCCGAAGTAGCGCCGGTTCTCTCTAAACTTTACAACAAATGCCTTAAAGAACCTTGCTTTCCTGCCTGCTGGAAAACTGCTTTTGTGGTACCAATTTTCAAGAATTCCGGTGAAAGAACTAACCAGTAAATTACCGCCCCATTAGCCTCCTCCCACTTTTCGTCAAAATATTTGAGTTCATTATTAATCATCACCTTACAGATGCTGAACTACTGACCGACCAACAATACGGATTTAGGCAAGCCCATTCCACGGCAGACATCCTAACTGTAATATCTGAGCGTATATACCATTCACTTTATAAAGCAGGGGAGGGTAGAGCGGTAGCTTTAGATATATCTAAGGCTTTTGACAGGGTATGGCACGAAAGTCTTCTCAGGAAAATCAGATCATACGGTATAACTGGAAGAATCTTTAACATAATTAAATCCTTTTTAGATAAGAGAAAAATCCAGGTTGTCATCGATGATCGTACATCCAAACAAGAGGTCTCTCAGGGGTCTATCCTTGGACCTCTCTTAATTCTAATATTCATAAATGAGCTCCCTGACAAAATTGTCTGTGAGATGGGTATATATGCTGATGACACCACTTTCTATAACCGACACGACAGGAAAACAAATGAACACATATCTAGAAAAATGGCAAAAACACTAGAGGATGATCTCCGATCTGTAGTGGAATGGGGACAAAAATGGATGGTAACATTCAATGCTGCTAAGACTAAACTTGTTTCCTTCAATAATTACAAGAAACCTTCTCTACCACCAAAAGCAATGGCCAAAGACTCTTTATATGAAAGCACATCCTTTAAACTCCTCGGCCTAACGTTCACAGGAAACATGAGCTGGAAAAATGACATTGAGAGCATTGTCAGAAACGCTGCAAAAAAGGTAGGTTCTCTCTACCGTGCTAGAAAGCTACTAACGCCCGAAAGTATCCTGTACCTCTATAAGGACACCATTCGCCCATGTATTGAGTATTGTTGTCATATTTGGGCTGGTGCATCTGCTACTAGTCTCTCACTCCTAGACAGGGTTAAAAAGAGAGTCGCTAACCTGATAGGTCCTGAATTGTCATCTAAGCTTCAGCCTCTGTCCCATCGGCGTAATGTAGCATCCCTCTGCCTGTTCTACAAGTATTTAAACGGTGAATGCTCTGACGAACTGCAAGCACTTGTGCCTCCTCGACGTAACAAACCCGACAAGCAGCAAAATCCCACCCTTTCACAGTTGAGATCCCTAGATGTAAGAGAGCCTTCTACTCCAGTAGTTTCTTCCCCAGAACCGCTAGACTTTGGAATTCTCTTCCGAGTTCCTGCTTCCTCAACTGTACTTACATGCAAAAAGTTCAAGTGTAACGTGAACCGACATCTTGCTGCCCAACTCCCCACATAGTACCTCTGCAGCTTATGTCCCTAATAGTAGCCCCTACAACAAAGTGGCAATGTGCCTTGTTTGGGATGAAATTGCAATAAAAAACTACTAGAGAATACTGAAGGGACTGCTCAAGCATTTTTTGAATCCAGGGTACACTTCTCCTAGTTCGTGGCTTTTTAGAATCATCACCTGGCTGGCCTTGCGTTTAACCTCCTCCGCTCTCTGCAAAGGTAAATAAAAATGTGAGACCCGGTTACAATGGAAAATAATTGCATACAATTGCGTACGTGTTGTCGGAAGAAAAGAACTCCCACGCGTGCAGCCATAATTACCTAGTGAGCGAAGAGACGAGCATAGTTATGTAAGTCGTGTTTTACATGAGACGCAAGGCTACACAATCAGTATGACGTAGGTGTGATGAAAATGTTCGAATGACGTCATAACCCATCGTCACCGTGTAGATGGTTTCCCTCTTTGAATGCGGAGACGATACGCGTGGGCGGGAGTCAATATTAACTGAAATGGCGCTAGTGTACGGACAGATAAGAAACAGATGAACAAAAATAGGAACGTTTACCTTTAACATACTACTACTACTACTACAACTACTACTACTACTACTTCTACTACTACTACTACTACTACTACTAATATTAATAATAATAATATAGAAGAAGAAGAAAAGGAGGAAGAAGAGGAAAAGAAGAAGAAAAAGAGTCAGAAGAAGAAGAAGAGCCAGAAGAAAGAAGAAGAAAAAGAGTCAAAAGAAGAGTCAGGAAGAAGGGGAGAAGAAGAAGAAGAAGAAGAAGAAGAAGAAGAAGTATGGATATAAACTCGGAAGGGAAGGGGAAATGATAGAAAAAGTAAAAAAACAAAAAACAAAAAAAAACCCAACAATTTTCAGTCTTTCGGTCGGCAGCAGACGCCACTCTTTGATTTTAAGCTGTTTTGTTTATTCTTTCTTATCGTTTACTGTTTTCTTGTTCTAATACTTTCTTAGTTGATGCTGAGTCTGGTTTCTTTAGATTCTCCCTCTCTCTGCCTGGCTGTCAGATCGCCCGTCTTGCTTTCTTGCTTTCTTAATTTATTATTGAGATATCGTTGCACCAATACTTGACTAAACCTACTAACCGACATATCTATCTATCTATATCTATTTATCCATTTATCCCTCAACCGATATCTATCTATCTATTTATCCCTGGACCTCTATCTATCTATCTATCTATCTATCTATCTATCTATCTATCTATCTATCTATCTATCTATCTATCTATCAAATCACACACATACACGCACGCACGCATATTTAAATGTGTATGCGCTCGCTCGCGCGTGCGTGTGTCAATATATATATATATATATATATATATATATATATATATGTGTGTGTGACTTATTTACCTTAACAAAACATAAGCAAAACCGTTCCGGATATTGGAACACCTAAATGAAAAGACATAATTTTCACCTGATCAGATTTTAGTTACTAATGACAAGAGATCGAAACATTGTCATGCCAGCGTAGCGTAGCCTGTACATATCTATATTAAAAAAAAATATTAATAGCTCTATTAATTGTTGAGCACTATTTAATAGACCAAGTAAATATTCTCTGGATTTTATTATACAACAAGCATATTCTAAACTTTAACAAGTGTATATATATATATATATATATATATATATATATATATATATATATATATATATATATGTATATATATATATATATGTATATATATATATATAAAACAAGTGTATATATATAACAAGTATATATATATATATATATATATATATATATATATATATATATATATATATATATATATATATATTAGTCCTCGCGCAAAAGAGCAGGGCATAAAATGTTTTACATAATAATAATAACATAACAATAACAAAGACTTTCGCCGGCTAGGACTACTATTGACCGTAACCAGTTATACAATCCTTTTGAAATTTTCATCTCTATTTTTCTCGTTATGTAATGAATATTTGTTAATGAAACCTATGTGAAATACGTTCCTTATTAAATTTTAAAGATTTTCTATTCTGAAAGAAGTCTAAAAAAATTTAATTTAAAAAAGTTATTTTAAAATATTTGTTAAAAATTCAGATTTTCTCATTATTCAGATCTGTATTACAAAGAGGGAGCTTCAAAAAATGAGTTGTTGTGTGAGGAGAAATACAAACTGAAACAGAGAATATCCAGACCTGTAATAATACAAAGAGGGGGTTGAAAAAATGAGGTGTGGTGTGAGGAGAAATACAAACTTAAATAGAGAGAAGGAGAGTTTTAAAATATAATCTTAAAAAGATAAGATACAAGTTAGAAAAGCATTTAATCCAAGGCATGAAAATTGTTAAACAAAATGTTTTTACTATAGGCTTTAAAAATAAAGGTACAAGATTCAATTTGAAATCTATTTATCTTTAAAGTGCACTTTTATAAATTTTACAAAGTAAGGTATAAAAATTTAATTTAAATTGAATCAAAAAATTACCTTGGATTTATTTTATACTAGCGAGGGGTACCCGGCGTTGTCTAGGTATTTGGAGGTGTGTGTGAAAACTCCTAGGGGGGGGGGGTAAAATAAAAAAGTAGGTAAGTATGAGGATCGAACCCGAAACGCTGAGGCAAAGTTGTAAATTAAGTGTGCGACGGTTTTAAGCATTGGGCCACCGCGAGTTGCTAACGGAAACACGTTTGAATTTATTTAATTACTTGGATTTGGCAGGTGCACGTTTTAATGAGTTAATGAGGTCAAGTTTGACTGCGGGATAGTATTTCATTTACTGCGGAACGCTTTTTTTAATTTTTATTTTCCCAAGATCTTATAGGAAAAAGACTAACCCACATATGGCGAGCGACAAATGTTGAATATTCATCTTCCCGAAGTCGAGCAAATTAAATAGACAGGCGAGCTCCGTTGTTAACTCTGAGATATTACGATTTATATGTGATATAAAAAGTTTTAATAAGTTGTGAACCGACCGACCGCTTCTCTGAAAAAAAAACACACACATACACACATACGTACATTTTCGCTTTTATATTTATAGATAATGTACATTTTGTTGCAATTTAAATATATTATCTTTCATCTAGCAATTAATGATATAGATATAAAATTTTCAATGATTTTTTTAAAGTGCAACAGAATGTACATTACATAAAATAAATCCAAGGTAATTCTTTGATTCAATTTAAATTAAATTTTTAACATGATATGAGTAAAAGGTAACAGAAAGGATTTTCCAGGTTGCCCCCTAGTGGTGCCTTTCGGGTTAAAATGGCTAAAATTGATACTTTTGTGCTTATTAAAAAAAAAAGTGATGTCTAGTATTTTTATAAAACTTTCAGAAAAGTTGCAACTAACTGATTTCTATATAATTTTGTTTGTCTATACTTCGCAATAACACTTGGGTGTGCCCCAGATGGTCTTTAAAGGCTAATAAAAACACTCAAAATTTGGACTATTTCACCATATTTGTTTTAAATTTCCTGTGTATGTCTATTTAGCAGTTTTGCACGGTGCTAATCTCAAATTAAAATATGTTATGGCCTTTGGGACATTTGAGATTTAATAGGGGGGCAGAACTCAAATTTACATATGTTAATGCCTAAAACTGCACCGGGACTTTTAGGGCTAAATGCGGTAGGGGGGGTATTATTAGTCATTTTTACTGTGAACTCGCGGGGCACCATGCATGCTTCATTTGTTCAATTATATTTCACTTTTTATTTATTTTTTATTTATTTATTTTTTTTATTACATTTTCACCCCAAACAAGGCATATTGCCACTTTGGTGTAGGGGGCTACTATCAGGGGAAACATCTACTGGGGTACTATGTAGGGATTTGGGCAGCGAGATGTTGGTTCACGTTGCACTTGAACTTATGCAAGTCAGTACAGTTGGGGAAGCAGTGACCTGGAATGAAATTCCAAAGTCTAGCAGTTCTGGGGAAGAAACTACTGGAGTAGAAAGATCTTTTACATCTAGGGATCTCTACAGTGTGGGGGTGGGATTTTGCAGCTTGTCGGGTCTCTCGAGGGTGTTTACGTCGTGGGGGCACAAGTGCTTGCAGTTCATCAGAGCATTCACCATTATAATACTTGTAGAACAGGCAGAGGGATGCAACGTTTCGACGATGGGACAGAGGCTGAAGCTTAGATGCCAGTTTAGGGCCTATCAGATTTGCGACTCTCTTTTGAACCCTGTCAAGGAGCGAGAGACTAGTAGCCGATGCACCAGCCCAAATATGACAACAATACTCCATACATGGGCGAATAGTGGCCTTGTAGAGGTACAGGATACTTTCGGGTGTTAGAAGTTTTCTAGCACGGTAGAGAGAGCCCACCTTCCTCGCAGCGGCCCTGGCAATGCTCTCGATGTAATTGTTCCAGCTCATGTTTCCTGTGAACGTTAGGCTAAGGAGCTTGAGAGACGTACTCTCAGATAAAGAGTCGTTGGCCATTGCTATAGGTGGTAGAGAAGGTTTCTTGTAATTATTGAATGAAACCAGTTTTTCTTGGCGGCATTGAACGTGACCATCCATTTTTGTCCCCATTCTACTACTGATTGGAGGTCATCCTCTAGTGTTTCTGCTATTACTTTAGATATATGTTCATTTGTTTTTCTGTCGTGCCTGCTATAGAGTGTGGTGTCATCAGCATATATACCCATCTCAGAGGCAATTTTGTCGGGGAGGTCATTTATGAATATCAGGAACAGCAGAGGTCCAAGGATAGATCCCTGGGGCACTCCCGCATTTATATCATATTGTTTAGATGTACGACCGTCGAGGACAACCTGGATTTTTCTCTTATTTAAGAAGGACTTAATTATGTTAAGTATTCTACCAGTGATACAGTATGATCTAATCTTCCTGAGGAGACCCTACTGCCATACCCTGTCAAAAGCCTTGGATATATCTAGAGCTACCGCTCTGCCCTCCCCCGCTTTGTCCAGTGAATGGTATATGCGTTCAGAGATTACAGTGAGGATGTCTGCCGTGGAACGGGCTTGTCTAAATCCGTATTGTTGGTCGGTCAGGAGTTTAGCATCTGTAAGGTGCGGGACTAGAGCATGGTTAATTAAGGTCTCAAATATTTTGGCAAAAAGTGGGAGGAGCCTAATAGGGCGATAATTTAATGGGTCAGATCTTTCGCCAGAATTCTTGAATACTGGTACCACAGAAGCAGTTTTACAACATCCCGGAAAGCAAGCTTCATTAAGGCATTTGTTGTAGAGTTTGGAGAGAACTGGGGCTACTTCGGCTGAGCACTTTTTAAATAGCACAGCTGGGATGAGGTCGGGTCCACATGCTTTTGAAGTGTCAAGGTTTTTATGATAGCATGCACCTGAGCAGGGGTGATTATTAGATCGTCAAGCGTGGCGTCTGTCCGCATAGGAAATTGAGGTAGGGGTGGTTTAGAGGGTCCAGTGTGGAGTTTGAGGCAAACCGACTGGCAAGCATGTTAGCCTTCTTGGTTGCTGGGCAAAGAACCTCGTGATTGTTGGTTAGTGGAGGAATTGTTGATTGCCCATTATTTACTACACTGTTGTAGTATTTATGGCAATTCTTTAATTTATGAAGCTCGACGTAACTACAGACGTTGAGCATCTCGTTTATTTATTTAAGCACGTTGACATACACAATTTTTGACAGCACCTGTTTCGTAGCACAAATTAATACGTGTAATTGTTATGTCAATTCTTGAATTTATTTCGCACGTAACTGATCAGAAGAAAAAACACATCAACACACACACACACACACACACACACACACACACACACACACACACACACACACACACACACACACATATATATATATATATATTAGACATTAAGAGGAGATTATGAGTTTATATAAATACCTGTTCGCATACACCTTTTTTACGATAAAGCTAGAACCCAGAATTAGACAGAATCGAGCAATTGCATCGACAACGGACAACGTCTAATTCTGGGTTCTAGCATTATCGTAAAAAAAAGTGTATGTGAACAGGTATATATATATATATATATATATAATATATATATAAATATATAATATATATATATGTGCAATCTGTAAGTTTTTTAATACTCTGTATACTGTGAAATACGGCTTTATATGATATATTTATACACATATACACGCACACACACATACACAGACACACACACACACACACACACACACACACACACACACACACACACACACACACACACACATATATATATATATATATGTATGGTTACTTCATTTAATCAGATAAATTAATATACGAAAGTATAATTTTGTGCGTAAACTTTAAGTATTTACTTCAACAGTGCTCAATACATAGGTAGAGCTAGGTAGTACGTTATAAAAATATATATGGCAATTAAGCTACACAGAATATTCAGCGTTTCATCCACGATATTCCGTGTAGCTTGATTGCCATATATATTTTTATAACTTACTATATATATATATAATTTATTATTTAAATATTTTATTTGCATATAATTAGATAACTCAATATATATATATATATATATATATATATATATATATATATATATATTAATAAAGGAAATCCAAAACTATATTAGTAATGTATAAAATGTATTATATACACCCAAAAATTGTATATATATAAATATTTTTAATGTTTCTATATTTTTTAATTTTAAATAAATAAGAATGTAAATATATAAAGTACTAATAATAGTAGGAGTGATAAGTAGTAAAGTAGGTTAATCCTAATCTTATAAATACAGCACTGGTAAATTAATTACATCCACCTTGAATTTGGAAATAGACGAATCTCACAAGTAAGGAAGACATTTTTATAACATGAATAGGCTAGCCAAATTAATTAAGAGTTTGAAACTTGATCTAATATCTGTAACATTTTTGTTCTTGAGAGTAAAGGAGGTGTTGTTTGATTAGCATTACTGGGGAGCCATGATTTAATATACCGTTTAATTTTTAAATCCCCGAAACAGTGTTTTATGGAAAATAACCGATGATCCTTTAAATTAACATAAGAACTATAGTGAATTCTAGAGAGAAAGTTGATGCATGGATTGCAGGTGACTACATGACTTACTGACTGAATAGTTTTCTAACGAATGATAAAAAATATGAAAATTAAATAAGTTTTTTTTTTATATAGTTTTAAAGGTTGAAAAACTTCCAAGACCATATATATATATATATATATATATATATATATATATATATATATATATATATATATATATATATCATATTCGATGCATGCTGAATCGTGATTTTCTTGAATACACCTAACGAGGGAATAGTTATATTCTCTTTAAAGCAACCTTGTTGTCCTCGTATAATCGATAGTCTACCATAACCGATAATAAAATATTTCCGTCGCGGTGATTATTTGTGTAACCGATTTCCCCGCTGAGGTGAATAAAAGCTCGCTTGACCGATTCATACGTCATGTCCAACTAATTCGTTGCCCTTGCTTATTGATCGATAGATCGATAACGTCCTTCCCCATGCTGAAAACTGTTAAAATTGGTAACAGAGAGATGAAAAGCGGGAAAAATGAAATGAAATGGATCTGGGATGAAATGAAGAAACGTATCCGTAATTTGATTGACCCAACCCATTTTTATTCTGTAAACCCACTCCCTCACAAGCATTGTGTTGCTAGTTACAACCTTTATTAAAAAAAAACAAACAAACTATTATAGCATGTTATTCGGAATTAGTTGCTCTATTTCCTGCTTCCTTTGTTCGAGCTCGTTTGCCTCCTTGGTCTCTTGGTCTTTGTAACGGTAGCAAAGAGGCCAAAAATGAGTGCTAGAGCACAACTGATGAAAAAAATTTGTTATTCTTTTATTTCCCACGTGGTCGCACCGCCCGCACCGCATTCGCAGTTTACAATTCTTCAACTGGAAAACTGCAATAAAAAAAATGAATGTAAAGAGCAGAAAGGAATACCTAATAACAATGTCCAGTAAATTTGGGAAATAATTTGAATGAAAATCTTCGTTTCCTCTTTTGTGTCTCAAGTTGGCCCACACGCACAAAGATGCTTGCTAACACCATGCCATGCTCGATTCTGTGTAAGAAACGGTGTTCACAGTGATTTTTCCCTTACGTAGATTTAGGCCGCGCAAAGGAGGTTAATTTATTTCCATTTGTAGTCTTCATAAATTCACCGTTTCATTATAGTGCAGCTTTTTATTCCGGTAGCTTCTTTCCAAAAATTGCAAGGTTGTGGAACTCTTTCTTCTTGGTTACTGTTTCCCTCCTACCTACAACCTTCATCTTTTCAAGACTAAGGTAAATACGCATCGTTTTACGAAAATCAATTTCGAACGGAGAAATAATATTATACAATATGGTCACCGTCAGTTTATGAATACAATGAACACCATCTGAAAGGGTACTTGCGCGAGGAGGATTTTGTCGTAAAATTTAATCCATTATCTATTTTGTTATTTTTTTGTTGGTATTGGTTGTTGAACGATTGGAACTGCTGCGTAGAGCTCAGAAGGTTGTGCCTCAGGGTTTTCTGGTCTACCGAGCACCACGAGTATTGGCACACAGATTTCCACACAAAAGAATGGCACTGGGTTAACATTACTTTCCCTTTATCGATTTGACTTTGCGCCTGAAATGTCTTTTCTTGCAACATGCAGAGACCTCCAGAATGTTGTTAGCTGGTTGCTCTGACGCCACCATGTTGTGACCTCTTCAATCGCGGCAAGGAAGGGTTAACTTCCAGATGTACGAGTTGTCTTTAATAAGTTTCCAGACTTTTTTTGACATGCATTTAAAATTGTCGTAGACTCATGAAAATTAGGTTATTGCTATACATATTATAAGATGACTGGCCTATTTTTATGACTTTAGGATAAAATGAACAGCTACAGCATGAATTGAAATACACCCTACTAAAGCCTGATTGTCGCAGCTGGTGAATTTCAAAACTACAATCTGGACGTTAGAACACTTTAGAAAAACGATATGCAATAAAATTCTATTTTAAACTTGGAATAAATGCCACAGAAACGTGTGGAATGCTTTAGACTGCTTTTGGACCATCTTGCATGAGTCGAGCATAAGTTTTTTTTGTAACATAGATTTAAAAGGCAGGGAATCTGTGAGGGATGATAAGAGGTGTGGAAGGTGTAAGGATGTCAGAACACTAGAGTTGATTGGCCAAATAAAGAATTTCATGGATAAGAACCGTCGTGTGTCTATAGGGACAATACGTGCACAGTTTGATGTTAGTGTGGCAACTGTACACACAGTTATTCGCGAGGAACTGAAGATGTGGAAGATTTGTGCGATGTTCGTCCAAAGGATGCTCCATCCTTATCACAGACTATTTGATAAAGATGGGCATCAAGACAGTTCCTCACCCTCCTTATTATTAGAGCCTTGCTCCCTATGACTTTTAGCTATTCTGTAAGCACAAGGAAAACCTTAGGGGCTTAGGGTACTACGACTATTGACACCGTAGATTTACACACATAAGAATGGCATTTTGATTGAGGAGATCAATGAGGCTATGGCCAGAATCATTGACACGCTCACACAAGGAGACTTCCATAAAGCCTTCCAGAGTTGGAACGGTATAAAAAAGGCATTGAAGCCGGAGGAGATTACTTTGAAAGGGACCAGAGTTTCACGTGTGTACTATCAATAAAAGTGCCCATACGAAAAAGTCTGCAAGCTTATTTAAGGCACTTCGTAATATTTTAATTTGGTTTAAAATATTTTTATACCTGTATATTTGTTTGTACAGAAAAAAATCGACTAAAATGTTTGGTTGAAGCTTTTGTCTAAGTTTATTTTGGAGCGATAAATAGTAAACATTTGAGAGAAAATCTAGTATTCTCTTAGCTAATTAATTAACTATGTAAATGGGTGGACATAACGTACAGAGATATTACGGGATATTTCGCTTTTGGCAATTATCACAGTTTTCTTTAAGCTCTAACAGCATTATTGGCGATCTGCCTCGCGCACTATCTCATAGGTAGACTTACTTAAACTTTAATTTCTTTGTCGGCCTCGATATCCGTGACGTCATTATCATGTTGCTAACGTCTCTTTGTTTTACTTTACTTTCAACCTATTAAATTTCCTTGACCTTAAAAGACGTCTCTTTCTCTTCAGCCTTTGTGCGGACTCATTTCCTCCCTCCTAACTTCGTGTCACTTCGATCAGCACTTACTTCGACCCTTCTCAAGTTTACTACCAGTTGATGTACCCGGTATAGAAATAAAACCATCCGTCATCAGAATAAAGGTATTTTGTTAGCGGCATTCATTTCTAAGAAGGTAATTTCAAAGGCAAGTGGTCTGATGAAAATATCCTGTATGGTAGAACGTGTTTGAACATCTGGGGGCGTCTACAATGAAAGTCTTTGATTCTGATACTAGTCGGATTGTATTAGAAATAATTATTTTTAGCGGGTACAAGTGTTGAATATTGCCAGGCAACAGGGAAAGAGCATCATTCAATGAGTTGGACACACATAATTTTCTATTTGAATGCATAATTTGATCCAGAAAAATGTGGTAGGATATCGGCCAAAGGATTGAAACAATAGATTATATGGAAATATTAACCATTCCAATGGGGAAAGAATGTTTATAAAAATCGTCACAAAGAGAAATCGGGACATTTCTTTCATGCCAACATCCGACTGAAAATTAGCACAAAACACACATCTCACAGATGTCAAAACACCAGTTAATAGCTTGCAATCAGAACCTGATTTGCCAATGTAAATAAATTTTTTTCATAGATCAACTGTGTTGTGTTTTACTTCCAGTCAGTGTGTATACATTTTAGTCTAATAACAAAAGTAGATGTTTGCAATTATATAGACTGGAAAGTGAATTTTGAACAACCGGCCATAACGAATATATAACGTGTATGATAAGTTTGAATGCCTACTAATCCAAAATATAAAAGACTAGCGTGGAGGTAGAGGCTTTGTCCAGTCGTAAAATACGCTTAAATATGATATTTTAATTTTTGCAGATTTTGTATATATTATTATAAGTTCGTGATTTCCAAAATAAAGAAAAAAAGTATTTAGGTGTTAACAGCTAGAATCGAAACCGAAAGCAAAACTATAGCATTCAAAGCTGGTGACGTTACCACTGTACCAACGTGACATGCATACGAACTAAGTAAAAATAAACTAATATGAATGTACAAAATGTTTAACGATTTTTAAAAATTTTGACCAATTTTTGACGCCTTAAAAACTATTTTAACCGGCTAAAGACCTATAAAAGAACTGCTCATGAAAAAAACAATCATTTGAAGCTCCTAGCACCGCTCTGCGACTTTAAGATAGAGCTTGAAAATATTGAGATAGATAGACAGATAGACAGACAGATATAATGCTTTTTATATATTAGACTAATATATGCTGATGGGGAGCGTCCGGCTTTGCCAGGTCATAAAATACGCTTAAATATGATATTTTCATTTGTCCAGATTTCGTATATATTATTATAGTCATGATTTTTAAAATAAACAAAAAAGTGTTTAGGCACTATCAGCTAGAATCGAAACCGAAAGCAAAACTGTAGCATTTAAAGCTGGTGACGTTACCACTGCACCAAGGTGACATGCATATGAACTAAGTAAAAATAAATTAAAGTGAATGTACAAAATGTATAACGATTTTTTTAAAATTTTGACAGCTTTTTGACCCTTAAAAACTATTTTAAGCGGCTAAAGACCCATAAAAGAACAGCCCATAAAAGATCCAATCATTTGAGGCTTCGGGCACAGCTCTGCAACTTTTAGTTTAGGAAGAGATAGAGTTTGAAAATATGGAGATAGACAGGCAGAAAGACAGACATATAGCCATTATAGATTTATGACGTCCCAATAACGTCGCATATCATCCAATAAAAATACGCATGAAGTTTGCCAACATCCATCATTTTTAAACTATGAAACTAACTGGATTCGAAGTCGGCACATCTAAATTGCATTTAAAAAAATTATCAGCTGTGACTTCTAACTGAAGCTGTTTATTTGAACCTGAAATCATAAAAATTGCTCATCTTCTTGTGAGATGTATAGCTGAATTTTCAATAGTCGATGCAACATTTAAATGTATAAACAAAAATAGCCAAGAAACTTATTGAAAGCACTTCATATAAGAAGCTAACAGGAAGGAAAGATGTCTTAGTTATATCCGGCCTTTTAGATATGAACGACGTCTCCGGAGAATGGATTTCGTGAATTAAACACTGGTCGAAAGTGGTTGGTGAAGAAATACTTTATATAGTTTTGGTCTCCCGACAAAAAGGGGGCGGACCTATAAATTCACCCTTGTCCATTCGCCAGTTCGTCTGTCCGTACTTTAACTACGACTTGGAATTTTTTGAAATTTTGCGCAAACATTAAACATGATATGAGTAAAAAAGTAACAGAACGGATTTTCTAGGAAAACTCCAATTGCCCCTCCCTTTCGGGTTAAAGTGGCAAAAATTGACACTTCTGTGCTTATTAAAAAACATTGATGCCTTGGATTTTCATAAAACTTTCTGGAAAGTTGTAACTAACAGATTTTTATGTAATTTTGTTTGTCTGTGCTTGGCGATAACTCTTGGGTGTGGCCTAGGAGCTCTTTTAGGGCTAATAAAAACCCTCCAGTTTTGGGACTATTTTACCATATTTGTCCAAATTTTTCTGTGTATGTCTAGCAGTTTTGCATGGTGCTTAACACAAATTTAAATATGTTAAGGCCTTGGGGACGTTTGAGGCTTAATAGGGGGGGGCAAATATTGGACAGATATTTTTTTGCATGATGCAGAACTCAAATTTACATATGTTAAGGCCTAATACTGCACCGTTTGTTCATTTCCACCATTCGACGCCCCCTCCCCTCTGGGAACTTTTAGGGCTAAATAGGGGGGGAATGCTGAACGTAGTCGCTTTTTAATGCCTCATCCACTGTGCACTCATGGGAGGGGGCATGCATGCTTCACTTGTTTTTTTTTTAAATTTATTTTCACCCCAAACAAGGAATAAGACCCTAACCCAAACCCTAACCCCAAACAAGGAATAAGACCCTAACCCAAACCCTAACCCCAAACAAGGAATAAGACCCTAACCCAAACCCTAACCCCAAACAAGGAATAAGACCCTAACCCAAACCCTAACCCCAAACAAGGAATAAGACCCTAACCCAAACCCTAACCCCAAACAAGGAATAAGACCCTAACCCAAACCCTAACCCCAAACAAGGAATAATATCCATGACATTTATCGGAGTCATCCGAAATGGGAAAGTGTACACAAAGATGTAAATTTCTGCTTGTTGGCACAGTCGGGGAAAAAGAAAGAAAGAAAGGAATTCCAAAATCAAGAGATATGATGAGAATATCGATTAGGCTAGAAAGTGTTTGTACATCTGGAGACGTCTACAATAAATGTCTTCGATTCTAATGCTAATCGCATTGTACCAGGTGTATTTATTTTTGGCAGATACAAGTGTGGAAAATTTGTATGTCTTCCAATCAAAATATAAAAGGTGTATAACGCTGCAAGAACTTCACATTTCATACAATTAAAATTACAATTGAATTGAAATACTGAAAAAAAAAAAACCCAAAAAAACAAAAACAAAAAAAAAATCAAAAACAAGTCGCATATCCTCCAATTAAACGCAACATGCTTGCAATATTAATAGAACGCCCATTATCCTCCAATTAAAATAAAAAAGATTTATGACGGCGCAAGAACGTTACATATAACAATTAAAATACCACTGGCTTACGACTTTAAAAGAACGTCTTATGTCCTCCAATTAAAATAAAAAGATTTATGATGTTGCGAGAACGTTTAATATCATACAATAGAAATAATACTGACTTACACGTCTTATGTCCTCCAATTAAAATAAAAAGATTTATGATGTTGCGAGAACGTTTAATATCATACAATAGAAATAATACTGACTTACACGTCTTATGTCCTCCAATTAAAATAAAAAGATTTATGATGTTGCGAGAACGTTTAATATCATACAATAGAAATAATACTGACTTACACGTCTTATGTCCTCCAATTAAAATAAAAAGATTTATGATGTTGCGAGAACGTTTAATATCATACAATAGAAATAATACTGACTTACACGTCTTATGTCCTCCAATTAAAATAAAAAGATTTATGATGTTGCGAGAACGTTTAATATCATACAATAGAAATAATACTGACTTACACGTCTTATGTCCTCCAATTAAAATAAAAAGATTTATGATGTTGCGAGAACGTTTAATATCATACAATAGAAATAATACTGACTTACAACATTGAAATAAAAACGTCTCATGTCATCTAATTAAAATAAAAAAGATTTACAACGTTTCAAGAACCTTGCATATCATACAATTAAGATACTACTAGCTTACAACATTGAAAGAACCTGTCATGTCCTCCAATAAAAGTATAAAGATTTATAACGTTTCAAGACGTTGCATATCTTACAATTAAAATACAACTGGCTTACAACGTTGAAAAAACGTCACATATCCTGTAATTAAAGATGAAAAAATTATAAGGTTTCAAGAACGTTGCATAGAATACAATTAAAATACAATTGGCTTACAACGTTGAAAAAACGTAACACCTATGATTAAAAATAAAAAAAATTATAATGTTTCAAGAACGTTGCATAGAATACAATTAAAATGCAACTGTTTACACATTAAAAAACCTCTCATGTAATCCAATTAATATAAAAAGGTTTATTATGTTGCGAGGACGTTGCATATCATACAATTAAAATATAACTAGCTTCCAACATTGAATGGCTGTTTCATGTCCTCCAATTAAAATAAAACCAATTTATGATTATGCAAGAACGTTGCATCTCATACAATCAAGATTAAAACTGGCTTACAGCATTGAGTGAACGTCACAGATCCTCCAGTTTGAACGCAACGTACTTGCAAGTACGTCTTATGTTCGACAAATACCAACAATAAAAAGATTTTTGACGTTGCGAGAACGTCGTATATCCTACAATAATCATACAATTGACTTTCAAGATTCAAAGAACGTCGCATGTTCTCCAATTAAAATATAAAAATTCACGATGTTGCGAGAACATTGCGTATTCTTCAGTAAAAACGCAACTGACTTGCAACATTGAATGAACAACGCATGTTCTCTGATTTTAATAGAAAACATTTATGACGTAGCAAGAATGTCGCATATCCTCCAATAAAAATACAACTGGCATGGACAACTGAATGAACGTCATATGTCCACAAATAAAAATATACAAAATTTATAACTTTGTGAGAACGTCGCACGTTCTCCAACAACAACAACAACAACAACAACAACAACAACAACGACAACGACAACAACAACAACAACAACAACAACAACAACTTGCAACTCTGAATGGACGTGGCTGTTCTTCATTAAAAATATAAAGTTATGACGATGCAAAAATGTCGCATATCCCGCCATTAACAATTCAACTGATTTAAAATATTCAATAGACGTCGCATGTCCTCCAATTGAAACATGAAAGACTTCTAACGATGCAAGAATGACGATGCAAGAATGACGATGCAAGAATGTCAGATGTCTTCCAATTAAAAAGCAACATGCTTGAAACATTGAATGAACGTCGCACGTTCTCTAATAAAAATATAAAAGGTCTGTGAAGTTGCAAGAATATCGCATATTTTCTAATTAAAAAAGTAACTGCTTTGCAACATCGAATAAACGCCGCATGTCATCCACGAGATATAACAGTACTCCCTCCACTAAAATCCAATTTATAACAATTCACACGCAACATGATTAAACTAACTAACCGATCATATATCCAACGTAGAGAGCTGGATAATTCAATGATATATCCCATAAATTATACCATATAACCCGTTGCACCTGGCAATTAACATATACGGTGAAGTTATAAGAGAAAGGGGCGCGACAATGAAAGACAATGAAACATGCACGAGGAAAAAATGGATGTACATAAATCCAAGACAATGGCTGAATCATAAGAAAATGACTCCCAGACCGTCCGTAGTTGAATGGGGACGTAAATGGATGGTCACATTTAATACTAGCAAGACTAAGCTGCTCTCCTTTAACAATTACAACCTACTATATCCATGACAAATAACACCCTATCTGAGAATTCTTCAAACTCCTTGACTTAACATTCACAGAAAATATGAACTACAATAAATACATTGAGGATATTATGGCGGCTGCTGCGAGGAAGGTAGACTCTCTCTATTGTGCTAGAAAACTACTCACACCTGAGAGTATTCTGTACCTCTGTAAGGCCAACATTCGCCCGTGTATGGAGTATTGTTGTCACATCTAGGCTGGTGCATCTGCCACTTGTCTCTCCCTCTTGGCTAGGGTCCAAAAAAGGATATGTGATGTAAAGAGTCTCACTTTGTTAACTAGGCTCCAACCCCTGTCCAATGGCCGCAAGGTTGCATCCCTGTTGCCTGTTTTACAAGTAATTAATGGAATGTGCTCTGATGAAATCCTCGCACTTGTGCCCCCCCCCCTCGACGTACATATCCCAGACAAACCCACTTCGCAACAAAGTCACACTCTTTCACTGTTGAGATCCCTAAATGTCAGAAAGTCTTCTACTCTGATGGCTTCTTTTCTAGAGCAGCTAGATTTTGGAATTCTCTTCCTGCTGCTCAAACTGTACTGATATGCAGAAGTTCAAATGCGACGTAAACCACAATCTTTCTTAGGCATGGTGCCAATTAGTAGCCCCTTATGTCCAAGTGGCGATGTGCCTTGTTTGGGGGTAAAGGTGAGTAAAAAAACAAAGACAAAAAAAAAATGAGGGCTACGACGTAAGCAGTTTAACGTAAAGAAAGACAGAATATGTCCATAAAAATATAACCAATGCAAAGAATAGCGAGATTATTTGAATGATGATGACGCTGATGATGATGGGGGAGGGCGAGGATTAAGAAATAGACAACAGTGAGAAAAATGAGTAGTGGTAGGTGGAGTACAGAATTGAAAATAAGTCTAATAAAATCAGGAGGATGAAATTCTCCGTTGAATTTTTTGTCTGACTTGAAATCCTCAAAACCCCGATGGCATAAGTAAAAAGATTTTAATAAAGAGCTTTTATAAGAGTCTTTTCAAATCATTATTGAAACGCCATTTTGACTATTATTTAGAGTGAAGGGCGGAAACGATTAGAGATATCAATGACACAAAGGACCTCTTGAATGGGAAAGACAAAGACAGAATAATACACACACACACGCACGCACGCACATACACATCTGCACACATAAACACACATACATACACGCATACACACATACATACACACACGTACACAGATACACACATACACACACATGCATCGAAACACATACAAACACATATACATATACACACACGCACGCATACACATACATGCATACATAAACACACATACATACATACACACACATACATACACACACGTACACACATACATCACATACACACACATGCATCGACACACATACAAACACATATACATATACACACACGCACGCATACACATACATGCAAACATAAACGCACATACATACACACATACATACACACACGTACACACATACACCACATACACACACATACATCGACACACATACAAACACATATACACATACATACACGCACTCATACACACACATGCACATATAAACACACATACATACATACACACATACACACATACATACACACACGTACGCACATACACCACATACACACATACATCGACACACATACAAACACATATACACATACACACACGCACGCATACACACACATGCACATACATACACACATACATACACACATACACACATACACACGCATACACACTATATCTATTTATCTATCGCTTCTATTCTATCCTACTATTATATAAAAAGAAACGTTGTGTGTGTACTTTATGTGCTTGGCATTTTTCTTGGATAGGTTTTGTATCGGAATGTTTTACAACATATAAGTATGGATGATAATCGAAATAATCCGATGAAAGAAGGAACAGGCGATCCTAACCAAATTAAACACTTTACACAGCCTAACATCACAATTGTATTTGAGGAGTTTTATTACCAGACATGCCGGAATGCCGACATATAAAATAAACATTAGGTTCTTTGATATGCCAGGGGCGCGTTAGAAATGAATGTTTCTGTTTAATACACGATTGCACCATGATACTTGACTTTTTCATTTAAAACTTAAATTCAAGATACTAACACCGCACAAGCAGTAAGGCCAGACATATAAAATCAACAATATGATATAACAGGGGCGCGTTCGAAATTAATGTGTCTGTTTACAGCACAATTGGATCATGATACTTGGCTTTTGCATTTTAAACTTTAATTCAAGAACATTGTGTACAAAATAATAATTTTATGAAGTCAACAGCAGGTTCTTTACTGTGCAATTTACATTACAATGTATTGTGGACTAAGTCTGCGAAGAGACATATGAAGACTTCTTACGGTACACCGCGATGGGTCCTCAACTGGATTCGATTTCGATGACAATAAAAATATAGGAGTGTGAAATTTTTGTTGATCTTTATACAAGTATAGGCAACACGACGAAATTAGCTTTGGTTTTGGTTGTTTTTTTTTTACGGCATATCAACCCCTTTCAGGTTATTTAATGCCAAATCTAGTGATTTTGAAGAAAAAAGTATATATATATATATATATATATATGGCCCAGAGATAAGGGTTTAGGCTCATTACCGTTACGTCCCGATTTCGAATCTCGCTAGATACAGCCACTCTGATGAGTCGTAGACGACGAAACACGTGTCAGTGGATAATTACATTTTAAAAATAGTATATATACCGCTCCCCATGTGAGGGTACCAAATTGGTCAAAAGGGGAAATTATTCCCAACTCGCATTTAGGTAAAAATGCACTTTCGTAAATAATTGAATTCATTCAAAACATATCGCTAAAACCAAAACAAAAACAATATATATATATATATATATATATATATATATATATATATATATATATATATTTTTTTTTTTTCAAGTCGGTTTCTATTTAACCCATAGTTGGGAACTTAACAGGTACTACCACTCTGTGTCAAGTGGACCTGGGAGCAATGGCGATTAAAGGATGGCTCCACACTTCCCAAAGCCCGCAAGCTGGGGCCTCACCATCAGATATAGTTTAAGGTCATATCCAGGACCAAACGAAATTAGCTATAAATCCCACCCCCAAATTTAACGATGAGCCTCTGCCCTTATTTACTTCTTTTATTGATACTGTAAACCTTTTTAACATATCTTCGCTAAACGTTTCAAGCAGTTAATATTATAAGATTTAAAATGCCCTGGACAAGTTTTTTTCAATTATATTGGCGCCATGTGGGCACTGTCGGTGTCTGCTGTCGGCTTCTTCTGAAATAATTAATTTTTATGCTACTTCTCGGCTTTGGACACATTTTAAAAATATAGATAACTTTTAATTTAAAAAGGAAGTTACATCTAAATTTAAATTTCCACCAATATATATAGTGTACGGCATAATCACGTTGACACACCGGTTCACGTCAGATCACCGAAGTTAAGCAACGTTGAGCCTGGCTAGTACCAGATGGGTGACCATTTGGGAATTCTAGGTGCTGTATGTTCTTTCCACTTATCCCAGCATTGTTTCCAGTCGTCATGAGCCTCCACTTGTCACTGAAATTCAACAATGTCGACTCAGGAGAGGTGTGGTTGGCGATTGCGCAACTCTTGTCACAAAAATCTCACGCACAGGCACCCTTACAGTGGGTATCAATAGTCTGTCAAGACTGAAGGAAGTTTAATAGTATAGTGACTATTATTACTGGGTGGAGGTCGATAATTATAATAATTCATTAAAAAACATTTTATTTAAGAAGGTATATTTTTATATGCACTGGTTGTGAGTTGTCTACAAATAAAGTTTTGGGGTAAAGATTCATGGTAGTTATGATTCGAAAATCATGACGTGGACTTCTCTAACATATTTTTGCTAATATATATTTTGATAATCATACTGCTGTATTTCTCTTGACTATTATCGACTTTCAAAGCAACAACACTTAATTATTGCTAGGCTAATGTTTTTATGTCTATTTATAAAAATATTGGATGTAAAATCTTTTGGAAATTTTCAATATTTTAATATCATATCGCCGGGTTTCTGCAACTAGTTTTTATTCAGATGTGATGCGGTTTTATATCGATTTTGTTTGTCCTTTTTATTGCCTATTCCCATATTTTCCCGCTAATCTATTTTCTTGGAAGCGTTTTTGGAAGCCTTTTTACCTCCGGTAATAACAGAGACTGGAAATAACAGCCAGAAGATAAACGGAAGTCGTTCACTAGTCGCGCACGCGCAATTTTGTTTTATAGCTGTAGATGAACAACCGATCCAGTTGATAGTTACAGAAATGTCATTACATATGAACACGTACAGACACATATTTCGGTTTCAAGGTATGCGATTTTATAAAACGATTTATAAATCAACACACACATACATGTATGTATATATATATATATATATATATATATATATATATATATATATATATATATATATGTGTGTGTGTGCGTGTGTGTAAGTGTGTGTATTAATTTAATACATTTTATAAATGATTTTATAAAATCGCGTACCTTGAAACCAAGATAGATCAAGGTAATTACTTTCATTGTCCCTTCTTAAAGGGAAATTATTCATTTACCGAGATATATTCGCATTACCTTATATGTATATATATATATATATATATATATATATATATATATATATATATATATATCGACCCTGTCGGTGGGGCATTAGAATACGCCGACTGCCCCCCTCCCCTGCAGAGGGTAAAAGTCCCTCAATGGGGGTCCTGGATATGACCTTAAACTATATCCAGTGGTGAGGCCTCAGCTTGTGGACTTTGGGGAGTGTGGAGCCACCCTTTAATTACCATTGCTCCCAGGTCCACTCTGACCCGGAGTGGTGGTACCTTTTAGGGTCCCAACTATGGGTTAAATAGAAACCGACGTGAAAACAACAAATATATTCTATTAAAAATTTTTTTCCTAAAATCTTTGGATTCGGTATTAAATAACCCGAAAAGGGTTGATATCCGTAAAACAAAAAACAACCAACCAACCAACCAACCAACCAATATATATATATATATATATATATATATATATATATATATATATATATATATATATATATATCGTAGCAGGCCGCCCGGCGATGTCCGGTCGTAAAATACACATAGATATTTATATTTTAATTCATACAGAAACTAAAACATGTGCATGCGAGTATTGTTTTATCTTAATAGTTCACTTGTAATTAAAAAAATACTCGAGCTGAGTTCGAAACCAAAGCCTAAACACAGTAAGCCGAATACGATAACCATTAGGTTAGCTCGCTCAACACGATGGTTAAAAAGTGTTTTCAAACCTACTTATTCATAACATAAGGAATCTCTCATGTGAACAAGTCACACATGCGCGTTCGTGAAATAGTTTACTAACGTAAAAATCCGTTGATCCCACGTACCAAGTCTTCAATTTTGACCTACCAGCAGCAGTCTTTTTCGGATGAAAATCAATTAAAAGTTGTTAACATGTCTGAATACCCTATATACTAAATTTCAAGTCAGTAGATAAAAAATCGTTGAGTGTGTTGGTTGAGAAGTGTCCTCACACATTCTCACTTATATATTTCCCCAAAAACCTCGGGCCTTGATGTATGGGAGACTAAAACTTACTGGTATGTTTCAAATGATCTGAAATAACAGCAAGAGGAGACTTGATTCCAAATATCTCTCATATGCTATATCTCCCCTCTTTTGGAAATAGGGTACGATTATGAATATCTTCAGTATCAACCCATATACACTGTGAAATTTACTTTATGCATGGAGACCAAAGATGGGAGATATAACATATGAGAAATATTTGGAATCAAGTCTCCCCTTGCTGTTATTTTAGATCATTTGAAACAATTGCAGCAAGTTTTAGTCTCCTCTCCGCCAAGGCCAGAGATTTTAGAGAAATATCAGATATTTTGTAATTCATATGCAAAACTAGGAAAAACAATGACTATGATTGGAACACTTCGGTTCTTCCCTTAAATTTATACCACCCGTCTTTCGCTACGATTCTCCTTGAAGCTAGGTTAACCTGACATGCACTAAATGTGAAGTTTGTTAAAATCCACACGACTGTGTAACATATTTATCCAGATTTACTAGGATAGAAAAAAACACTGATGTAAAAAAAAAACCCTGCGAATCAAATGGGAATAATTCATGTTTAATATGTATAAATAAAAACGAAAAACTGTTTTATTGCTACCTGGACAACGCAGGTTAAGCATAACGTTAATAAAAAAGTGGAAATACTCTAATAGAGACTGTGTGGTAGTAGGAGGGGGAGGAGATATACTTTTATGTAATTTGTATTCCTTTTTTTAACGGTAGATTTACACGTTAGTTGGGTTAACACAGCATTTAATCAATGAATCTTTTATTTTTTTTTCTTAAAAAAAAAAAAAAAAATAAGAACTAATCCGCGATAGAAGGCCAACGCGAATGTGATAGTCATAATGCGACCGGTTTAGAGACCATACAAGCGACGGTGGGGTGTTCTGTGCTGTTGGTTGGTGTGTTTTCAGCTGAGAAGGTGAAACACTTTCTGGGTCCTTGGTAGATTGCGGTTAATTTATGAACGTTGCAAAGAGAATAAAGCAAATGCTTAACATTAAATGAAAAGAAACGTACCTAAGGGGGAAAGGGACAAAAAATGATGGGGAAAACATTACTGGCTTATATAGTGTGCACTTTCTAAAAGATAATCGAAACGGGACAACATTTGTGAAAAAAAAAGTAGTTTAACTTCACTGCCTGAGTTCAGTGGCAAGGAAAAGTCCAGGACGACTGGAAACCATGCCGAGATAAGCGGAGAGCACATACAGTACATGAAAATTCCAAATGGTCATTTTGTACTGACAAGGTTCGACGTTGCTAAACTTCGGTGATCAAGCGGGAATCGGTGTATCACGTGATTAAGGCAGGAGATAAATCGACTGACAAACGGAGGAGTTTCCCAACATACTTTTCAAACGATATATCTAATATATAAAAGGCGATACGTCTGTCTGTCTGTCTTT
>NC_136509.1:93138676-93161176 GCF_053919585.1 Euprymna scolopes
TATGCGAAATAAACAGATCGATAGATCAATACAATTATTTTTAAACATTTCTTCTCGTAATTTTTCGTTCCGTTGAATATCAAAAATTAAAATTCATTAATCATTTTTTTCTCTCTTTTACTAATAATCTTTTGAACAAGTCTCCATATTAGAATTTACTCTTTTATCCCGAACAAGAAATATTTCCACTTGAGGCGTAAAGGTATACTATATTGGGTCTATTATTTTGGACTATGTCTAACAAAGAAATAGGTAAAGACATGAATTAATAGTCTTTGTTAAATAGAGAAGTAGTCAACCAACTCACCAAAAATAATCTTCTTAGTGGCATGCAATACGGTTTCCGTCCTGCTAGATCTATAGCAGATGTACTGACGATTACATCCCATAGAATTAGTGAATCTCTTGACAGAGGCTTCCTTTCTAGGCCTTTCATAGGGTATGGCATAAAGGTCTACTTCATAAGATATCCAGCTATTGTATAACTGGAAATGTCTTCTCAATTATTAAATCATTTCTGTCGAATAGATTCATAAGAGTATTGGTTGATTGGTAGAAATCAGAAGCTCACAGTATTAATGCTGAAGTTCCTCAGCCTGGGCCCAATTCTCTTCCTGATCTACATCAATGATCTCCCAAATAACATCCTAAGATCATTCGTTGACATTTATGCTGACGACACTACCATCTGTGACAACACATCAAAGGCCGTAAATGACAAAGTTCTCTTTGACTGTCTCTCCTCTGATCCTGAGCACGTGGTACAATGGGGAAAGCAGTGGCTGGTTAGTTTTAATGCATCTAAAACCAAACTCCTATATTTACATCATCACCGCTCTGATCCTCATCTGGCATCAATTGAAATGAATGACTCTCGTCTTAGAGAGGCTGCATGTCTTGACAAGCTTCTAGGTTTGACCTTTACTCCTGGTCTGAAATGGAACACATACATTAAATCCGTTGCCAAGGCCGCTGGAAAAATGGTGGTATCATTCTACGGCTACAGTAGATATCTCACCCCTGATGAAATTCTCTACCTATATAAAAGCCAGTTACGGCCAATGATGAAGTATTGTTGCCACATCTGAGCAGGAGCTGCTAGAAGCAGTTTATTCTGCCTTAACAAAGTTCGAAATAGACTTCGTAACTTAGTGGGGGATGCCTCTTTCTCTTCCCTGCAACCTCTTTCCTACAGAAGAGACGTTGCAAGCCTGCCTCTGCTTTATCGTTATTTTCATGGCAAGTGCTCGTCTGAGCTTCAATCTATGGTCTTCACCTCGTCAAACTTCCACGAAAAACACTCGTCTGGCCAAAACCACTATCAGTAATTTCCTACACTCTTTTTTTTGTACCTAAACCTAAACGTAGATTCCATGAACAAAGCTTCTTACTTCGAACTGCACGCCTGTGGAACTCTCTTCCGTTTGCCTGTTTTCCAGCTGACTAAAATTTGATTGTCTTCAAGCCCAACGTAAACAAGTTCTTGATGAAGTAATCCAATTTTACAAAATTTCCCCTACTTATGTATACCTATTAACCCTTTTCCTCGAATGGCCTCCGGGCCTTGATCAGTGGTGACTCCTTAGTAAAAAAATATTACAGTTTAACTTCAGCGTGTCAGTACAGTCAGAGAAGCGGGGGAAAACGCGGGGGAAAAAGGGAAAGAATCCTAGAGTCTATCAACCTATGAAGAAGCTATTAGAGTAGAAGAGGTGGAATTTTGTTGCTACACGGCTTTGTCAGGAGAATGTCTCTCGATGGGTACAAGTACAATGAGTCCGGCAGAACAGATTCCATTAAAATACTTATAAAACAGGAATAGTAATGTAGCACTGCAACGATGGGACAGAGTTTGGTTGATAGTGTGGGACATATTAGATTAGAGACTCTCTTTAGAGCCCTGTCTTAGAGGAAGAGATTAGTGGTTGATACATCAGTCAAGATGTGGCAACAATACTCCATACATACGCGAATTGTGACTTCATGACTTTGTAGCGAATACTTTCAGGTGTGAGTACTTTACGTGCACGGTAGAAGGAACCCTCTAGCCTTTGCAATGCCCTCAAGTATTTTTCCAGTTCATGTTGCCCGTGATTGAGGATAGCAAGATACTTTAAGATAGAATTGAATGATACGCGACTACTGTTCTTACCTTTGTTATTTTAAACTAAAAAAAAATGTGTATGAGATTTCGAACGGAGCCCTTTATTTAAACCACAGAACTAGCTTACTCTCGTTTCGTCAGACATATCTGGGCAGAAGTTCTAAGTAATTCGCAATTGTATTTTGTGAATGTGAATGTCAAGAAGAGTGTAACAGCTGAATATTTTCACTAAGTACTTTATCCGTTACCTTGCAGGTCATTGCTGATCGACAAATATTTGTTCACATTAGACTTGAAGACGATCATGCTGCGGTCAGTTGGGAAATAGACTCGTGGTATCTAGTTCAGATGGGATGCACTAGAAAATAAACTTCGTTCATTGTAGTTCTGATTGGGTTTTTATACAGAGAGAGAGAAAGAGAGAGAGAGAGAGAGAGAGAGAGGGGAGAGAAATAGAGAGAGAGAGAGAGAGAGAGAAAGAGAAAGAGAGAGGGCAAAATTATTTGCTGCATTTGTGGCCAGGCGAGTTCTTGTCGTGAATGTTTTACAGAAGGAGATTGGAACTCAGTCGAGCACCTACCATAAAGATAACATATTAGGGCGAGGCTAGCAACAGTTTTTGTGCGAAAGAAGTTGTAGGTGTGATAGGAGAACATTTTCTACCAGATATCGAAATCGATCTTTTACTCTACCAAGACAAAAACAGTGCTCCGATGGGAATCTTATTTATCTGCTCATAACGACTGCACATTCCTGCATTGAAAGCCTTCAAAAACACATTTTATTTTCTGGAGTGTTAGAGTGATCTAAGCATCATCCGAAACACGTTTATCAAAATTGCAATGGTGGACATACATTGTTAAAACTGATCATCTTTCAATATTCTTACATTGATTTTTTTATAATCTATATCTAAAATATAAACGGCTAAATGTCTGTATTTCTGTCTGCAGTCTGTCTCCATAGTTAATAAATAAAAGGCTACATGCTTATCTGTCTATCTGTCTGTCTGTTCCATCTGTCTGTCTGTGTTTGTGTGCCTGTCTGCATATTTTCAAACTCTATCGCAGAGCGGCGCTATGGGCCTCAAATGATTACATTTTTACGGGCCTTTCTCTTATGAGCCTTTAGCCGGTTTAAATTGTTTTAACGGGGGAAAATGGGTCAAAATTGAGAAAATCGTTAAATATTTTGCACATTCATCTTAGTTTATTTTTAATTTTTAGTTTTTGATTACTTTATAAGCGTGTCACGTTGGTACAGTGGTAACGTAACTAACTTTGAATGCTACGGTTTCCATTCTAGCGGATTGCATTTAAACACTTTTTTACTTTTGAAATCACGACTCTGTAATAATATAGACAAAATCTGGACAAATTAAAATATTATATTTAAGCGTATTTTGCGCGTAGGCAAAGTAGGACCCCCAATAGTAACACACACGCACACCCACCCCCACACAACCCCCCCCACATATATATATATATATATATATATATATATATATAATGGGTTAAGAAATTCCAACGAAAGAAAGATGTATAATGAAATAAGGGAGTAGTCACCAACAATGTGTATTTTTTAGCATTATTTTATTATTCCGTGTCTTGGTTTTTCATTGAGAATTGTGTTTGGATCATTGTAATAATGTTTTTAAGTCACTGAAATCGTTTTTACGCGTGTTTCAGACGGTCTGTGATGCGTCCTCGTTAAATACCCCCCCTCTTTCTAAGCAAACATAATATAAGGAATACCCGAAAAGACTAAAACGAAAAATCACAATACTAAAATCCAAGAATCCAAAAAATAAATATCAAAATAGAATGAAAGCACCCCTACCCTTATTTCAGAAGAGCCAGTTCCCCCTCCACCTCCCCACACATACACATTAGTAACGACCTCGGACCACAGCCGCTTTCCTAAGGAAGCAAATGACCCCAAAATACTATAAAACAATATACACATTCCCAAACCAATAAAAGCAAACACACACACGCACACACACGCACACACACGCACACGCGCACACACACACACACCCATAAACACACACACACACACACACACTACCCCCACCCTAAAGGAAAAGAAAAAAAACATTAGCAGAAAGAGAAAGCGACTACAGCCAGGTCAACGTCTCCCTGGACAAGCCCAATAAAAGAGGAATAAAAATTCAGCATACCAATGAATAATAAACACTTACAAGCCTCCACCCCTTGGAAAAATTTCAAATTAACTACGAAAATCGCCATTTTTACATCTCCAACACATTTGAAAATAATTTCTGACGAGGACGCATCACAGACCGTCTGAAACGCGCGTAAAAACGATTTCAATGACTTAAAAACATTAGTTCAATGATCCAAACATAATTCTCAATGAAAAACCAAGACACGGAATAATAAAATAATGTTAAAAGATACACATTGTTGGTGACTACTCCCTTATTTAAATATATATATATATATATATATATATATATATATTTATAACTCACTATCTGTCAGTTTATTTCCATTTTATCAAAGTGCATCTCAACCGATATATATATATATATATATATATATATATATTTAATATATAGTTACAGAGCGATGGCAGATAGGTCAAATGATTGCATTTTATGGGCTGTTATTTTATATATATATATATATATATATATATATATATATATATATATATATATATATACATATATATATGCATTATACGTTTAAGTTCATTTTTTTTTTACTAGTTCTCACTCGTCTAGCGATAGCCAAAACGGTAGCGACTAAAGCAGAAACGCCGAATGTTTTGGTTTCGATTCTAGCTGATGGCACTCAATTTTGAAATCTCTCATATATATTGGGTACAATATAATAATTAGTATAGGACAAAGTGCTTTCCAATAATTAGTATAGGAGAAGTGCTTTCCAACACCCTGGAAAACTCGTCAGTATGCCTTGTATTTAAGAACTTAGGTGATAAGTCATCTCCCTCTCAGTACAGACCAATGTGTGTCATGAGTAAGCTGCTGGAATCCATATTAAATAAAGAAGTAGTCAACCACCTCAGCAGAAACAACCTCCTTAGTGACATGCAATATGGTTTCCGTTCTGCTAGATCTACAGCTGATGTGCTAACAGTTATATCCCATAGGATTAGTGAATCTCTTGACAAAGGCTTCCTTTCTAGGGCAATTGCTCTTGACATATCAAAGGCCTTCGATAAGGTTTGGCATAAGGGCCTACTTCACAAGATTTCCAGCTACGGTATAACTGGAAATGTTTTCTCAATAATTAAATCATTTCTCTCTGATTGGTTCATAAGAGTAGTGGTTGATGGGCAGCAATCAGAGGCCCACATCCTGGACCCAACTCTCTTCCTGATCTACATCGGTGATCTCCCAAAACACATACTTAATTCATTCGTTGACATCTATACTGATGCTACGACCATCTACGGCAACACCCCAAAGGCCGCAAATGACAAAGCTCTCTCTGATTCCCTCCTCTGGTCTTGAGCGCGTGGTTCAGTGGGGTAGAGATGGCTGGTTACTTTTAATGCATCTAAAACCAAGCTCCTAACTTTACATAATCAACGCTCTGTTCCTCATCTAGCATCAATTGAAATGGATGGCTCTCGTCTTGGGGAGGCTTCATGTTTTGACAAACTCCTGGGTTTGACCTTTACTCCTGATCTGAAATGGAACACGTATATAAAATCTGTTGCCCGGACCGCTGGGAAAATGGTGGGATCCTTCTGCCGCTCCAGAAGATATCTTCTGATATCTACTGATATCTACTGATGCAATTCTCTATCTCTATAAAAGCCAAGTGCGTCCATAGATGGAGTACTGCTGCCACATCTGGGCTGGAGCTTAAAAAAACAACCTATCCTGCCTTGACCGAGTACAAAATAGATTCGTGGCTTAGTGGGGGATGCTCTCTTCTCTTCCCTGCCACCTCTCTCCCACAGAAGAGACGTTGCGAACCTGTCTTTTTTTTCATCGTTATTTCCATGGCAGGTGCTCGTCCGAGCTCCAATCTCTGGTCCCCCCTCGTCAATCCTTCATGATAAACACCCGTCTAACTAAAACCACTGGCAGTAATTTCCCCCACCCTTTATCTGTGCCTAAATCAAAACATAGATTCCATGAACATAGCTTTTTTTTTCTGAGAAGTGCACGCCTGTGGAATTCTCTTCCGTTTGCCTGTTTCCCACCTGACTACAGCCTGGATGTCTTCAAGTCCAACATAAACAAATTCCTGATTAATCGCCCCCTTAAATAAGACACTTTATCAAATCTCCAATACCAACTATTACTACGATATTATCCCATTGATAATTGTACACAAATAACCCTTATCCCCGAGTGGCTTCCAGGCCTTGATAAGTGGTGATCCGCATGTAAAAAAAAAAAGAAAAAGGACTTGCAGATTGCTAGTAATTGATAATTGCTTACCTGGTTGAAAATAGATGATAACCGCATCGTTCGTATTTTTTCTTTTAAGAGCATTTGTGCGTTCATGTTGATTATTTAATTTGTAATAGAAAGTTAATGTTGAAAGCCGCGCGTTGGGTTTTCTTTTTATTATGAACACCGCTCCAGTGAAAAAAAGAGAATAAAAACTATAACAAGAAAAGAAAACAAGTTTATTAACAGAACAAAGGTTATAGGAAGTGAAGTTATTAGAAATACAACAGTTAGAAGGTTGTTCACCAAGGAACACAAAAACAGTTGAAATAGGATTGTTAATCAAGGTATCATTGTTACTGAAACAAAGGACCGGATATAAAAGTCAATATATTTAAAGTTAATTTCACGATGGTTTTAGGCTCAGTTTATAGACAGTCTTGCCTTTTCGACAGTCGAGAATAATTCCCATTTTCTTTTTACAAAGTCGTCCCTTATCAAGTTCCGAACATCACTTGAGATTAATGAATGTACGATGGTCACCCGGACAACAATGTAGTGCTCATTATTGGTGGAAATTAGGTTTGATTTCATTATTTAAAGAGATAACTCAACAAGAATTTATTTACATTGGACTTGAAAACGACCATGTTGTAGTCAGCTGGAAAGCAGGCTAGTGAAACGAAACAGAGTTCCACAGGCGTGTAGTTCCAGAAATGGAGCTTTATTCATGGAATTTGTGTTTAGATTTTAGCACAGATAGGGAGTGGTGGAAAATTTTGATAGTGGTTGTAGCCAGATGTGTGTTTTTTTGTGAAGGTTTGGCAAGGGAGGACCATAGATTGAGGTTCAGATAAGCATTTGCCATGAAAATAATGATAGGGCAAAGACAAGCTCGCAACGTGTTTTTTGTGCGAAAAAGGTTGTAGGGAAGAAAAAAAGAGCATCATCTACTAGGTTTTGAAGCTAGCTTTGAACATTGCAAGACAGGATAAGGTGTCCCGAGCAGCTCCTGCCTAGATGCGGCAACAATACTTCATTTTAAGACGTACCTGGCTCTTATACAGGTAGATAATTTGCGGCGAAAATGAGATAGTTCTAGAGCGGTAGAATGGCGCAACCATTTTTTCCGGCAACATTGGCAACAGATTTGATGTAGGTCTTTAATTTTGCATGTTGTGGCTCAAATACGTTTAAGATAAGCTGATATCAATAGATAACAAACGCCTCGGGAGAGTACGTGGATGTGGACCTAAGCATTTAGAGGGCCGATCGAGTCAGTCACACACCCAGATTAAAATAGATATCTATTGGAGATAAATGCATTTGGTTGTAAAAATGTGCTTATTGATTTAGAGAAAATTACATGATTATACAACAATTTTTGGTGTCAATCCCGTTTTCACAAGAGTGCATGTGTCATCGGTTCCTTAATCTAATCATTTCTATTACGTATTTGAGAAGAGGAAGAGCCGTATAGAGTCCCTGAGCGGAGATATATTTTCTAATTTTCTTTCTTTCTTTATATCAGGTATTATGTTGCATAATAGGGACCCTACATCCCCAAAAGTCAATAAGTCCGAAAAAACTGTATCCCATAATAGTCTGTTATTCTATTGAAAATACCTTTTATTTCCGTTCATAAGTTGTATTCTACAAGAAAACAGCGCCGTCGCAATGTATGCGACAAGTAAGACGTTCTCTGACGGGAGGTCTTTTAATAGAAATTCTGTTTTTTGTTAGACACAAGTGTTTTTGTAATGAGATCGATCTGAACAATTGTACATATGTGAATACACTTTGTAAATTGAAGTTAATTATTTTCAGCGGAAACCGGCATATCAACCCGATAAACGAGGCCTACAGCGTGGAAGAATCCTGTAAAGAGCTTTCGGAGAGAAGACGATCACGACCATTGCGACTTCGACGGGATCAGAAGTCACACAAGGGTGAAGAAAGGAAAGTTATTTTCAGTTATGTATGTAAAAGACAAGTTCTCGCTGTGAATCTCTTACATGGAGTGACCAGAGATTGTAGCAAAGTTAAACCTTTCTCACTGAAAATAATAATTGACTAGAGAAAGACTAACAACGACTCTTCTGTGAGAAATTGGACTGTAAATAACAGATGGGATTTTTGCTTACTAGATTACGAATTTGATATTTCACCCTTGTTACAGAGAAGGGACTTTCCGCCAGTAAGTAGCGATTAAGTTAACTGGATTTAATTTTGATAAGAGTCACAGTAGTAATGTCAGGATGACCTTAACCTGCAAACAAAATCGTATTCAGGGACGGACGACGCAAGGACAAGGCATAAATGACAGGTTAAAATACGATAGACAAAACAAAGTCGGACGCTGAGAAATGGCGTCACAATTTTCGAAGAGAGAAAGCCGAGGTTTTAAGGTCTGTTCTCTCCGGAAGCTATGCGAACGAGACACAACAAAATAATGCAGAAAACCGATAATATCAGTGGATGTTACCGATGTCTTTGTCTGTCTGCGTCACGCATTTCTTGAGTTTATTCATTAAATAATTATTTGGTTATTTAGTTTCCTCTCGTAAGTCCATAATCTCCAAATAAAATCTCGAAGAAAACTAACCGAACGTCTCATTGTATCAATTTTTTGCAAATTAAGATGAAAAGAAGGAAAAAGATCATTCACATTTATATCTCCTAGAACGCCGTTCGGCGTTGCCCGGTCGTAAAGATTCGCTTTAATATATTTTAATTTATGCAGATTTTGTATTCATTATTATAGAGTCTATTAACTATTGAATATCATATTGTACCAAAAGGATATGGCACAACGGTCTTCTCATGAAAATTAAAGCATATGGTATTACTGGACGAATACTAAACATAATCAAATCTTTCTTAAATAAGAGAAAAATGCAGGTTGTCTTCTATGGCCGTAAATCAAAACAACATGAAATAAATGTTTCAGGGGTCGATCTTAGTACCTTTATTATTTCTCATATTCATAAACGATCTCCATAATAAAATTGTCGCCGAGATGGGTATATTTGCTCATGACACAACGCTCTATAACAGGACCGAGAGGGGAACGAATTGATACATAGCTAAGGAAATGACTGCAAATTAAGAGAATGATGTGCAGACTGGGAAGTAAATGGATGGTAACATTCAATTTTTCCAAGACTACGGTTCTTTCCTTAAATAATTACAAGAACCCTTTTCAACCACTGATCACCATGGCTAACGAACCTTTACGTGAAAATTCTTTGTTCAAATTCTCGTCATCTTTGCGCAACCTCCTACATAGTAACTCCGCAAATTCTGTCACAAATAGTAGCCTCTTATTGTTATATAATCTCTGTACCAAAGAGGCATATTCTATCTAGTGGGGTAGCAAAACGTCGTATCTTATGTAGTGGGGTTGTGTTTTCGTGTGTATACGTGTCACTAAATATCTATGGGGTTCTACACTATCTGAACCATGATGTATGTCTTACAGTCTATTTCTTAATGCCTACATAATTGTGCGCGTGTCAGAGATGCATTGCACGGCATACCTTTTTCCTGCCTACCCTCTGGAGGATTCCGGACCATCTTGGAAAGCTAGATTTTTTTTTATCGGAGAACGCTTCGGAAATATGACTAAGATCTCGTAGATTTTCTATAAAGATTTGAATCAACTTCCAAGGTGTCATAACGCAGAAGGGTGGAAGTTGATATCTGCTGTTGGGTTTCTCCTATACTTATTCTGAGACACGTCACCCCCCCCCCTCCTCATGGGAGAGGCGTCTAACTCATCCGTGCTTCTCCGCGTCTTCCTTCTAACTCAACGATATGCTCAGCTAACCATAACACGTGACAGACGACACGTCCTTCCAGTTAGCAGTTTTATACCTTCCGGTGCAAACATATCCAGTTTACAGTTTGACAAGGTCTTGATATGTTTTGATAACTTTATCATAACGAAGTTCACATCTCTTGTTTACTTCCTATTAGATAAAAAGATAGATATCTAGATCGATAGCTAGATATACAACTAAACAGATAAATAGATAGATACACTGATAATTAGATAAATTGATACATGGACAAATAACAGATAATTTACTAATCTGTTCGGCTAACTATATAACATTGTACCAAAAAATTTAGCTCCCCAGCGTTATTCACTGCGATCTTAGCTAAGGACAGATGGGTGGTCTTAACTAAACATTTATTCGCTTAGGTGAAAAGAATAGTTTGTCTCAAAGTTGTGTAAAGAAGCGGAAGGACGAAAACCGAAGTTGAAAAATGAAACGAAATAACGGAATAAAATTAAAGTTTTCTTTCTTTTTTTTTTTAATAATTGCAGCATTTATTTTTAATTATTTTATTCTGTAAGTTTCTGTCGGCATAAACTTTTGTGAATAATAATTACGTGCATCGTAAATTACAATTTTTACACGTCCTACTATTTTATAATTATGGTATTTTATAATAACAGTTTTTTTCTTTACATATTTATTTACTTGTTTTTGTTTTTTGTTTAGTTATTTTTAATTATTTTCCAGAACTTATTTTTATAAGTGCTGGAAAATAATTAAAAATAATTAAACAAAAAACATAAATAAGTAAATAAATAAGCAAAGAAAAAAATGTTATTCTTCGCATGCGAACTTCAATAAAATTGAAAAAAAAGCGCCACATAAACTGCAAAATTAAACGAAATAAATATTTCGCCAAATTTTATCTCCACATAAGTTCTTACAAGTACAAAGCTTAACAACACTAAAATAGTAAATGAAATAATAACACAACTTAATTGAATTTAAATTGATGTGAATTTATTGAGAACAAACGCATGCTATGGAGCATAGCATTTCGCTAAATGTATTTCGTCTAGTGCTGTCTCTCTCAAAATAAACGAGTCGCTGATACGTCGCACGGAAGAGACATATATAGAGAGATGACTTACAGTTCATATTTGTTTCTTATGTGAGGCTTCTGTTGCTTTAGAGTTCCTTTCTTTTCTTTTTCTTTTTCTGTTAGGCAGTTGGTTTAAAACAGATGTCTTCAACAATCATCTCTTCGTTCGTCTATAATTCGAATATATATTTGTAAAGTTTGCCATTTCCTCGCCATTTTATATCATCGGCATTATCTCATTTCGTTCGCTGTTGGTGTGGAATTCTTCCCCATCATTATCTCCTTTGACGGTGTCAAGTCGTTTCTCTTTTTTTTCTGTCGTTGTTGGGTGGAAATTTTATACGTCCGCCCGCTCCGGCGCGTCGGCCGAGTGTGTTTTTTCCACACAAATGTCTCTCCTCTCCTCTCCTCTCCTCTCCTCTCTCTCTCTCTCTCTCTCTCTCTCTCTCTATCTCTCTCTCTCTCTCCACATGGCAAAGTTGTAACATTGTCATTCCTTTATTCCGCATGAATACATTGTAATACACATCATTTACAAAAAGTTGTTCGACGCATTATAAAAACCATTTGAGTTAGTGTTGCTTTGTAGTTATTAGTAGATAAAAAGTACATGTGCTGCTTTTGTAAATGTTCTGGTTACAAGCGATTGTTAGGGTAAGAGATTAGTTGCGTATTTTAGTAGGGTTATTTATTTGGAACAAAATAATGAAAAATAAGTGAAGCAAAATAATTAAGAAATAATAAATAAATGACTTCGTTGGGCCAAATCGTATTTTTTGTATTTCTTGGCAAAAATGATAAAAAATAAATAATAACAAAAATCAAGTCCTTCTAAAACAGTGGATGTGTTTCACATGCGTACGACCAACATTCCACACTGTTATCGGACATTTAAATCTCATTCAGCATCAAATTTCAACCTCTAAGGATGCGCCAGGAGTAACCTCCCCCACGACCACACGGAAGAAAAAAAAAAAAGCTGTCTGTATTTTCGGAAAAAGAATATGTTACTATTCGAAAATTTGAAAAAAAAAAAATCACTCTGAATGTTAAAGGAGAATGGACTTTTCTTTAAATAATAAAACTAAATACTTAATAGCGTTTTCGTGAAGGACCGACATCAGGAATCTGCAACTTCGACTCAGGTGACAAATCCAGCCCTCGAGTTCATTTTGCTGGCCCATTACTTTACTCAGGGCACAATATAAATATAACCGAACGAAAATAACAATCACAGTTGCGAGACTAAATATATTGTGTGGAAATTGAAATTTATATAGCTATAAAACTCTGTGGCTTATCCGACAGTCATTGCTTACTTACTTTAACCATCTTTTAAAAAATGGATGACATGTGAATATATATATATAGACACAAGGAGATCCTATGGTTCAACCCCCCGTATTCCAAAAACCTAGAAACAAACATAGCTAGAGAATTTTTTAAAATATTAGATAAGAACTTTAAAGCCCTCCATAGATATAATAAGATTTTCAATAAGAACACAATTAAAGTCTCTTACTCTACTATGCCTAACCTTCATCAGAAAATAATTAGCTCTAATAATAATAAAATTAATAAACTACAAAATGCAACTATACAAAATACATCGCACTGTAACTGTAGAAGAAAAAATAAATGTCCCCTACAAGGCTCATGTAAAATTAAAAATGTTATCTATAGCTGCACAGTATCAAAAACTCCAAATATACAAGAACCTATCAACAGCCATAACTCAACTACCAGATTAAATAATAACACCAACTTAAATCAATCTACCGATCAATTATTAACCAACCCACCACATTATAATCCAACAATAGACCTAACGGAAAATAATCATAATAATCAAGAGGTAATATATATTGGTTCCACATCTGGCCCAATAAAACATAGAATTTCAACGCACAAACATTCTTTTAAAAATAACTCTCTATCAAACCAAACTACTCTATCCAACTATATTTGGCAACTAAAAAATAGCAATATTTCTTTCAACTTAAAATGGCAAATAATTGAGACTTGCAAATCATATAAACCAGGAGATAAATTTTGTACATTATGTACAAAAGAAACCCTAAAAAATTTTAAAATATGAAGATATAAAAAGCACAACCAAACTAGTAAATTCAAGACACGAGCTTCTATCGTGTAATCATAAACGTTGGTTTAAATTTAATAAATATAAACCACCTTAAATTATTAAAAATTACTCATTAGTAAAAATAGATTTTTTTTTTTTTTTTTAATAAATTAAGTTAAACCAATTACCGCCCTTAGACTCGTAAATCAAATAATAAATAAAGCCATGACAATTATCTCCCCTTAAAAACTTGCAAAAAAAAAAAAAAAAAAAAAAAAAAACTCTCTCTCTCTATAGATATTAACTGTAGCGTCTCTAAATCAAAATACGCTAACGGAAACAATTTACTGCACGAGCGTCGCCCTTTTAAAATTCATCATTCAATAAAATAAAAAGCTATAGCAAACATCTAAATGACTACTTTAAATACAGTTCCTGATTTCAAAAAAAGAAAAACCAAAAGGTAATTATATATCTATATATTTTTAAATCAAATTTATTATGTAAATTCAAAAATATATATATTTTTTCTACTCATTTCTATCTCTAACCTATACAAATTTTCTTATTAATTTTCTTATAAATTTTATATCCAAACCTTTTACTTCAATTTTTCAGATTCATCTGCCTTACTTTTAATGCTAGGTTTATTTTTGGTGTCTTTTCAATTCAATAGAAATCCTCCTAAATTTGCTGATGAGGAGACCGTGCTTACCAAAAAAACTATGTATAATTATTCTACGTGACTTCATGTATACCACAAATAAAAAGCACGGATTTCCGAAACGATCGTACAGATAATTGACTTTGTTGTTGTTCCTTCTTATGAAACTGATTTTTAATTTAATTAAATTTTGATTGTTAAATTTAAAAAATTTTAAAACTTTTAAATTATAAATCACATTACTTAATATTGAATTAGCTCTAGGACATTTAACTATCGAGCTTATTATATATCTAAATTACAACGAGCATTTCCTGTATTTTAATTAAACTAGTAATTTCACTATTGCATTAAAATACACTTAGCTCTTTAGACTATTATTCTAATCTCCTTTAAATTATATATATATATATATATATATATATATATATATATATATATATATATATATATATATATATATATATATATACAGGGTGTCCGTAAAGTTACTATACAGTCTTATTGTTTTATTGTATTATATTTGTATTAATAGTTAATATTTATTTTTTTTACAGGTTTATTTAATCAAGCATGCCAAGCAAGCTAACTTTGGAAGAGCGCAAATTTATTTTGAAGCGATATTGGAAAACAGAAAACGCACAGGATGTAATTCGTGATTGGAATCATTATTTTAATACAGATCCTCCAACACGTTTGGCTATTTATAAACTTCGAGGCAAATTTGATGATACTGGTTCAGTTGCCGATGCTCCCCGTTCTGGTCGGCCAAGTGTGTGGTCAGAGTGTGGTGTCACGTTGTCGAGAATGTATTGGAGCTGAAGGCCTTCAATTTGAATATTTGTCATAGAAATTGTTTGCCCTGATTGTTACAGTCTTTTCGGATGTAACACGTGCATTTTCTGAGATTTTTATAAGCATAAAGGTGTTATTTCTTTTTATTTCTTTTGTTACAAATAAATATTTTAATATATCTTACTGTACTGTTAATATATTACAGGGTGTCTGTATAGTAACTTGTAAGACTGTATAGTAACTTTACGGTCACCCTGTATATATATATATATATATATATATATATATATATATATATATATATATATATATATATATATATTAATTTAGGAATTTAAAATTTGTGATTTGAAAAAGTTAAATTTCAAATATAGAAATTTTATTGTATGCTTTTTTTTAATTAACATTTTCACCCCAAACAAGGCACATCGCCACTCCGATGTAAGGGGCTACTATCAGGGACATAAGCTACAGGGGTACTATGTAGGGAGTTGGGCAGCAAATTGTCGGTTCACATTACACTTGAACTTCTGCATGTCAGTACAGTTGAGGAAGCAGAGTCCCGGAAGGGAGTTCCAAAGTCTAACGGTTCTGGGGAAGAAACTACTGGAGTAGAAGGCTCTCTTACATCTAAGGATCTCTACTTTGAAAGGGTGGGATTTAGCTGCTTGTCGGGCCTGTCAGGGGTATTTACGTCGAGGGGGTACAGGTGCTTGCAGTTCGTCAGAGCATTCACCGTTAAAGTACTTGTAGAACAGGTAGAGGGATGCAACATTTCGTCGATGGGACAGAGGCTGAAGCTTAGATGACAGTTCAGGACCTAAAAAGAGAGAAAAAGATTTCTATATTTTAAATTTAACTTTTTCAAATCACAAATTTTAAATTCCTAAATTATGATTTATTTGCTCTATCTTGGATACTGAGCAATTTTATTTAGCTTGGATAGTCTTATATAAAATATTACATCCAATAATATTTTGTAAGACCGATAATCACTGGATTTGCACACCAGTAGATTTATTGCATTTCATTATTCTGAATAATAATATATATATATGTGGGGGAGGGGCGTGACTCAGAGACTAATTAATGAGGGTGGAGATTTGAAAGTTTTGATTTCAATTTATATGTTTTGAATCTCACTGCTAAATATTATATTCAACTAGCAGTTCAGTCCGGCTTTGCTCGGGCCCTATGTACTGTTCATAACATTATGTGCATATATATATATATATATATATATATATATATATATATATATATATATATATGTAAAATGAAAATTACAATTGAATTTACCAAAATGATCCAAGATGGTAAAATTAAAGTAAATTATAAATATTAAAGAACTGATATTTATAAAATTATCTCAGCTAGATATAAAAGCTCGATAAAACCAAATAGGAAATAGAGCTTATAATATATATATAATATAATATTATAATTATATTATATATATAATATTATTATATTATTATAATTATATATATATATAATATTATATTATATTATATTATAACATTATATCCTATATATATATATATATATATATATATATATATATATAACTTACATCTAAAATTTCAAGTGTTTAAACCCATAATTGGCGGAGGAGTTTGGTAGAGTCTGCATAGGTCAACCCTTTCAAATTTGACCTACTGCCAGCCAAATTTTCACCCCAAAACAAGCTTGCTGCATGTGTGAATACCCTTTATTTAAGATTTTGCATGTTTAAGCTCAAAATTGGCTGAATAGTTTGCTAGAGACCGTAAAGGTAAAATCTTTTGAACTTTGACCCCTTGACAGCCAAATTTTCGACTAAAACCGATTAAAAAGCTTGGCTTATGTCTGAATACATTTTATGTAAAATTTCAGATGTTTAGACCAAAAATTGTCTAATTGATTTATAAAGACCACAGAGGTCAGATTTTAAAAAGGTTTGCCCCCAATTTTGCCCCTTAACATTTATTGGCATAGACTCAAATCAAAGTAAATGTTTGATTCATGTCCAAGTTACCTACATATAAAATTTCAAGTGTTTAGATCCAGAACTGGGGAGGAATGTAATAGATTTTCAAAGGTAAAATCCTTGTACTTTGACCCCTTGACAGCCAAATTTCTGGCTGAAAACAGATTAAAAAGATTATCCCAAGTCTCAATATCTCTTATGTCAAATCTCGAGTCTGTAGACGCAAAATTGACAGAGTAGTTTGGTAGTGAAATGTACACATACAGACAAACACACACGCAGACAAACACACACACAGACAAACACACACACAGACAGACAATTTCACTTTTATAGATATATAGATAGATATAATAATCGAAAGAGAATTGTCTCTATAATAATAAATACGCGGTCAGCATGAATTAAAATATCATATTTAAGTGTAGATCATATTATTATTACCCGAGAACGTGTTTTATTTGTGTTTGGTTTTTGTCTGAACGTGTGCGCAATTTGAAGAGACATGATAGTTCCTCCATTTTAGTTTTCGTTTTAGTTTCTTGTTAATTGTATAATCTCTCTAATTGTGTTTCGGTGTAGAAATGAACTTTTTGCTGATTGCATGATTATGTTTGTAATTTGTTTAATTTCTGCAGGAAAATAATGATTGTTTTTTTGTGAAATATGTTTGTAATTTTTATTTTCCTTTTTCATATTTCTGTAATAAAATAAATAATATAATTTAAATACAATCATACTTAATACTAATTTGCTCCAAACGCACAGAAAATTTATTTACATCGTTGTTTGACCCCCACCCCCACCCCACCTTGTAATCTGTGCCTAAACCTAAACGTAGATTCCATGAACAAAGCTTCTTTCTTAGAACTGCACGCCTGTGGAATTGTCTTCCGTTTTCCTGCTTTCCGGCTGACTACAATATGGTTGTGTTCAAGTCTAAAGTAAATAAGTTCTTGATGAGCCGTTCCATATAAGTTATCAAATTTACCAAATTTTCATTACTAATGATTACTATATTGACCAATTTCTACTGTACACTCTTTAACCCTTATCCTTGAGTGGCCTCTGGGCCTTGATAATGTGGTGACGCCTTTGTAAAAAAAAAAAAAAAAAAAAAAAAAAAATCAGAATAACTTTTTGAGCCTCACGTTCCAAAAAGTTACTGACATCCCTGTATCCCTGTTATCTACATCCCTGAATGCTTATTAGTGAAACTTTCCGATTTTAATAACATTTTTCGAGTAGTAAAAACTTGCGTGTAAAATAACAGAAAATAACGCTGGTAATAAAAACTTTTAATTATATACTTTAATTATATTTATTAATATATAATGCAACTACGAAATGTATACAGAAATTCGCAGTTTTAGAATATTTGCACAACGCATAATTATTTTACATAAACATTTATTTTTTGTTTAAAATACAAGTTTCAGCCATATAACGCCAGCCTTAGTTATAGAATAAGCTCGTGGTTTTATTTCTTTCCTCACGACATGATGGCACAAAAAAAGTGTTGTCAGTGTGTTTTTCTTTAAGGACAACGAGGTTGTTAGATAATGCTCAATAAAAAGAGGAAAATATTTGTTTTTATTATCTGAGGGTAAACACTTACATATGGTCGCTACAAATAGTCCTCTGTTTCAGTCAAAGAGACTTCTTTAGGCGACCCAGAACATCTCGATACCAAAAAGAAAAAAAAAAGAAAAAAGAGGTTTTTTTTTCTTTTTGGCGTCGAGAGGTTCTGGGTCGCCTGAGGAAGTCTTTTTGACTGAAACAGATGGCTATTTGTAGCGACCATATGTAAGCTTTTACCCTCAAATAATACACACACACACACACACACACACACACACACACACACACACACACACACACACACACATATATATATATATATATATATATATATATATATATATATATATATTAGCAGGAGAAATCTGAGCAAATTAAAATATCATATTTAAGCCCAGATTTCATATATATTATTAAGGAGTCATGATTTCAAAAGTAAATAAAAAATATTAAAAATATTAGAATCAAAACTGAAAGCAAAACCGTAGCATTGAAAGCTGGTGACGTTACCACTATACCAACATGACACGCATATGAACTGATTAAAAAGTAAAAATTAAAAATGAATTAATATGAATGTACAAAATCTATAACGATTTTTTTCAATTTCGACCCATTTTTGACACCACAAACACTATTTTTACCGGATAAAAACTCATCAAAAGAACTGTCCGTAAAAAAAAAAAAAATCCAATCATTTGAGGCCCCTAGCGCCGCTCTGCGGCTTTTATTTTCGGAGGAGATAGAGTTTGAAAATATGAAAACAGACACAGCGACAGACCGACAAACAGACATATAGCCGTTTATATATATATATATATATATATATATATATATATATATATATATATACTCCTATGAATTCGGTTTTATTTTGTGTTAGGGTTAGGATTAGGGTTTATCTTTTATGTGTATCGATATTCATATTAAAAATCCTTTTTCTATTTATTTAAAAAGAAAATACAATTTTCTTATATCTCGGTTGTGGAATTGCATTCACCAGCAAACGATCAGCTAATTTGCATATTCTTTTAAATATTCATTTTAATTGATTCCCTATTAGTTGTTTCGTTTTTTTAAAGGGATAATCATCTTTAGTTAACTATTACGTGTAATTATATTCATACAGATATTCTACATGATTTATACTTGCATAATATTTGCGAAAAAAGTTTATAGTAAACATAAAATTGTTCCCATATATATTTATGTATACGTATTATTTTTGTTAAACAAATCTATCTATCTATCTATCTATCTATCTATCTATCTATCTATCTATCTATCTATCTATCTATCTATCAAAGTGAACGTGTCTGTGTGTCTGTCTGTCTATCTGTGTGTCTGTGTACATTTCCTTACGCAATAACTTTGTCAATTTTTAGTCTACAGACTCGAAATTTGATATACAGCGTACTGAGATTTGGGAAAATCTATGTGATCAGTTGTAGGCAAGAAATTTGGCTGTTAAGGAGTCAAAGTTCAACGATTTGACCTTTGAGAACTCTACCAAACTTCTCCGACAATTTTTAATCTAAACACTTGAAATTTTAGATATAGGTTCCTTGGACATGGATCTAACTTAATAACTTTACTAGAGCCCAAAACAATAAATGTTAAGGGGTCATAATAGGGGTCAAAGTTTAAAAAAAAGTGACCGTTCTTTTTTTCTTTGCTCAGTATACACCTCCAAACACCCAGGTAACGCCGGGCCGAAATGCTAGTATATCTATAAAAGTGAACGTGTCTGTTGTCTGTCTGTGTGTCTGTCTGTGTGCCGGTCTGTGTACATTTCCCTAAACAATAACTCTGTCAATTTTTAGCCTACAGACTCGAAATTTGATATACAGGGTACTGAGTTTTGAGAAAATCCATGTGATCGGTTGTAGGCAAGAAATTTGTCTGTTAAGGGGTCAAAGTTCAACGATTTGACCTTTGAGGAGTCTACCAAACTCCTCCGACAATTTTGGATCTAAACACTTGAAATTTTAGATATATGTTCCTTGGACATGAATCTAACTTAATAACTTTATTAGAGCCCTAAACAATAAATGTTAAGGGGTTATAGTAGGAGTCAAATTTTTAAAAATTGACCGTTTTTTTTTTTTTTTGCTCATCATACACCTCACACCTGGGCAACGCCGGGCACCCATGCTAGTATATATATAAAGGTGAAAGTGTCTATCTGAATGTCTGTCTCTCTGTGTACATATCTCTACACAATAAGTCTGTCAATTCTCAGTCTACAGACTTGAAATTTGATAAACAGGGTATGAAGATTTGACCTTTGAGAACTGTACCATCTCCTCCGCCAATTTTGTGTGTAAACAATTGGCATTTTAGATATAAGCTCCTTAGACATGGATCTAACTTAATACCTTGATTTGAGCCCAAAATAATAAATGTTAAGGGGTCATAATAGTGGTCAAACCAATGGTCAAATCAATTTGAGCTCTTCGGTCTCTACCAAATTACTCTACCAAATTACTGAAACAATTTCTGGTCTAAACATTTGAAATTTTACATAAAGGGTATTCGGAGATAGGGCAAGCTTTATAATCGGTTTGGGTCGAAAATTTGAGCTACCAATATATAAATGTATGTGTGTATGTTTGCATGTCTGCCTAAAGCTTTCGACAGAGGCGACGGATTTTTACAAGATCAGTATCGTTTTGAAGCTCGGCCCTTCAGACGACAAATACCGAAAAATTGACTAAAAACATTAATTTCTTCACCCTCAACTGGGCACTTTTCTACAGGGAAAGGTCGCTTTTTTCACTGATATTTTCGAACGTCATCTCCTCTTTTCAATTGTCTAGCCATAATTTAAACCTATGTCCCTTCCGGTTTGGCGGTGGTCGTAACAGCAAAGACGTCAGGTTTTTTCCCGTTTATTTCCTACTTTGCGGTATGGTTCAAGCCTGCCTTCCTACTACCACTTTTTTTGCTCAACACACACCTCCAAACACCCGGGCAACACCTGGCACCCATGCTAGTATATATAAACGTGAAAATATCTGTGTGTCTATGTGTCTGTGTACATTTCCCTACGAAATAACTCAGTCAATTTTCGGTCTAGAAACTCGAGATTGGACATTATGAGTATTAAGATTTGGGAAAATATTTTTAATCAGTTTTCGGCCAGAAATTTGGCTTTCAAGGGGTCAAATTCGACTTTTTGACCTTTGAAAACTCTATTAAACTACTCCGCCAATTTTAGGTCTAAACACATGAAATTTTAGATGTAGGTTACTTGGATATGGACAAAACATTTTAATTTGATTTCAGCCCCAAAAAATAAATGTTAAAGAGTCAAAATCAGGTTTAAAAATTTGACCTCTGCGGTCTCTTCCAAATTCCTCAGCCAATTTCTGGTCTAAACATTTGAAATTTTACATAAAGGGTATTCAGAGATAGAGAAAGCTTTTTAATCGGTTTAGGTCGAAAATTTGAGCTGCAAAGAGGTCAAAGTTAAAAAGATTTGACATTTTCGGTGTCTAGCAAACTACTCAGCCAATTTTGGGTCTAAACATTTGAAATTTATACACAACGGGTATTCAGACATGCAGCAAGCATTTTAATCAGTTTCAGGGCGAAAATATGGCTGCCAAAAGGTCAAAGTTGAAAGAGTTGACCTTTGGAGATTCTACTAAATTTCTCCGCCAATTTTGGGTCCAAACACTTGAAATTTTAGATGTATGTAACTTGGACATGGGTAAAACTCGGTATTTTGATTTGAGACCAAAATAATAAATGGGGTCAAAATATGGATCGAGTAAAAATAAATGACCCCTGATGTCTCTACGAAATTACTTAGACAAATTTTGGTCTGAACATTTGAAATCTTACATAAAGTGTATGACATGTTATGGACAGTACATAGGGCCCGAGCCAACCGGGCTGAACTGCTAATATATATATATATATATATATATATATATATATATATATATATATATATATAGTGGAAATGGTAATTAATAAAAACTGAAGAAAGTGCTCAATACTGTTGTAGAGC
>NC_136509.1:93171176-93221176 GCF_053919585.1 Euprymna scolopes
AGTATAGAAAGTATTCTAAACAAGAACGTAATTATTATATAGCAATTCAGCTACAAAGAGACGAAATACTGAAGAGATGAACATATAAACATATTTTAAATAAGTAAATTCTTCAGTTTTGAGTATCACTAAATATAATTTTGAATATCTTTGGGTATTATTTTTGGGTATCATTGAGTATATTTTTTGAATATCATTGGGTATAATATTTGAATACCATTGAATATAATTTTTAAGTATCATTGAGTATACTTTTGGAATATCATTGGATATAACTTTATAACATAATTGAGTATAATTTTTGAATATCAATTAGTATATTTTTTGGAATATCACTGAGTACAATTTTTAAATATAATTGTGTATAATTTATTTATATTCTTGAGTATCATTTTTGTATATCATTGAGTATATTTTTTATATACGTTTGAATATCATTAAATATAATTTTTTGAATACCATTAGGTATAATTTTTGAATATCATAACGTATATTTTTTGAATATCATTCAGAACAACTTTTTATATCATTGCATATGATTTTTGAATATCATAAGTACAATTTTTAATATAATTGAGTATATTTTTTTAGTATCATTGAGTATGACTTTTGAGTATCATTGAGAATAAATTTTGAGAATCATTGTGTATAATTTTTAAATATCATTCAATATGTTTTTGAATATTATTCAGTAATTCTTTTTTTAGAATTATTGAGTATAATTTTCGAATATGATTGAGTATAATTTTGAACATATTTTAGGATATTTTTTAGAATATTATTGGGTACAATATTTGAATATCATTGAGTATAAGTTTTGTAATATTATTGAGTATATTTTTTGGAACATCATTGGATATAATTTTTAAATATAATTGAGTATAACTTTTTAAATATCATTGAGTATATTTTAGAATATTGTTCGGCATTATTTTAGAATATCATTGAGTATGATATTTGAGTATCATTGTAATTCAGTATGCTTTTGAGTGTCATTGAGTAGAAGTTTTTCGAATCATTATGCATAATTTTTTAATATAATTAAGTACAATTTTTGAATATCATTGAATATAATTTTTGAATATCATTGGCTATAATTTTTGAATATAATTAAATATATTTTGGAATATCATTGAATATAATTTCTGAATATCATGAAACATAGTTTTTGAATATATGTGTATGAATTTTTAATATCATTAAATATAATTTTTGAAAATTATTGAATATAATTTTTTAATATCATTAAGTATAATTTTTGAGTATCATTGAATATAATTTTAGAGAATCATTGGGTATAATTTTTGAATATAATTGAGTATAATTTTTGAATATAATTGAGTATGATTATTGAATATCATCGAGTACAATTTGTGAGTATCATTTAGTATGATTTAGTATGATTTAATCATTTGATTTAATAGTATGATTTAGTATGATTTAATCATTTGATTTAATAGTATGATTTAGTATGATTTTATCATTTAGTATGATTTAATATCATTGAATAAAATTTTTGTAATATCATTGAGTATAATTTTTGTATCATTGAGTATAATTTTTGAATATCATTGAATAAATTTTTAAATATCATTTAGTGTAATTTTCGAATATGATTGAGTATGATTTTTTTGTATCATTGAGGATGATTTTTTAGTACTATTGAGTATAATTTTTAAATATCATTGATTTAATTTTTGCATATAATTGTGTATAATTTTCAAATATCATTGAGTATGATTTTTATCATAAATAACATTTTTTGAATACCATTAAATATTTTTAATACAATTAAATATAATTTTTGAATATCATTAAATATTATTTTTCAATATCATTAGGAATAATTCTTGTAGTATCTTTGAGTATAATGTTTGAGTATCATTGATTATGATTTTTGCATATAAATATATATAATTTTTGAATATCATTGAGTATAATTTTTGAATATCATTGAGTATAATTTTTAATATAATTAAATACAATTTTTTAATATCATTAAGTATGACATTTGAATACCATTGAGTATTATTTGAAAATTTCATTGAGTATAATCTTTGAATACCATCGGGTATAATTCTTGAGTATCATTGAGTATAATTTTTGAATATCATTTAGGAAAATTTGGAAATATTATAAAGTAAAATCTGTGAATATCATTTTGAATATAAGAGACTATGATTTTGGAATATAATTGAATATGATTTTTGAATACCATTGAGTATAAATTTTTTTTTCTCGTAGGTTATTTTAAAAAAATATAATTGAATATAATTTTTTATATAATAGACTATAATTTTCAAATACCATTTAGTATAATTTTTGAGTAAAGTGAAGTTAAATTTTTAAATAACATTAAGTAAAAGTTTTGATTAGGATTGAGTATAATTTTTGAGTATTATGGAGTATAATTTTTGAATATAATTAAATATGAATTTTGAATATCATTTGAATGAAATACATCATTATTTTTAATACCATTGAGTAGGATTCTTGAGTATAATCTAGTATAACCTTTGAGAAGCACTGAATACATATTTTGAATATCATGAAATATAATTTTTGAATACATTGAGTATAATTTTTAAATAATATTAAATATAATTTTTGAATACATTGAGTATAATTTTTGAATAACATTAAATATAATTTTTGAATACTATTCAGTATAATTTTTGAATATCATTGCGTAAGATTTTTGAACATCATTCAGTATAATTTTTGAATATCATTGCGTAAGATTTTTGAACATCATTCAGTATAATTTTTGAAGTATCATAAAATATAATTTTTGAATACATTGAGTATAATTTTTAAATATCATTAAATATGATTTTGAATATCATTGAATATAATTTTTAAATATCATTGATTATATATTTTTTATATCATTGATTATAATTTCTGATTATCATTGAGTATAATTCTTGATCATTGAGTATAGTTTTGGAATTTCATTGCATATGATTTTTTAATATTATTGAATTATATTGACTATTGGTATTATTGGGTATAATTTCTGAATATCATTAAGTATATTCTTTAATTGTCATTGAGTATAAGTTTTTAATATCATAGAGTGTGACTTTTCATTGTCATAGAATAATTTTTGAATATCATTGAATATAATTTTTGAATATCATTGATTATAATTTTAGAATATCTTTGAATATGATTTTAGTATCATTGCATATAATTTTTGAATATAATTGAGTATAATTTTTTAATATAATTGAGTATAATTTTTGAATATCATTGAGTATAATTCTTGAATATCATTGAGAATTTTTGAGTACTAATAAGTATAATTTATAAATATTATATTGTATAATTTTTGAGTATCATTGAGTAATATTTTGAAATATAATTGAGTATAATTTCTTAATATTATTGACTAGACGTTTTTAATATAATTGAGTATAATTCTTGAGTATGATTGAGTATAATTTTTGAGTATCATTGAGTATTTTTTAAATATTATTGAATATAATTTTGTAATATAATTGACTCTAATTTTTAATACAATTAAGAATAATTTTTTAGTGTAATTGAGTTTTATTTTTAAATATCATTGGTAAAGTTTTTGAGTATCAGTGAGTATAAATTTTGAGTATCATTGAGTATAATTTTTTAATTTCCTTGAGTATAATTTTTTAATGTCATTGAATATAACTTTTGAATATCATTAAATATATTTTTTGAATATTATTAAGGAATTTTTTTGAATATCATTGAATATGAACGTAGAATATCGTGGAGTATGATTCTTGAGTATCATCAAGATAATCTATGAGTGTCCTTGAGTATAATTTTTTAATACATTGAGTATGATTTTTGAATATCATTGAATAGGATTTTGGAAATAATTAGGTGTTACTTTTTAGCATCATTCTTTATAATTTTTGAATATAACTGAGTATAATTTTTCGGTATGACTGGGTATAGTTTTTGAATATCATCGAATATGATTTTTGGATATCATTGTGTATAATTTATTTATATTCTTGAGTATAATATTTGTATATAATTGAGTATATTTTTATATCCCATTCAGTATAATTTTTGAATATCATTAAATATAATTTTTGAATACCATTAGGTATTATTTTTGAATATATTTCAGTACTATTTTTTATATCATTGCGTATGATTTTTGAATATCATAAGTATAATTTTTAAATATCATTGAGTATAATATGTGAGTATAATTGAGTATGCTTTTGGAATATCAATGAGTATGATTTTTTAATAATTTTGAGTATAATTATTGAGTATCATTGGGTATAACTTTTTATTATCATTAAATATAATTCTTAAATATGATTAAATATTATTTTTTAAATATTATTGAGTATAATAAATATGATTAAATATTATTTTTTAAATATTATTGAGTATAATTTTCAGTATCAGTGAGTATAATTATTTAATATCATTCATTATTATTTTGGAATATCATTGAGCATAATTTTAGAATATAGTTGAGTATGGTTTTGTGTATCATTGAGTATAATTTCTTAATAACATTGGGTATAATGTTTGAATATCATTGAGTATAATTTTTGAATATAATTGAGTATAATCTTTTGAGTATCTTGAGTATTATTTTGGACCATCAATGAGAATTATTTTTGAATATCATTGGGTATAATTGTTGACTATAATTGAGTATAATTTTTGAATATCATTGATTATGATTTTTTAATGTTATTCAGTATAATTTTTGAATATCAATAAAAATAAATTTTTATTTCACTGAGTATAATTTTTGAATATCATTGAGTATAACCTTTGATTATCATTGACTATAATTTTTTAGTCTCTTTAACTATGATTTTTGAGTATCATTTAGTATACATCTTGAATATTATTAAGTATAATTTTGGAATATCATTGAGTATTATTATTAAATATTATTGAATATGATTTTTGAGTATCATGGTGTGTAATTTTCGAGTATCGTCGAGTATAATTGCTGAATATCATTGAGTATAATTTTTTAATATCATTGAGTATAATTTTTTAATGTCATTGAGTATAATTTTCGAATATCATTTAGTATTATTTTTGAATAACATTGAGTATAACTTTTTAATATCATTTAGTATAATTTTTTAATACAATTGACTATAATTTTTAAATACCATTAAGTATAGTTTTTCAGTATAATTGAGTTAACTTTTAAGTATTATTGAGCATAATTTTTAAGTATCATTAATTATAAGATTTGAGTGTCATTGAATATTATTTTGGAAAATTATCAAGTATAATTGTTGAGTATGATTGGGTATAATTTTTGAATATTATTAAGTAAATTTTCTGAATATCATCGAATATGATTTTAGTATATCGTTGAGTATAATTTTTATTATATAATTAAGTAAATTTTCTAGATATAATTGCGTATGATTTTAGCATATCGTTGAGTATGATTCTTGAGTATCACCAAGTATAATCTTTGAGTATCATTGCGTTCAATTTTTGAATATCATTAAGTATGATTTATTAATATCATTGAGTAAAATTTTTAAATATCACAGGGTGTAATTTTTGAGCATCATTGAATATAATTTTGAATATTACCAAGTATAATTTTCTAGTATGATTATGTATAGTTTTTGAATATCATTGAGTGTAATTTTTTAATATCATTCCGTATATTTTTTTAATATCATTAGGATAATTTTTGAATATCATTAAATAAAGTTTTTGACAACCATTGAGTATAATTTTTTAATATCATTAAATATATATTTAGAATACAATTCAGCATAATTTTTTAATATAATTGGGTATAATTTTTAAATATCACTGGGTATAATTGTTTAATATCATTGAGTATAATTTTTGAATATTATTGAAGATAATTTTTGAATATCATTAAATATAATTCTTAAATATCATTGAATATGATTTTGTTTATATCATAGAGTATTACTTTTAGTATCATTTAGTATAATTTTTGAATATCATTGAGTATAATTTAAGAATATCATTGAGTATAATTTAAGAATATCATTGAGTATTATTTGTAATAATTTAATATAATTGAGTATATTTTTTGAATTTTATTGAGTATGAGCTTTGAGTATACGAATATAATTGATTATAATTTTTGTATATCTTGAGTTTAATTCTTGAATATGATTGAGTATAATTTTTAATACCATTGAGTATAAGTTTTGAATATAACTGAGTAGAATTTTTGAGAATCATTGCGTAAGATTTTTGAATACTATTTAGTATAATTTTTTAAATATCATTGAGTATCATAAAATATATTTTTAATATCATTCAATTTAATTTTATAATATCATTAAGTGTGATTTCTGAATATAATTTGGTATAATTTTTGAATATCATTGAGTATAATTTTTGAATATCACTGAGTATAATTTTTAAATACTATCGAGTATAATTCTTGAATATCATCGAGTATAATTTTTGATTATCATTGGGTATAATTTTTTGATATTATAAAATATAAATTTTAAATATCATCCAGTATATTATTTGAACATAATCTAGTATTATTTTTTTATTATCTTTAGGTATAATGTTTAAATATCATTGAGTATTATTTTTCAATATCATTGCGGATGATTTTTAAATATCATTGAGTATAACCTTTGAATATCATTGAGTATAATTTATAAATATCGTTGAGTATAATTCTTGAGTCGAATCGAGTATAAATATTGAGTATAATTGAGTATAGTTTTTAGTAACATTGAGTCTGATTTTGAATATATTGGGTATAATTTTTAAGTATCATTGGGTATAATTTTTGAATATTATTAGGTATAGGTTGACATATAATTCAGTATAATTTTTGAATATCATTGAGTTTAATTATTGAATGTCATTTAGTATGATTTTCGAAATTCATTGGGTGTGATTTTTTAATATTATTTAGTTTAATCTTTTAATATCATTCAGTATATTTTGGAATATAATTGAGTATAATTGTAAACTACAGCACTGCCATCAAGACATTCACTTCGGATTTTACCATGCAATTTAGATGTTAATTTTTATATCCTTTTCATTAACTTCCCTTATTCTATGACATTTAAATATTTAAACAACTTTTAATTGTGATTTTCCATGTCTCACTGACTTTAGCAAATAAGGTGTAAACCATTATAACTATCTGCTAATGTTTTCTCCTCTGAAGATATGGTAGAGACGAAATCCTATAGGACAAAGAGTTATAATATTTCAAATGTATTCTTTGTCTTACATAGAATAATAAAATCTTTTGATTTGAAATTCAAACATTTCACGTCATAAATTTTCAAATTCATTGAATGATTCAAATTTTATTTATTTGCTCTGTCTTGTATATCGAGCAATTCTTGTTTAGATGGCATAGTACTTATAGAATATTACTGCCAGTAATATTTTGTAACACTTATAATCATAGGGTTCTATGTCAGTTCATTGTTAGATAATGTAAACTTTAAGTATTTACTTCACAAGTGCTCAATACGTAGGTAGAGCTAGTTAGTAATTTATAAAATATATATGCCGATTAAGCTACACTGTGTAGCTTAATCGACACATATATTTTATAAATTACTATATATATATATATATATATATATATATATATATATATAATGTTCGGAGGTACAAACTTCATAAACACATTTGAACATTAGCGGAAATCTCTCTAAGATCTTTCCACTATCATTTCATCAAATCGATAGAAATGGAAATTAATATTAATGGCGAAATTAAAGAGCAATGGGAGGATGTTTATATATATATATATATATATATATATATATATATATATATATATATATATATATAATAGTGAACGTGTCTGTCTGTCTGTCTGTCTGTGTACATTTTCCTACGCAATAACTTTGTCAATTTTTTGTCTACAGATTCGAAATTTGATATACAGGGTACTGAGATTTGGGAAAATATTTGTGATCGGTTTTCGACCAGAAATTTGGCTGTTAATGGGGCAAATTCAACTATTTGACCTTTGAGAACTCTACCAAACTTATCTGACAATTTTCAGTCTAAACCCTTGAAATTTTAGATATAGGTTCCTTGGACATGGATCTAACTTGATTGGAGCCTAAAACACTAAATTTTAAGGGGTCATAATAGGAGCAAAATTAAAAAAAAATTACCGTTTTTTCTTTCTTTTTTTTTTTGGTCAGCATATACCTCCAAATACCCGGGCAACGCCGGCCACCCATGCTAGTATATCTATAAAAGTGGCCGTGTCTGTCTGCGTGTCGGTGTGTCTGTGTGTGTACATTTCCATACGCAACAACGCTGTCAATTTTAAGTCTAAAGACTCGAAATTTGATATACATGATACTGAGATTTGGGAAAAATCTTTGTAATCCGATTTCGGCCAGAAATTTGGCTGTTAAAGGGGTCAAAGTTCAAGGATTAAACTTTTGAGAACTCTACCAAACTCTTCCGCCAATTTTGGGTATAAACAATTGAAATTTTAGATAAAGGTTCCTTGGACATGGATCTAACTCAATAACTTAATTTGAGCCCAAATCAATAAATGTTAAGAGGTCATAATAGGGGTCAAAGTTTTAAAAAATTTGACCTCTGCGGTCTCTATCAAATTACTCAGACAATTTCTGGTATAAACATTTGAAATTTTACATAAAGGTTATTCAGAGATAGGGCAAGCTTTTTAATCGGTTTGGGTCGAAAATTTTTGGTTGCCAATATATAAATGTATGTATGTATATATGTTTGCTTGACTGCCTAAAACTTTAGACAGAGACGACGGATTTTTACAAGATCAGTATCGTTTTGAAGTTCGATCTTTCAGACGATAAATATAGAAAAATTGGCTAAAAACAGTAATATCTTTACTTTTAACTGGGCATTTTTCTACAGGGGTTGCTTTTTTTCGCAGATATTTTTGAAAGTCATCCTCTCCTTTCAAATGTCTAGCCTTAATTAAAACCTACGTCATTCCGGTTTTGCGGTGGTCTAAACCAGCCTACAGAAAATGGACTCTGCTTTATGAAAGTATGGTAGGTTATGAAAAGGAAGGGGTGTAAAGAGATAACTTCAAATTTGGAGGTATCAAAACCAAAGCAAAATATGATGAAAGTAAAAATAAAATAGATACACCCCATAATTTATTATACCATACCTGTTCACACTGAAACACTTATCACATTATTCTGTGAATCTATATTAAAAAACCTTGTTAAACTTTGTGACATATTTACATTCTATGGAGGGCAGGCGCGAACGAACACCCCATAATTTTATTATACCATATTTCTTCAAACTGAAATATAATTATCAAAGTATACTTACACAGATAGATATGAAAAGTCATTATTAAAGTCTGTGCCTATTTCCATTCTATGGAGGCCAGCCGCGAACGCAGACCTCACAATTTTATTATACCATGTTTCTTCAAACTGAAATATAATTATCAAAGTATACTTACGCAGATAGATATGAAAAGTCATTATTAAAGTCTGTGCCTATTTCCATTCTATGGAGGCCAGCCGCGAACGCAGACCTCACAATTTTATTATACCATGTTTCTTCAAACTGAAATATAATTATCAAAGTATACTTACGCAGATAGATATGAAAAGTCATTATTAAAGTCTGTGCCTATTTCCATTCTATGGAGGCCAGCCGCGAACGCAGACCTCACAATTTTATTATACCATCCCTATTTAAGTTAAAACATACTTATCAAAGTATTCTTATGTACATCTATATCAAAAACACCTGTAAACATTTTTTTTAATTTAAATTTTTTTATTTCCATACTTTGTGGACCAGGCGCATACGCAGACCCCACAATTTTAATGAACCATCATTATGCCAGATCAAACATACCCATCCCTGTGTCTCGATACATTTTCTATCATTATATGTGATCAGTTTTCTATAATATTGAACTAGATAGGAGCCTATTCGTGACCAGACACACACACAGACGTTCAGCTTTATATATATATATATATATATATATATATATATATATATATATATATATATATATATATATATATAGTCATCCACATACAGTAATGTTTCACTGTATCACAACTTATCAGTGCGGCTAGTCAGGCAACTATCTCCAGGTAGGATCAAAACGCGACTACCCGTACAGTCAAGGCTTTGGACCGTTACGCCAATCAGCGTCAAGGGAAAAGTGATAATTTCATTAATGCATATTTCGTATTTATGATTGGACCCAATATATACTAATGATTAAAAAAAAATCGTGTGCTACTATAGGAAATCGAAACCAAAACAGTAACTTACGGTTTACTTCTACCCTTGACGCTAATGACTGTACTATGAAGACACGTTTATTGCAAAGCTAAAAATTAAAACATGAACAAATAGGTATTACGTCACGCATGCATATTCGTGATCCTGTCGTTCGACCATCACCTGGCAAATTCCATTTCTTTAATTTTCACATTTTTACACCGATTTTACCCGGTTAAAACCCTATTATAAACTTTCGAATGGGTTCGAATTCCTTATGTATGAACTTTCATGTCTGTAGACCAAAAAGAAACGAAGGCGTTTGGTAGACAAAATTTATCAAACAAAAACATGTACGCATACATAATATATATAGAAAGAGTTTTATGTTTAATACAATCTTTTTACATAAATATTACTCAAGTATAAATCATGTAGAATGTCTGAATGATTTTAATTGCACGTAATACTTAACTAAAGATGATCATCCCATAAGAAAAAGGAAAAATTAATAGGAAATTAATTAAAATAAATGTTTAAAAGAATATGCAAATTAACAAGATCTTTTGCAGATGAATGCAATTTAACGACCATATATAACAAAGTTCTATATATATATTTTATAAATTACTACACACACACACACATACACACACATATATATGTATATATAGTAATTTATAAAATATATATGGCGATTAAGCTACACTGAATATTCCGCGTTTCATCCACTCTAGGACTCCTCAGGCTTATGCGCGAATTCTGTGGTTGGGTTAGGGTTTTTATATGCTCCTCTTCGATAAACAACCACAGAATTCGCGCATAAGCCTGAAGAGTCCTAGAGTGGATGAAACGCTGAATATTCAGTGTAGCTTAATCGCCATATATATTTTATAAATTACTAACTAGCTCTACCTACGTATTGAGCACTTTTGAAGTAAATACTTAAAGTTTACACATAAATCTATACTTTCGTATATTAATTTTATATGAGTAAATTAAGTAGTTATATATATATATATATATATATATATATATATATATATATATATATATATATATATATATATATATATATATATATATGTATATTGAAAAATTTTCTTGGCCGATGGAAAAAAATGGGCTGCTCTCGTTTTGAGTTCAGTCATAATGTTTTCACTTAGAATCTTTCCCGTTGAAAAACGTTTTATCGTAATTTTAAGATACCATCTTCATATTCGAAATTTGCTCATGTTTAGCGATCAATCACTTGGATTATTATAATTACTATTGGATTATTTCATTTGCATTTCTGCATCTAACCGATCAATATTTTTTCGGGAGGGGGGTTGTACCACATTTTTCAACTTTGTCTTCATCGTGCCCGGATTTCATTGGGATTTCAATCTATGCGTTCCTTATGCAAATTTGATTTCTCTTATAATTTGTACTTTTCAATTAATGGGCTACCAAGTAAACTTATAGCTTACAATAAATAAATATGTTAAAATAAAGATAAATAATAATAATAATAATAATAATAATAATAATAATAATAATAATAATAATAATAATAATAATAATATTAACAATAATAATAATAATAATAATAATAATAATAATAATATTAACAATAATAATAATAATAATAATAATATTAACAATAATAATAATAATAATAACAATAATAATAATAATAATAATATTAACAATAATAATAATAATAATAATAATAACAATAATAATAATAATAATAATAATAATAATAATAATATTAACAATAATAATAATAATAATAATAATAATATTAACAATAATAATAATAATATTAACAATAATAATAATAATAATAATAACAATAATAATAATAATAATATTAACAATAATAATAATAATAATAACAATAATAATAATAATAATAATAATAATAATGATAATAATAATAATAATAATAATATTAACAATAATAATAATAATATTAACAATAATAATAATAATAATAATAATAATAATATTAACAATAATAATAATAATAATAATATTAACAATAATAATAATAATAATAATAACAATAATAATAATAATAACAATAATAATAATAATAATAATAATATTAACAATAATAATAATAATAATATCAACAATAATAATAATAATAATATTAACAATAATAATAATAATAATAATAATAACAATAATAATAATAATAATAATAATAAATAAAGATAAAGATATATCCTTCTGCATGCATATTTTCATAGACCAACCGTTATATATATCTCCATAATCTACCGCCGCAAGTTAACGCTGCAATAATAACTGCTTGCCTATCTCCTACCCTCTTATTTCTTATCCCTTTTTTTCTCTCCCTCTACTTCTGCCTTCAACGTGCTTGTTTTTCACCCTTTTTCTCTCTCTCACCCTCCCTCTATTCCTATCCGTGTCTCGATTGATATCTTAAAGTCCCCCTCGCCCCTTATCACCTTCCAATGTTTTAAACTTGACTGCTGCTGATATTGTCTGACTGAATTTCTTTTCTTTGTGCTTTTTCTAATATCTTTTTTTCCTCATCATATTTCTGTAAAGTCTGATGAAATTATCAGATCGTCGATACGATTCGGTAACCGAAACATGTGTAACTAAGCAAATACTACGGCAATAAAAAAATATATATTTGCTCTGCAATAGTATTGAGCACGCTCTTCAGGTTTGTACTAATTACCATTTTTGCTATATGTATTACACACACACACACACACACACACACACACACACACACACACACACACACATATATATATATTATAGTGTGTGTATGTATATGTGTATAATTAATAATAAACAATACTGTAAATATAAGTAAATAAATAATAATTATAATAATATTAATAAGTTACTCATAACAGCCATTCTGAGATATGACATTTAATAAACTACCTCCTTGATAAAATTGTGTCCGAGATGGGTATGCTTTCTGATAATGCAACGATCTATACTGAATGCAAACTAGACACTCTCGCCGAGTGTCTAAGGTCTTTCTGTACAGGTGTTTTTCAGGACAACCTGGCGTGAGGATATTTTTCCTACAAGTAAACCCTGACTAAATATTCAAAATCACGTAGTATTTTCAGCATAAGTAAGATCTCCTCAGTATGACTAACGCACACTGGCTTCTATGAGGTATGGAGCATCTTTTCCAAGTGATGTTCTTTCAAGTAACATCGCAAAACTAGGTACTCCACCAGAGTAGATGAATTCTTGTTTTGGAATCCAATAAAATCAAAAGACCTCGTGGAAGATATATGAAAACTAGGACTAGGACAACTGCATATTATTTTCATTGTTTTGACTCTCGAGTGTGTATCCGTTGATATCTTATATGCTTTTATATAGAGTGATGTGGTTCTCGGTTGATTAACTTTATGGATTGTCCGTGTCGGATATATACTCGAGAGTTAAACCAATGAAAAGAATATGCTGTTGTCATAGCCCCAGTGATGAGGTATGAAAATGAAACCTGTCTAGTGAGGGTTAAGGACACGAGTTGTAGAGAGAGAGAGAGAGAGAGAGAGAGAGAGAGAGAAGGAGAGAGAGGGGGAGAGAGAAAGAGAGAGAGGGGAAGAGAAAGGGAGATAAAGGGAGGGGGCGAGAGATAGAGAGGGGGGAGAGAAAGAGAGAAAGAGAGAGGGGAGAGAGAAAGAGAGAAAAAGAGAGAGAGAGGGAAAAACAGAGAGAGAGAGAGAGAGAGAGAAAGAGAGGGGGGGAGAGAGGGGGGATATAAATGATATGAGAATAATATAATGGATGTGTAGTGTGAGTCTTAAAGACAGGGTTAGAAGTGATGACCTCAGAGGGAGATTAAATCTGGATAGTACAGAAGATGAATGCAGAACAGGAGACTTTGATGGTATGGTCACATTGATAGAATAGATGAGACTGCTTGGACCAATAGATGTAGATATTTAAATGGCCGATTATGTTGAGGAGAATTATGTTCTCAATTTCTTCATAAACTCAGTGATTAAGATGTAAAAGAGTATTAGCTCCATGAAGAAGACTGATTTCTGGCAATGTCAACCAAAGTAAAAGGACAACAAACCTGAGGGAAAAACTAATGAACACCAATTTAAGACAATAGCATTAATCTAAAAGTAAAGCAGCATCCAGTTCATAGTGATAACATCTAAGCTTCTTTCCTTAAATAGTTTTTTTTTTAATTACAATTTTACCCCAAACAAGGCACAGTGCTCTTTTGATGTAGGGAGCTATGTAGTGAGTTGAGCAGCATTGATTTTATTTAAAAAATGTATTCATTGACTTTTTTTTTTTGATAAGTTATAAATTTTTTGTTGGGCAAATAATTATTGCGATTATTTACACAAACAAATTTGCTAGACGTACGCTATTCATCGGACGTTTCACTTAGGTTTGCAAATACGTAAACATCTTTGTACATAACCGGATTTTCGCTGTAGACTTTTTTATGTTTAAACTTCTTAACCATTCTATGAATGTTTCGTGTATCTTTACAAATCAATCCATGAAACAGGCAGACATATTTAAAATAAATGCATTTCGATAAAAAACGTAAAATAAATAAGACAAGGTTACCGATTTAAACCTCTGCATTAGATTGGATCATTATTTTTATGGCGTTTGTATTTCTTCATTGTAATCTTTCATTTTAATCGGCCAGGATGAATACCTTTCTTTTACATGGAGGTCACCACTTATCAAGGTCTGAAGGCCACTTGAGGATAAGGGTTAATGGTCACTGAGACAACAGCTTGTTAATCGTTTTTGGTGGAAATTAGGTAGGAATTGGTGGTTTAAGAGAGTATGATAGCGAGAATTTGTTTGCATAGGATTTGAAGATAACCATGTTGTAGTCAGCTAGGAAGCAGATTTTCACACGCGGACAGTTCTGGGAAAGAAGCTTTGTTCATGGTATTTGCATTTAGATTTCGGCACAGATAGAGAGTAAGGGGAAATTGTTGGTAGTTGTTGTAGGATGATGAGTGCTTTCTGATGAGAGTTTGCCAAGGGTAGGTAAACCATAGATTTAAGGTGACCTGAAGATAAAGGTTAATGGGTGTACGGTAGTCACTGAGAAAATGACGTGTTAATAGTTAGTGGTGTATTTTTATTGCATTTTCACCCCAAACAAGGTACATTGTCACTTTGATGTAGGGGACAACTATCGGGGACATAAGTTGCAGGGATACTATGTAGGGAGTTGAGCAGCAAGATGTCTGTTCACATAACGCTTGAACTTCTACATGTCAGTACAGTTGGGGAAACAGGAACCCGGAAGTGAAATTCTGAAGTCTAGCAGTTTAGGAGAAGAAACTATTAGAGTAGAAGGCTTTATCACATCTAGGGATCTCTACTGTGTAGGGGTGGGACTTTGCTGATTGTCGGGTTTGTCGAGGGGATACAAAGGCTTGTAGTTCGTTGGAGCATTCGCCATTAAAATACTTGTAAAACAGACAGAGGGATGCAACATTTAGTCGATGGGACAGAGGTTGAAACTTAAACGACAGTTCAGGACCTATCAGGTTGGCGACTCTCTTTTGAACCTTGTCAGGAGTGAGAGACTAGTAGCAGATGCACCAGCCTAAATGTATCAACAATACTCCATACATGGACGAATGGTGGCCTTGTAGAGGTACAGGATACTTTCAGGAGTAAGTAACTCACAAGAAACCTTCTGAACCAACGATAATCATGACTGATAACTAGGGCTATGACAACAGCATATTCTTTTCATTGTTTTGACTCTCGGGTATATATCTGACACGGTTAGACACAGTTAATCAACCGAGAACCACATCACTCTATATAAAAGCATATAAGATATCAACGGATACACACTCGAGAGTCAAAACAATGAAAAGAATATGCTGTTGTCCTAGCCCTACTGATAATATATTACCTGAAAGATGATAGTTCAAACTCATCGGTTTACTATTAACAGGAAACATGAACTGAAACAAATAGATTGAGGACATTGCAAAGACTGCTGCAAAGAAGGTGAGCTGCCTCTATTGTGCTAAAAAAAATAACTCACACCTGATAGTATCTTTACAAAACCGTCATTCTCCCACGCATGGAGTATTGTTGCCACATCAGGCTTCCGCCATTAGTCCCTTCCTGTCCAATCTAATAGGCCCCACGTTATCACCGGAACTCCAAGGTCTGTCCCATCTCCGCAATGTTGCATCTCTGTGCCTATTTTACAAGTAACTGAATGCTCTGCAGAACTCATTGCACTTCTACCCCCCCCCCCCGACATAATACCTCGACACACCAGTTCAGCAATAAAATCTCACTCATTCACCTTTGAGCTCTCTATATGCCGGACAGCCTTTTGTTTCTACTTACAAAATATCAGTACAATATATCCTCAAATATTGTATTGGCATTTCATTTTCTTTAAATTAATCATCTTGAAGAAGTCTTTAAATTAAAACGAAACATTTATGAACATATAATTTGGCTTATTTCTTTTTACTTTCTCCATATATATATATACACATATATATGTGTGTGTGTGTGTGTGTGTGTGTGTGTGTGTGTGTAAATCCTAAAACTTTATTACTGTCGCTGCCTATAAAAGCTAAAAAGAAATAAGACAACAAGGAGTTACTGAAGTAATGGTTTGCTATGGACTGCTTCTGGATTCGTAATAGAGATAAATGTAACTGTCCGATGAATTGATCACGGAAAAATATACGTTTGACTTATATACATTTTGTTTAATAACTGGTTTAACTAAATATAGTTTCGTATTTAACCATTTAATAAATTCTAGAATTTATAGGCATGTATAGTTTTTTTTTAACAAGCAATTTCTTATAAATATTTTATGAACAGGCTTTCCAAATTTTATTGGGATTTTGTCTGATATCAAAGTTGAAATAGTAGAACGAAGTTCTTAGTTTTGCTAACAAAAACAAAGATGGAATCTTGAGAAACTTCCTACACAGTGTCTGATGTCTCTTGGAGTAGAGGATTTTCTTTGATTATTATCTTTCAAGTGAGTGTTTCATATTTTTGACTTATCATTCCTCCCAAATTTTGTCTTCCAAATTATGTGGATTTTTACTGCTATCACTTCGTATTTATAAGCTGACTGATAGAATATGGACAACACGTGCATAAATAACTTAAAAGAGAATATATATATATATATATATATATATATATATATATATATATATATATGACTACTTCATTTCATCACATAAATCAATATACGAAAATATATATTTATGCGTAAACTATGCATAAATTTATGCAAGTATTTACTTGAACAGTGTTCAATACATAGATAGAGCTAGGTAGTAAGTTATAAAATATATAGGACAATTAAGCTACACAGAATATTCCGCGTTTCGTCCACGCTAGTATTCATCAGGCATACGCTATAATACCTATAATAAAGTTTTGTAACCTAAAATAATAATGAAATATAAGCCTGATGAATCCTAGCGTGGACGAAACGCAGAATATTCTGTGTAGCTTAATTGCCATATATATATATATATATATATATATATATATATATATATATATATATATATATATATATATATATACATACAAATACAAATATCTAATGATTGTGGACCTATTCTCTATTAATCAACCGAATGTATCTTACGAGTATATACATACATATATATATATATATATATATATATATATATATATATATATATATATATATATATATATATATTTCATTATTCTTTTAGGGGAACAAAACTTTATTATAGCTATTAAAAAAAGGAAGTTTTCTGTATCCATGGTAAAAAGACGGACACAGAGGATAAACATTTATTTAATGGGGGTTGAAAGAAAAAAAATTTAAATAAATAAGAGAGTAATAAATAAGAGAGTAGTCAACCGACCCGGTTTCGCCCTCACTTTTCAAAACCGAATCGAGTTTGTTTTGTATTGGGAATCGAATTCAAACGGGGGAACGACTAAAATAAAAACAAGCTATCGGAAAAAAATGGGGGAACGACTAAAATAAATTTTTCGTTATGATAATTATATAATGGAGAGGAATCACGTCCAGAACAAAAAAAACAAAAACAAACAAACAAAAAAAAACCCAACAAAAAACAACTCCCTTGCTGATCGGCATCCTACACGTATGATTGCGTAAGCATGAAACACTAGTGTCTGTGGATATAAAATTATAATTATATATATATATATATATATATATATATATATATATATATATATATATATATATATAGCTACTTCATTTACTCACATAAAATTAATATACAAAAGTATAAATTTATGCGTAAACATTAAGTATTTACTTCAAAAGTGCTCAATACGTAGGCAGAGCTAGTTAGTAAGTTATAAAATGTATATGGCGATTAAGCTACACTGAATATTCCGCGTTTCATCCACTCTAGGACTCTTCAGGCTTAAGCCTGAAGAGTCCTAGAGTGGATGAAAAGTGGATATTCAGTGTAGCTTAATCGCCATATATATTTTATAACTATATATATATATATATATATATATATATATATATATATATATATATATATATATAATTAAATTTATTTATCCCCCAAATATTCTTCGAAGATGGGGTGGCATGATGTGGCCCTCATTTGAAACCACACCATGACCGGGGCCGGAAATTTCGTTGAGTTGTGACTACAATCGTTGAACCATATGGATTTGCATTTTGTGGGTGCTGGCAATAGTCCTGTTATCATAACTTTGATCGGTAGAGAGCATGAGTAGTTCAGCGGTGCATCTCCGATCCCGCCTGTTGAACATTGTGTCACTTTCAAACATAAAATAGGGCTCCTATAACTCTTGGAATTTGTACACAACTGTAAACGGTCTGCAACAAAAAACGAAAGCCAGTTTTCATCAAAGGGAAATGGAATCATGTTGCCTTTTCTGGTGCAACAATTTTAGCGTCTCTCTCTCTCTCTCTTTCTTTCTCTCTCTCTCTCTCTCTCTATATATATATATATATATATATAAATTATCAGACGCCTTTTAGAATACTTAAGGATGGACACGATTGAGAAGTATAACTTAATAGACAGTCAACTAACTTTTATGCAACGTTGACAACATCTGTCGTTCGAACACTCTGCATTGTCTATTATCTGCATCCAAATTGGTCGTTTATTAGCTATCAATACGCTTTATTCTTTTGGCAATGTTTTCGTGGCTCGGAGGTAGAGGCAGAACAAGTAGAGTAAAAGGTGGCATTGTGGCTGGATTCGAATCTCCTGACCGGCAGTAATTGTCATACTACACTGATGATTGCGTAAGCATGAAACACTACTGTGTGTAGATATAAACGAATGAAAATTATTTAATTATATATATTTAAATTAAATATTTATCATTCACAAAAATATACATATTTCAAGTTCGCTAAGAATTATTAGTGTAGATATGTATTAATGTAACGCCAATCAAACCTTAAAACTCGAGTTCAATTCAGCCTAATTGCTCATTCGACTAATGTGACACACACACACACACAAACACATATATTTTTATAAGATTGTTGATTATTTATTTTTTTATTAGAGATTCTGTATTATTTTCTTCTTTCATTCCGTTCCCTGAGCGCTTATTATATGAAAGGAGTGATCTGCCCTTTGTTTACAATTTTTTACGCCCCATATTTTTTTAGGACGAATTATTTTATTATTTTTTAAATTATTTTTATTAAATATTATTACGTAATAATAGAGATACAATATAATATAAATGACGTACTTTTAAGCACGTTATAATATTTAATAATAATAATAATAATAATAATAATAATAATAATAATAATAATAATAATATATATACATATATATATATATATATATATATATATATATATATATATATATATATATATATATAGATACTAGACTTTGTAGCCCAGTGATGTAATATAATGTAATATATTAATTTTGTCATTTAATACGAATCCCTATTAATCTTAAACTGTGTATCGAACGGAAACAATAAAAATTAGTTCACTGCAACTTCTCATAATAAAAGTCTAAACAAAATTTCAGCCTGATCGACAAAACTAAAAGATATATATATATATATATATATATACACACATATATATATACATATATATATATATATATATATATATATATATATAGAGAGAGAGAGAGAGAGGGTGACCCCCCAAAAACAGGCCCCAACTCTAATTAGGCCCTGTTTCTTATTGTTTTGTCTGAATGAAATTAAACTTTGGTCATAACTAGTTTATTATATTCAAAAGATCACTAGGGTTTTTGACTTTTTTCTCCGTTCTAGATCGCCTCCATTTAGCTTTTTTTTTTTTTGATCACCCTATATATATATATATATATATATATATATATATATATATATATATATATATATATATATATATATATATATATATATATTTACTTATTTATTATTTTTAAAAACAGTAATCTACGTACACGCGTGTTTCGGGGTCCTACCCCTCTTCAGCGTAGCTTGCCTGTTGGTAGGTATCGAACCTCGGACCTTATGCATTTCAGTCCAGCGACTTAATCCATTTCGCTATGATGCTACAGACAATTTACTGTTTAGTTTTTATCGTTTATCCATTTACGTAGTTTTTGTTGTTGATTTTTTAAACGATATTAAGGTTAACGTCTTCACCCATTTTTTATTTGGACATATTTTTTAATTATTAATTTATTATTATTAAAAACAGTAATCTACGTACACGCGTGATTCGGGGTCCTACCCCTCTTCAGCGTAGCTTGAGCGTTGTTAGGATTCGAATATATATATATATATATATATATATATATATATATATATATATATATATATATATATATATATATATTAAATCGGCGCAACCGTTTCTGAGTTCAAAGGGAGCGAACTCAACTCTCACATGCACAAAGAAACCGACAAGTTCGTTTATATATATATATATATATATATATATATTTTTTTTTACACAGTGATCACCACTTATCAAGGCCCGGAAGCCACTCAGGGATAAGGGTTATTGCAAGTACATCACGTTAGTGAGGAGATTTTATGAAGTGTTTAATTAGGGGGGCGGTTCATTAGGAATTTGTTAACATTAGACTTGAAGACATCCAAGTTGTAGTCCGGAGGGAAGCAGGCAGACGGAACAGAGTTCCAGAGGCGTGCAGTTTTAAGAAAGAAGCTTTGCTCATGAAATCCGCGTTTTGATTTAGGCACAGATATATATATATATATATATATATATATATATATATATATATATATATATATATATATATGAGAAGGCGGAGATTACGGCCTTTGTTCTGCAATCAATCGATTCATCTTGGGTTATTTACTGCCAAACCGCATTACATAAAATAAATACTTACTTGAATTCGCTTGAGTGGAAAAAAGCTGCTATTTTACACTTGGCCGACGGAGAAATCGCGCATTTATATCTTTTTCAACATTAATGATGCATAAACGACTGCATGGCACCTGATAAGATTTAAATGTGTCTGTATCGATTAGACCAACGACTGCACTGCTCGGTAGAAATTACATGGATGTTTCTGCATATTAATATACTTGTCCGTATGTCCAGTGTCACAAAAAAATCATCATAGCAAATATTAATTAATGAGAAACGAATTACCTTCCTTTATAATCATCCTTCATCAGTTATAAATCATTAAAGCCATTTCCTCTCTAAAATTAAAAAAAAAGAACATGGCTGTCTGTTTACAGTTTCAAGTTGTGTATTTTATTTTATAATTTTAGGAAAAGTCGTGTTGAGAGGAGAATTAAAAAGAAATATGCAAGTGAATTGGCATCTGTTCCTTTATAATCTATAAAGAAAATTATCCAGAAAAAAACAAAAAACAAAACAATATTTTAACACCGGAGGGGACAGTCATTAATTATGATGGATAGAGACATTACTTAGGATGGGGTCATACAAAGTTCATATAAGATGAAAGGGCAGAAAGTTCATATCAAGGATTACACATTACATTTTGATTATATGTTAAATATTCTACCCCTTCGGCTCTGAAGGGACCCTCTTCTGATTATGTCAGCTCTGTCCTCCCGATTCTGCTGACTCCGATCCGGACTTGGCAGCCTCTGGCTTCTCCGACTGAACTTATCTGCTAATCCTCTTCTATTATTAAGAATCCCTTATCTGTTATGACGTCATATGTGTGTCTCTAAACGTGATCGACTCACGTGGCTCAAACATACACTTCCAAAACACGCTTCTGCCACAAAGAATTCTCACTAACCTATTTTCCAATATATTTAATTTCTATTGTTCGTTCTTCTCTAGCTGACCTTATTTTAATTCATTTTTCATAAAAAAGAATTGAAAAATTAAATTCTTTTATAAAGAGTGAAATCTTTGTTTGGATGAACGAACAACACGTACAAACATATCAGCAAGTCGAAATGCACACTGTTAATTTCAGTTAATTTATTTATTGTGGTAACCGCAACGGGATAGGAACTTCGAATCTCCTAACTGCATCCTCAGCAATTACTGCCTTCCATACCACCTGACGATGGCCGAAACGTCGTGAAACAACAACTGAGAAATGAATAATGAATTCCAATTAAATACTATATGCTCATTTCAACTTGCTGACTTCTTTCTGTGCGTGCCAAATTACATTCATTTCTTCAAGTCGTTTAAAAATAAATCTGTAGTTAGTTACTTTGGTAGGAGACGTGGCTATTGTGCTAAATGTTTTGGTTTCGATTCTAGCTGATGCACCAATCATGGAATCGCTACTATATATTAGGTACAATATAATATTCAATAGAGAATTGGCTCTGTAATAATAAATACGAAATCTGCACGAATTAAAATAAATTGACGCATATTTTACGACCCGGCAAGTTCGGACATCTACTGCCAGTTATATATATATATACTAGACCACCCGTGACCCGTTGGGTCAGTATGTTATATTAGCTATGGAATTCATGTATGAGCGTGACACTTGTGACGTAAAGAAAATAGTTTTTTTTTTTTTGACATAACAGAAACATTTCTATGAAAGTATATTAAAATGAAAAAAGAATATAGATAGATTTCTATGAGTCGTTCTGTTTATTATAATTGTTATTTTTTTTTAAATTACAGTTACTGAATTATAAGTGGTTGGTCATACTTATGCACTGAACAGGTATCATAATCCTTATTATAGTTAAATTCAAATTTTGATATATCATCTTTTAAATGAAATTGTTAGTTGAAAGTACAGAATAATAAAAAAAACACTCTCCACATGTTAATAATGGCTTTTAAAATAGAAAATGAAAATAAAATGTAACTTTTTTCATTTAATTTAAGCAAACATTCAGTACCCATTGTGTAAAGGAAAACACTATTTAATGTAATAGAAATGTGTGCATTTACCGATTCAGCTTTCCGTTTGGAAATGTAAGCAGACGACTTTAAAAAACATGGGAAGAAGAAAAAGAAATTTTTTTGTAATAACGCCCTCTAGTAAAAAGGTCTGCATTAGTTAAGGGGGATAACTCTATCCACGTAACTATTTCTCGCGTACGTAACGAAAACAGAGGGAGTAGGAGTGTTGAAATCTATTAGAGGGAAAGTGAGAGGTGTTTTCTTTCCATAAATTGTATAGGGTAATATTTCATATTATTAATAGATTCATAGATAAATAGATTTTATAATATATATTATAATTATCTATGAATCTATGTATTATTTGTATATATAAATAACTATTTGATCAAATTAAATGAAATTGTTTGTATTAAAAGCGATATAAAAATTCCGGAATTGGAATAACGGATTGAAGACGTTGCTATTTACGCATGCGCAACCGGATGTTGAAAACCGGAAATCTGATTGCAAACATACAAGATCCATAGACTTTTAGTATTATATATATATATATATATATATATATATATATATATATATATATATATATATATATATATATATATATATATACTGGCAAAAGTACCCGGACTCTGATTTATGAAAGTATGATAGGTTATAAAAAGGAAGCGTTGTAAAGAGATAGCTTCGAATTTGGGGGTATCAAAACCAAAGCAAAATATGATGAAAGTAAAAATAAAATAGATAAACCCCATAATTTAGTAGACAATACCTGTTCACACTGAAACACTTATCACAATATTATGTGGATCTATATTACAAAACCTTGTTAAACTTTGTGACATATTTACATTCTATGGAGGTGAGGCGCGAACGAACACCCCATAATTTTATCATACCATATTTCTTCAAACTGAAACATAATTATCAAAGTATACTTACGCAGATAGATATGAAAAGTCTTTATTAAAGTCTGTGCCTATTTCCATTCTATGGAGGCCAGGCGCGAACGCAGATCCCACAATTTTATTATACCATCCCTATTTAATTTAAACATACTTATCAAAGTATTATTATGTACATCTATATTAAAAACACTTGTAAACATTTTTTTTTAATTTTTAGATTTTTTATTTCCATACTTTGTGGACCAGGCGCGAACGCATACCCCACAATTCTGCCAGATCAAACATTCCCATTCCTGTGTCTCGATACATCTTCTATCATTATATGTAATCAGTTTTTTAAAAATAGTCAACCATATAGGAGCCTATTCGTGACCAGACACACACACACACACACACACACACACACACACACACACACACACACACACACACACACACACACACATTCAGCTTTATATTATATTATATTATATTATATTATATTATATTATATATATATATATATATATATATATATATATATATATATATATATATATGTCAATTAAACAACACAGAATATTCCACGTTTCGTTCGTGCGAGAATTCGTCAGGTTTACACAGAATATTCCGCGGAAGTAGCTAATTACCATATATATTTTCATAACTTACTACCTATATACATAATGATAACTATGGTTAAAATTATATACATAATGATAACTATAGTTAAAATTATATATATAATGATAACTATAGTTAAAATTATATACTTAATGATAACTATAGTTAAAATTATATACATAATGATAACTATGGAACTTTCATTAATATTTTCGATTTTGATATAAAAATTATTATACGGAAAACTGTAAAAAAAATCAAGTATCCCCTTGTATTCAATAATGTCTTCTTGAAGGAAAAATGCTGTCTAAATATACCAATTTCACACACACACACACGCAAATATATATATATATATATATATATATATATATATATATATATATATATATATATATATATAAGGCTATATGTCTGTCCGCCTATCTTTCTATCCGTTTTTCTGTCTCCATATTTTCAAACTCTATCTCTCCCGAAACTAAAAGTCGCAGAGCAGCGTTAGAGGCCTCAAATGATTGGACAATTTATGGATCGTTTTTTTTATGGGTCTTTAGCCAATTATAACAGTTTTTAAGGGCTAAAAAGGGCTAAAAAGGGCTAAAAAGGGCCAAAATTGAAAAAAAAAAAAACGTTATAAATTTTGTACATTAATCTTAATTTATTTTTAATTTTTAGTCAGTTCATATGCGTGTCACGTTACTACAGTGGTAACGTCACCAGCTTTGAATGCGGCAGTTTTACTTTCAGTTTCGATTCTTGCTGATGATACCCAAACATTTTTTTTTTTACTTTTTAAATCGCGACTCTCTCTCTCTCTCTCTCTCTCTGTATATATATATATATATATATATATATATATATATATATATATATATATATGCGAAATCTGGACAAATTTAAATATCATATTTAAGCATATTTTACAACCTGCCAAAGCCAGGCGCCACCCCGCTAGTGTATATATACACCCAACCCCACACATATATATAAGCCTGACGAATTCTCACAAAAACGAAACGCGGAATATTCTGTGTAGCTTAATTGCCATGCATATTTTCATAACTTACTACTATGTATGTATGTATGTATGTATGTATGTATGTATGTATGTATGAATCTATCTATCTATCTATCTATCTATCCATCTGTCTGTTTGTCTGTCTGTCTGTCTGTCTGTCTGTCTGTCTGTCTCTCTCTCTCTCTCTCTCTCTCTCTCTCTCTCTATATATATATATAATATATATATATATATATATATATATATATATATATATATATATATATACTAGCATTTCAGGCTCAAACCCGTACCGCAAAGGAGGAAAAGAACGGGGTAAAACCTAACGTTTATGCTGTTACGACCACCGCCAAACCGGAAGCGACATTTTTTAAAATTAAGGCTAGACCATCTAAAGGAGAAGATAACTTTAAAAAATATCGGCGAAAAAAGTGACCCCTTCCCTGTAGAAAAGTGCCTAGTTGAGAGGGGAAGATATTAATGTTTTTAGCTAATTTTTCGATATCTGTCGTATAAAAGATCGAACTTTAAAACAATACTGATCTTGGTAAAACCCGTCGCCTCTATTGAAAGTTTAAGGCAGACATGCTAACAGACATACATACATACATTTATATATTGGTAACTAAACATTTTCGACCCAATTTGATGAAAAAGCTTGTCCTATCTCTGAATACCCTTCATGTAAAATTTCAAATATTTAGACCAGAAATTGTATGAGTAATTTGGAAGAGACCGCAAAGGTCAATTTTTTAAAAAACTTTGACCCCTATTATGCCCCTTAAAATTTATTGTTTTGGGCTCAAATCAAGTTATTAAGTTAGACCCATGTGGAAGGAACCTATATCTAAAATTTAAAGTACGTAGACCCAAAATTGTCGGAGGAGTTTGGTAGAGTTTTCAAAGGTCAAGTCGTTAAACTTTGACCCCTTAATCGCCAAATCTCTGGCCAAAAACCGATCACATTGATTTTCCCAAATCTCAGTACCCTGTATATCAAATTTCGAGTCCGCAGACTAAAAATTGACAGTTATTGCGTAGGGAAATGTACACAGACACACACACACAGACAGGTTCACTTATATATATATATATATATATATATATATATATATATATATATATATATATATAGAGAGAGAGAGAGAGAGAGAGATATTCGTTTGTGTGTGTGTGTTTTCTGAGGCGCCGTAACTTACTACTATGTATGTATGTATGTATGTATCTATCTATCTATCTATCCATCTATATATATATATATATATATATATATATATATATATATATATATATATATATATATATATTCGTGTGTGTGTGTGTGTTTTCTGAGGCGCCGTAACTAACTACTATGTATGTATGTATGTATGTATCTATCTATCTATCCATCCATCTCTCTATATTTATATATATATATATATATATATATATATATACACACACATGTGTTTGTGTGTGTGTGTGTGTGAGTATGTGTGTGTGTGTGTGTTTTCTGAGGCGCCGTATGCCTCGTAATATTTATTCAGTCTACCGAGTTTTTCGGATACGCCCAGGGAATTGACAGCGAAAACTGCCAATGGTTTTGTCAGGCATCTTCAATATCAGCCGCTTCCAATTCCGGATGGAATCAATTGACATAGACGCACACACGTACGGACACGTAGGTGACTCGTTAAATGGATGGAAATCCGACGATACGTGATAACTAATCAACATTTTTCTGTACGGACCGTCTAGAAGTTTGAAGGATATCTAAAAAAAAAAAATCTCGCTTTCTATTGAGTTTTCACAGTAACAAATTTTCTTATTATCAATATGGCATTTTTTTCTTTTACTTTTTAAACTAAAATTGTATAAATCCCAAACGAAGTGTCGTTGGTTGCTTTGTTTTACGGCATATCAATCCTTTTGCGGATTATCTGATGCCGAACTCGGTCATTTTGGTAAAATGTAGTCTTCAAATTCTTGATATCTATATATCTTCAAATATTTATTCATAATAGATGGCAGATAAATAAATAAATGAATAATCTATCTATTATATATATAAAAGTGAACGTGTATGTGTGTGTGTGTGTATGTGTGTGTGTGTGTGTACATTTCCCTACGCAATAACTCTGTCAATTTTCAGTCTATAGACTCGAAATTTGATATACAGGGTACTGAGATTTAGGAAAATCCTTGTAATCGATTTTCGGCCAGACATTAGGCTGTTCAAGGGTCAAAATTCAACGATTCGATCTTTGATAACTCTACCAAACTCCGACAAATTTGGGTCTAAACACTTTAAATTTTGGATATAGTTTCCTTAATTGGAGCCCAAAACAATAAATGTTAAGAGGTCATAAAAGGAGTCAAAATTTTTTTAAATTACCGCTTTTTCTTTTTTTTTTTTTGTTCAACATACACCTCCAAACACCCGGGGCAACGCCGGGATGAAATGCTAGTATATAAATAATTCAATAAATTTGTTAAAATTTTATTTATATATATATATATTTTAAAAAAATTATTTACCTGAATTTCTTTTTCTTTTTTTCAACTGTGGGTGGTATTTATTCTAACGGTCCTTTCGAGTGCATAACCTATCTTCATTCTCTAGGCTGTAAATTGTAAAGTGGCTGCTTTTTTATACTTCTTATATTTATTCATAATGTTTGGTTTGGTTGTTTTGTTTTACAGCATATCAACCCTTTTACGAATTGTTTAATGCCCAATCCAATCATTTTGGTAAAAAAAAAAAAAAAAAAAAATCTTAGAACTGGTCTTCAGGCCAAGATCATAGTGTAGTATCTGTTCTGATGCTACACTGAAATTTATTTTGTCTTTAGTCAATGTAATGGAAACCCTTCTATACTAAGGCGATTTTTATTTTTGCTTACTTTCAGAGTGCCCCATTTTGGGGAGCTGTTTTTCACCCACAATAAAAAACGGCCTTGTGTCACATTTTGATTTCGTGGGGAAGAAAATTACTTATTTAGTCTTCAGATTCTTTATGTCTTCAAATATTCATTCATGAAGTTTGATTTTTTTTTTGTTTGTTTTATGGCAAATCAACCCCTTTTTGGATTATTTAATGTTGAATCCTGTCATTTTGATAACCGATTTTATGCTTCAAGTTCCTTATATTTTTTAATATTTATTTATGGTATTTGGGCTGGTTGTTTTGTTTTACGGGATACCAACCGCCCCCGGATTATATAAAACCCGGCCATTTTGGTATAAAAATGATTTTATGCTTCAAGTTCTTTATATCTCCAAAGATTTATTCATGCTATTTATTTTTCTTCTTTGTTTTACGATATATTAACCCTTTTCAGGTTCTGACCTTCAGACCTTTGTGGAATGAGGCCGTAAATTAATGCCAACATTTAATGTTAATAAGACTAAGCTGCTATTCTTAAAGAATTACAACCACCGAAGAAAAATAACCTCCTACCCGAGAATTCTTCCTTCAAACTACTCAGCTTAACTTCCACAGGAAATTTGTACTAGAACAAATATATTGAGGATTGCGAAGCTGCTGCAAGAAAGGTGGGCTCCTTCTATCGTGCTAGAAAATTACTTACATCTGAGAGTATCCTGTAGCTCTACAAGACCACCATTCGCCCATGCATGGAGTATTGTTGCCGCATATGGGCTGATGCATCTGCCATTAGTCTCTCTCTTGTGGATAAGGTAAAAAAAAATAAGTTCTCAATCTAATAGGTTCGGCTTTGTCAATTAAGTTGAAACCCCTAACCCATCGTTGCATTGCTGCATCTCTGTGCATGTTTTACAAGTATTTTAATGGAATGTGCTCTGATGAACTCGCTGCATTTGTTCCCCCTCGGGGTACATATCCCCGACAAACCCGTTTAGCAACAAAACCACACCCCTTCACTATATAGGTCCCTAAATGGTAGAAAGGTTTTTATTTTAATAGCTTCTTCCTGAAACAGCCAGACTTTAGAATTCCCTTGCCGCTACCTGCTTCCCTGACTCTACTGAAGTCCAAATGTACCATAAACCAACATCCTCTTTAATCTTTCTTAGGCATGGTCTTAATTAGTAGCCGCTTATGTTTAAGTAGCGATATGTCTTGTTTGGAGCGAAGATGAGTAAAAAAAAATATATATTTATTCATGGCATTTGGATTGGTTGCTTCGTTTTAAAACATATAAACCATTTTAAGGTTATGTAATTCCGAATCAGATCATGCTGGTTAAAGATTGTATCATTCAAGTACATTAAATCTTCAAATATTCATTGTGTCTGGTCACGTAATTTGACGACATAAACATTTTCGTGTTATTTAATGCTGAATCTGGTCATTTTGATAAATGCTTCTCTTCTTCAAGTATTTTTTAAATGTGTTTTTATCTAGAGGTATTTACCATGAAACATATATTTAAAAAAAACTACAGGGTGGAATGAGAGAAAGCTGACATGATTCCATTTCCGTTCGATGAAAGTCGGTTGTTGCAGACTCGTTGGCCAGTTAGCCAGTTGCGTACAAATCTCAAGAGCGATAGAAGACTTTTACAATGTCTGAAAGTGACACAGTGTTCAACAAGCGAGATCGGAGATGCGCCGCTGTACAACTCATGCTCTCGACTGCTCAAATCCATACAGTTCAACGCTTGAGCGTACAGCTTAACGAAGTTTCCGGCCATGTTAAGATCTTAAGAATGGTGTGGTTTCAAGTGAGCGTCACATCATACTACTCTACATTTTCGAAGTCGGCCTTAAAGTCAACACCAAAGTGTCCTTGAATGTGCTGAAGAATGGTGTGATCTCCTGGTGCAATCAGGTAGTCGCTAGCAGAAATGTGTGTCGGAGCAGGACTTGGCGCCGGCTCACAAGCTGGTGAACATCGATAAATGTATCCTTCATCTGTTATATATTGCTCTCATAAAAATACTTTTTATGAACAACTTGCACAAATATAAACGTAACAATATTATCGGGTTAGGATTAGGGTTAGGGCTGTCTGGTCAAACCAAAATATACATATTCTACTAACTCTTGGTGGGGGGCACCCGATTTTGCCCGGTCGTAAAATAACCTTAAATATGATAAGTTAATTTGTCCAGATTTCGTGTATATTATTATAGAGTCGTGATTTCTAAAGTAAAAAAAAAAAAATGGGTACCATCAGCTGGAATCGAAACCGAAAGCATTCAAAGCTGGTGATGTTACCACTGTACCAACGTGACACGCATATGAACTTATTAATGTATAACGATTTTGTCAATTTTTACCCATTTTTTGATCCCTTAAATACTATTTTAACCGGCGAAAGACCCATAAAACAACGGCCCATCAAAAATACAATCATTTGAGACCCCAAGTGCCATTCTGCGACTTTTAGTTTCGGAGGAGATAGAGTTTGAAAATATGGAGGCAAACAGATAGACATAGCGAGCTTTATAAATTAGATTAATGTAATTTCAGTAGATATGAGGTGCTTTCATTAAGTTTTTTGACTTTTTACTATGGGCACTTTTATTGATAGTGCTGACATGTGTGTACATGAAACGCAAGTCACATTCGAAGTAATCTCCTTCGGCTGCTATGCACTAGTTGTACCGTTCCAACAATTAGGCTCCATGGAAGCCCTCTTGTGTGAGCGTGTCAATGACCATTGTCACAGCCTCTTTCATCTCCTCATCTTATAATGACAGTATCTAAGGTTTTCCTTGAGCTTAGGAAATAACCAAAAGTTACAGGGAGCAAGGTATGGACTATAGAGAAGGTAAGTAACTGTCTTGATGCCCATTTTGCTGTCATGACAACATCTTTTGTCTGATCTTTTCTTGAGCACCCTTGGAACAAACTTCGCGCAAGTCTTCCACATCTTCAGTCCCTTGCAAATTATTGTGTGTACAGTTCCCACACTGACATCAAACTGTATCTATAAGCACACAACGGTCCTTATCCATGAAATTCTTTATTTGGTCAATCAACTCTGGTGTTCTGACTTCTTTACTCCTCCCACACCTATTATAATTCCTCACAGACTCCTAGCCTTCCTTGAATCTCTTATACCATTCAAAAAATGGTGTTCGATTCATTCAAGATGGTCCAAAAACAGCCTTAAGCATTCCATACGTTTCTGTGGCATTGTTTCCGAGTTTAAAACAGAATTTTATTGAAAATCGTTCTTCTAAAGTGTCCTCACGTCTAGATTGCTTTTTTGAAAATTCACCAGCTGTGACAATCAGTCTTTAGAACCAGCTGTGACAATCAGTCTTTAGAAGAGTGTATTCCAATTCCTGCTGTCGCTGTTTATTTGTACCTGAAATCATAAAAACTGGTCAGTCATCTCATAAGATATACAGCAATAACATACTGAACTTTCAAGAGACTTTGAAAAATTTTAAATGCTTTTCTAAAAAGAGTCTGGAAACTTATTTAAGGCACCTCGTATCTGCTTATTGAGGTCGATTTCCTAAAACCTTGTAGGAGTTTATGACCCTTTTCGAAGCTATGACAGCACGGCGCTTATACCGATCGCACGATAAAATGGTACTAACTTTAGACAGAGCAGATACTATACCTCGAAAAATGTTTTATTACTGGAAAATGTAAAAATAAATTAAGCACTACGTCAACGTTTTGGGAAGGAGTTGGGGGACTATGGTCATCCTTGTCACTGTACCTTATATATGTCTATCCTTTTTCTAGCTAGAATCTTCAATCACCATAATACCACATTTACTCTAGAGGTCGTCAAACTTACCATTACCAAATCAATTAAAAAAGAGTAAATATGAACATAAATAAATAAATAAATAAATAAATACATCGTTTTTTTACAATGATTTTATTGGTGTGGGCTGGGGGAAAACAAAAAAATACAAACAGATGACAGTAAGACTCTCCCAACACTGTTTTCCTGTTTGATGGGAACCGAAAACAATATACTACACTTATATGAGCCCAAAGGGCAATAAAGAACCAGCAGCGACATCAGATGGAATTTTAAAAAGTTATTTATTTCTTATTACATTTTCAGCTATCAGACGACCCTTTGATCCCCATCTGGAATCAAGTAAAATGGGGAGGCTCCATGTTTTGACAAACTTCTGAGCTTGACCTTTACTCCTGATCCGAAATAGAACACGTACATCAAAACTTTTGCCAAGGTCGCTGGAAAAATGGTGGGATCATTCTACCACCTCAGTAGATATCTCACTGATAATGCACTTCTCTATCTATATAATAGCCAGGTACGTCCAAGGATGGAATACTCTTGTCACATCTGGACAGGACCTGCTAGAAAGACCCTATATTACTCTGAGAGAGTTCAAAATAGACTCCGTAGCTTAGTGAGGGATGCTCTATTCTCTTCCCTGCAACCTCTTTCTCACAGAAGAGACGTTGCGAGCCTGTCTCTGCTTTATTGCTATTTCCATGGCAAGTGCTCGTCTGAGCTCCAATCTATGGTCCCCCCTCGCCAAATTTCCACGAAAAACACATGTCTAGCTGAAACCACTATCAATAATTTCTCCCCACTCTTTATCTGTGCCTAAACCTAAATGCAGATTCCATGAACAAAGCTTCTTTCTTAAAACTGCACGCCTGTGGAACTCTCTTCCGTTTTCCTGCTTTCCAGCTGACTGCAATTTGGTAGTCTTCAAGCCCAACGTAAACAAATTCTTGATTAACCGTCCCACTAAGTATTCCAATTTACCAAATTTTCACTACAAACAATTACTACGATATTATCTCATTGACTACTGTACACTTATTAACCCTTATCCTCGAGTTGCCGCCGGGCCTTTATAAGTAGTGACTTCTATGTAAAAAAAAAGGTACCGACGAACATGAAATTACCATTACGTATATTATATAGTAGTAATTATTAGGTTTCCGGAATATATTTCCGTGGAGTATCTATCTTGAGTGATAGCCCTTGAACATAGGGTTGATTAAAATTAAATTACCTCTGGGCAGAATGATTTCTTCTTCACTAATCGAGTACAGGCACGATGAAGCGCGGCACCATAAGTTTGCTCCTAAGGTAGGCATTTATTGAGAAAATCAATACGTCAATCAACTCAAAACCATGACTTCTGTTTTCACTGGCGCCAGCGTAGTGCATGTGTGTTGCTATTCTCCGAGGACAGAGTTATGTTGCTAGCTGAAGCAAAGATCACAGCGTGCTCCTCCCGTTAATGATAATTATTTCGTTCATTAATTAAACAGAGGATATTTTGAACTCGAGTAAGTAAATGTAACCTTCTAGGGTATTTAAAAACCATAACCATACACAGGAAATAAAATGTAATTATTTCAGTGATTTGTCAGAAGGAAATTGACAATGTGGCATTCACAGGCTAATTAACATTTTTTTCACGGCGGAAATGTAAGACGACTAAAATCAGTCGACGTGATCGATGATTAACAACAGAAGCAAATTGCAATCTATTTGGTTAACTTAGCATTACATCTGAGACCGAGCTTCGTGAATTGAAAATGTCGATCTGTTGTCACCTTTTGGAAAGGGTTTAATAGATATAACTACGAAAAAGAGAAAGAGAAAGAGAAAGAGATATAGAGGTAAAGAGCGAGAGAATTAGTGACTGATTTGTTCAGTTAATAATAAAATTCGATTTGGGATTTGTGACAGGTGGGTGAGTACTAGGTGTAACGATACATTTGTCGCCCCAAAGAAAACGAAACTACAGCTTTATTTTAACACTTTTATTGAAAAAAAAAAAATTAATTAAGCTAACTTGATTATGTAGTAGAGCTAACATCTATTCAATGTCTTAAGCTTCAATAACCGCCTCGATACGGGTCCGGAACTGGGAACATGCGTTTTCCATAAGCGCCAGCGGAAGATCGGCGAATACTTGTCGAATAGCGGCAATCAGGCTGACTTTGGTGTTGTGGAAGGTCATGTTCGTGATGTTCCCGACCTATAACCAAACGAAGTAGTCAAGCGGGTTCAGGTCGTAGGTGGAAGGGGTGGTGGAAGGGGTGGTGGAAGGGGCCAGTGAGAGAAGAGTACAAAGTTGTAGTACTCCTACTGAAGCCAAATCTTTGGACTTGTGGACCGGCGCAGAGTCCTGCTGACACACCCAAGATCTGACAGCGGCCACCTGATATCACCACACTTTTAAGCACATCCAGGTAGACTTTGGTGTTAACTTTCAAGTCGACTTCGAAGATGTGAGGTGGCATGATGTGGCTCTCACTCCAAACCACACTAAAGACCACAACTGTCATCGGAAACTTTGTTTTCATCACCCTGGACTCGTCCCTGTTATTCCTATCAAGCCAGCAATGCATTTTGAGGGTGCTGGCAATGGTCCTCTATTCATAACTTGGATTGGTAGAGAGCAGGAGTTGTACAGCGGCGCATCTCTTATCTCGCTCGTTGAACATTGTGCCACTTTCAGACATGATAGAAGGCTTCTATCGCTATTGGAGTTTGTACACAACTGGTCAATTAGTAAATGATCTGCAACAAAGCAAAACAACAAAAAACTTTTTCATCAAACGGAAATGGAATCATGTCATCTTTTCTATGGCGAAAATTTTATCGTTAAACCCTTTAGAGATAAAGAGCGAGAGAGAGAGAGAGAGAGAGAGAGAGAGAGAGAGAGAGAGAGAGAGAGATGACTGATTTGTTCAGTTAATAGTAAATTTCGGTTTTGTGGCAAAGTAGTTAATGGTATCAACTGAGTTTGAATTCAAGTCATTTTCACAGAAACACTTTTATCAAAACCAACACTTTACCTTTCGTTTAACTTACGAAAGAGACGTTGAATAAACTATTCATTAAAGTATTCAGTTTTCCAAACAAAATTAAATTACATAACCAATGTTAATGTATATTTTCTCATGTATTTTGCGTTATTAAATATATTTTTTAAAGCCTTAGAGATATGCATGCTGATTATGTGACAATTATACTACTACTACTACTACTACTACTACTACTACTAATGATGATGATGATGATGATGAAGAGGATGATGATGATAATAATGTTAAAAATAAAACACAAACAAAACAAAATGTGGCACCAACTTCGACTGATGCCACACAAGGTGGTCGTGACGCATCAAGAAACATGGAAACAAAATAACGATAAGGAAGAGCACTAGCCAGACCTCCACTAGAAGAGTGGGGATAGTACAGCGAACTTTGGAGAAGCTTATTGCCGCTCAAATTCTAGAGAAGACCAGCGAGTAATTGATAGTAGGCGGCTGTTGCGGTAACGCAAAGTCATTTGTAGTGTTGATTGAAAGAGGTTAATTACTAGAAATCTAGGGATACTTATTGTCACAAAGACTTTAGAAAACACCTGCGATTATTGTTAGCTGATAATCACTGATAATTTCTGATGTAAGAACTCCTAGTGAGTTAATAATAATAATAAGTCGAAGGTGATGGCGCATTTCTTTCTTAGAACTGTGGAACTCTCTTTCGTTTGCCTGTTTCTCACATGACTCCAATTTGGATGTCTTCAAGTCAAACATAAACAAATTCCTGATAAACCGCCCCCTTAAGTAAGACACTTTATCAGATCTCCATTACTAACGATTGCTACGGTACTATCCCATTGATTACTGTACACGCAATAACCCTTATCCCCGAATGGCTTCCAGGCCTTGATAAGTGGTGACTACCATGTAAAAAAATAAATAATAATAATAGTAGTAGTAGTGGTAAGAGGAGAAGGGGGAGAAGGAGGAGCGCTAGGAGCAATAGGAACCGAAAGCGCTCGTGACAGCAACACTTATAGAACTTTTATTAATATTTTTGATTTTGATATAAAAAAAGATTATACGGAAATTCGAAAAATTAAAAAAGAACCATAAAGCAAAGTGTCTCCGTTGCATTCAATATATTTGCTTGAATATATATATAGAAGGTATCAATCATACCAGTCGTTATAAGAGTTAAACCACATTCTTGTTAAGTATGTGGTTTGGCTCTTGCACAGAAATCGAATCGGTTGAGTCATAAAAACACATGTGGGAGACTAACTACATTCTTCTTATGTTTCTTCTTTTGAACAGAAGTCAGATGCATTGCGTCATATCTTAATACATTCGGGAAACAATATCTGATGATCTTCCAATATCCATATAATTTTGTAATAATTTTGTAGAAATCATACTTTTTGCTGTAAATAATAGTTTTGGCTATTATTTATTATAAAAAGGAGTTAGCAGTATTAAAAAAATATTGTTATAGCCCTGTTAAAATATTAAAAGGAAAACAGAACGCTAGAATAAGTTAAGAACATGTATTAGAAAAACATACAAAAAGGTAGGTAGGTAGTCAAACCGAAAAGCGACCTAAGGTGGTCCACCGGATTTCAACTTCCACCTCGCAGCTTGGTCTTCCGGTATTTAATGAGTGTGGAATAGTCTATGAGTAGGAAACACAGGTTAGTTCCGCTACAACACCCCCTCCCAAACTTATAACTCCGAACGGTGTATCAGTGTTTCTTTTTCTTTGGTAGACCATGATAAGCTCGGTGATTTTTCTTTTTCTGCATGAACGTCGTGGTTCTTGTGTGATTTGGGGGGGGGGCTCCATATCAAAAGTGTCGTAGACGGTTTCAATAATCTCTACTTCTTGAGGGATTCACTGTTCAGGGCGAAATGTTTTCTTTTCACCTGCAAGAAAAACGTATTATTGCTATTTTCTCATTATTGTATTAGTTGCGAGAATTTATTAAAACAACTGATTTGTTGCATGGGTAGAGTTCGTCATAAGTAATGAACGATCACTTCCCTAGATGAGTTCATAATTAACGGATACTCAAACTTAACATCTAAATCTGACCCCAAGATCGCCATGGGCATGGAATATGTTCCCACATTAAAGATGGCTTCCCGTGTGGCAGGAATATCTCTAGAGAAGATCCTAATTTACTTTATATGTGCTTCCGGTTTGCATTTGCTTACACCACTGCATTTATATGTGCCCTCTATCGGCCCCATAACAGCGGAGTTGCTATCTTTAAGAGTATATCTGAGAAAATAGACCACATCCGGTCTGCACATCCTTCGGCTAACATCCACATCTGTAGTGACTTCAACGTTCATAACGCGGAATGGCTGACCCACTCAAATAAGACGGACGATGAGGGGAGGTTCTGTCATGATTTTGCCATTGCTTATGACCTCACGCAGATTGTTCGCGAGCTCACCCGTGTGCCCTATACTACAGGTCAATATGCAAGCCTCCTAGACCTTTTTCTCTCAACTTCCCCTGAGCTATGTTCATGTTCCGTTCTTTCTCCTCTAGGATCCTCCGACCATTCCGTCGTATCAGTTAAGATAAAAATGAAATGTAATAAGTCTCCAGACGTACCCCCCCACCGTACTGTATACCGATACTCCATGGCTGACTGGGATAGCTTCCGTACATTCATGTTTGATCTACCTCTGCATTCCATGTTTAAAAAGGATGTGTCCTCTATAGTATCAGACCTGACCGAATGGTTAATTGTAGGCATAGATATGGACGTAGACCTTACATACCTAAACAGTTTTGTAAGACGTTTCACCGTTTCGATGCACAATAATTCTGAACTTTTACGTGGCAAAATAAAAGCCGTCTATAGTTTTCGTAATAGCAAACGAACTTATTTTTGGTCCGACCACTTTTTGCAGTTGACACTAAAGAAATTCTCGTATCTTCGATAATAAGCTGAAAATGACGTATCATTTTTTATGACTTGAGTAAGTAGCCTTTTCATGTGATGTTGATTTTCATATTGCTGCCTCTCTAGCCTCATTAGTTGTTGCTGCCGCTGTTGTTGTTGTTGTCTCTCATCTTTTTTTTACATGGAAGTCACCACTTATCAAGGCCCGGAGGCCACTCGGGGATAAGGGTTATTGCGTGTACTGAGCGTTTCTGATGTTTAAATAATTGTGTTGTGTGTTTAATAATTTTTATTGTTCGATTTGCAGTCTTAATAATTGTTCCAATGTACTATGTAAGGCGTTCATTGTTGTATGGTAGGTAAAATAGAAAATTTACGAAAATTAAACCGTGTTCAGATTAACCAGGTTTTAGTATTTTTAGAACAACTGGAGGGAAAAAAGGAAAAAGTGATTCGTTTCCTTCAATAACTTTGCAAACGAACGTTGAACACAGTTTTAAATACATTGAAGGGAATATTTCTTCCAAGAGAATGTCTTTTTGATGGACGAGTCGACAGAAATAAGTCAATATTTGTTCAACGCAAATATCTTTTTCTGTTAGAACAGAAAAAAATGTTGATAGTTAAGAAAAAGGAGGAACTCCGCATTTCCTTACTTTTTGTAAGTAAAAAAAAAAAAAGAAGGTCGCTGACACAATTATTTAATGACACGAATAAAAAATAACAAACAGAAAAACGAATAATACATATTTCTTTATTTTAACGGGTAACTGAATTGTGAACAGTGCAAATGAGAGAAGAACAAACATTAAAATATTCTTTTAACTTACTCTGCCAATGTCATCTTGCCCACACGGTTTTGTATTTTTTCCAAGTTCGTAATTATTATTTCTTACTGTTATTTTCTTTTATGTCCGTGTACTTATTTGGTTTTTGCAAATTCTTGTTTTTTTTTCGTCAATGCTTTTTTAACACTCAGTTTTCTGTCGTGAGTTTTCTTTTGAATCCTTATATGAATCATGGGGGTATTTTAAATTCGACTGTCCTCTGTGAGTTCTAAATTCTTCATCGCCATTGTTATAGGCCTGTTAAGAGTTATAAGAAAAAGAGGATAACGAAATAAGGTAATAACATGTTTTACAAAAAAAGTGGTCAGTTCGTCTAACCGATGAACGACCTAAGGTAGTCCACTGTATATCGATTTCCACCTTACGGCTTGGTTTTCCGCTATTTATTGAGTGTGGAAAAGTCTATGAATAGGTAACACAGGTCAGTTCTGTTACAAAATATATGTACATTATATATATATATATATATATATATATATATATATATATATATATCTTCTTCTTCTTCTTCTTCTCTTCTATCTTCTATCTATCTATCTATTCTATTCTTCTTCTTCTATCTCTTCTCTTCTCTTCTTCTATCTTCTTCTATTTCTTTTCTTCTATCTATCTATCTTCTCTTCTATCTATCTATCTTCTATATAAATAAAATGAACTCATTTTTTCCCGTCTGATTTTGACATTAATAGGATTAAAAATCAAGATATTTCATGCAAATATAATATGCACAAACGGCAGAACAATATCTGAGGTGTGTTATAGGCTTATTATTTCTCAAATTCCTCGATAATCTTAGATTTCTATACTTTTTCTGCTGAGAAGTCACGGCCAAAATCGGTTAAGATCAATGGAAGTGGTAAAATATTTTCTCTCTAATAAATTCCTCCTCCCCCTGTCACCACTTAACACCGTTTGGGGATCGTTCACAAGGAACAGTTGAGAAGAGAACACCGGTTTGGCTTCGTAGTTCTTTCATGTGAAGTTATTTAAAATCACTAAACTAAGCTGCAGTGCTCTGTGGCGTAGTGGTTAGCGTGCTGGACAATTCACATTATATTTTCACGTTCGCGCCGACCTACCGTAGTCGTTTTTTTTTTTTTTTTTTCCTAAACAACTGGAATGGACTTTTCTTGGTGGCCGAACTGTTAACGTTGCAGATATTTTTTTTTTTTTCACACTTTATTTTCCTACTTTTACTCATGACTCCGGGTTTGATCCTTCCTACTTACCTACCATAACATTTTTTAAAACTCCCCCCCCCGTCCCGGAAACAAACACTCGGGCAACGCCGGGTACTCCTGCTAGTATATCTATCTTCTTCTATATAAATAAAATGAACTCATTTTTTCCCGTCTGATTTTGACATTAATAGGATTAAAAATCAAGATATTTCATGCAAATATAATATGCACAAACGGCAGAACAATATCTGAGGTGTGTTATAGGCTTATTATTTCTCAAATTCCTCGATAATCTTAGATTTCTATACTTTTTCTGCTGAGAAGTCACGGCCAAAATCGGTTAAGATCAATGGAAGTGGTAAAATATTTTCTCTCTAATAAATTCCTCCTCCCCCTGTCACCACTTAACACCGTTTGGGGATCGTTCACAAGGAACAGTTGAGAAGAGAACACCGGTTTGGCTTCGTAGTTCTTTCATGTGAAGTTATTTAAAATCACTAAACTAAGCTGCAGTGCTCTGTGGCGTAGTGGTTAGCGTGCTGGACAATTCACATTATATTTTCACGTTCGCGCCGACCTACCGTAGTCGTTTTTTTTTTTTTTTTTTTCCTAAACAACTGGAATGGACTTTTCTTGGTGGCCGAACTGTTAACGTTGCAGATATTTTTTTTTTTTCACACTTTATTTTCCTACTTTTACTCATGACTCCGGGTTTGATCCTTCCTACTTACCTACCATAACATTTTTTAAAACTCCCCCCCCCCGTCCCGGAAACAAACACTCGGGCAACGCCGGGTACTCCTGCTAGTATATCTATCTTCTTCTATATAAATAAAATGAACTCATTTTTTCCCGTCTGATTTTGACATTAATAGGATTAAAAATCAAGATATTTCATGCAAATATAATATGCACAAACGGCAGAACAATATCTGAGGTGTGTTATAGGCTTATTATTTCTCAAATTCCTCGATAATCTTAGATTTCTATACTTTTTCTGCTGAGAAGTCACGGCCAAAATCGGTTAAGATCAATGGAAGTGGTAAAATATTTTCTCTCTAATAAATTCCTCCTCCCCCTGTCACCACTTAACACCGTTTGGGGATCGTTCACAAGGAACAGTTGAGAAGAGAACACCGGTTTGGCTTCGTAGTTCTTTCATGTGAAGTTATTTAAAATCACTAAACTAAGCTGCAGTGCTCTGTGGCGTAGTGGTTAGCGTGCTGGACAATTCACATTATATTTTCACGTTCGCGCCGACCTACCGTAGTCGTTTTTTTTTTTTTTTTTTCCTAAACAACTGGAATGGACTTTTCTTGGTGGCCGAACTGTTAACGTTGCAGATATTTTTTTTTTTTCACACTTTATTTTCCTACTTTTACTCATGACTCCGGGTTTGATCCTTCCTACTTACCTACTATAACATTTTTTAAAACTCCCCCCCCCGTCCCGGAAACAAACACTCGGGCAACGCCGGGTACTCCTGCTAGTATATCTATCTTCTTTCTATATAAATAAAATGAACTCATTTTTTCCCGTCTGATTTTGACATTAATAGGATTAAAAATCAAGATATTTCATGCAAATATAATATGCACAAACGGCAGAACAATATCTGAGGTGTGTTATAGGCTTATTATTTCTCAAATTCCTCGATAATCTTAGATTTCTATACTTTTTCTGCTGAGAAGTCACGGCCAAAATCGGTTAAGATCAATGGAAGTGGTAAAATATTTTCTCTCTAATAAATTCCTCCTCCCCCTGTCACCACTTAACACCGTTTGGGGATCGTTCACAAGGAACAGTTGAGAAGAGAACACCGGTTTGGCTTCGTAGTTCTTTCATGTGAAGTTATTTAAAATCACTAAACTAAGCTGCAGTGCTCTGTGGCGTAGTGGTTAGCGTGCTGGACAATTCACATTATATTTTCACGTTCGCGCCGACCTACCGTAGTCGTTTTTTTTTTTTTTTTTTTTCCTAAACAACTGGAATGGACTTTTCTTGGTGGCCGAACTGTTAACGTTGCAGATATTTTTTTTTTTTCACACTTTATTTTCCTACTTTTACTCATGACTCCGGGTTTGATCCTTCCTACTTACCTACCATAACATTTTTTAAAACTCCCCCCCCCGTCCCGGAAACAAACACTCGGGCAACGCCGGGTACTCCTGCTAGTATATATATATATGCTCTATTTAATGCTAATAATTGTGCTTTTGCAATTAGTACATGATTTCTTTCGCAAACCCAAATTAAAAAAAAAAAAATGCATTGGATTTGATTCTTCGCCAAAAGACACCAACTATGAAATGTTGGACTGAATTTGAATGCTTTCTTAAAACTCATTAAGCATAAGCAGTATGATTTGAAACATTTTGTAGAATCAAAGTCAAGAAATGGATTTCATCAAAATTATAACGTTTTAATTTTTTTGTGTAAGGAGGCATAAAAGTGATTCAACACTGTTCTGTTTGTTGTCTTCGTGTTATGTTATTCAACAGAAAAGGTATTGTCAATTTGTATTATAAGAACTTTGTGAAAATCATCATCTCAAAAATAGGTAAAGAAATATATGTGTCAATGTTATAGAAACACTCCCATTCATAGAACTGTCAAACAGTATAAATGTCAAACGCACTATCTCTCGGTCTATCTATCAATATATGTCAAATATCCTCTCAAAGTGAATTACATGTCTGCTATAAAATGTCCCTGTCTCTTTATATATACAGAACTGTCTCTCTCTCTTTATATATAAGATCTGTCTCTATCTCAAAACATGAACACACTAAGACTCTGTTACTAATATGAACACTCAAGAACAGTTATTACATAACACACACACACACATACACACATACACACACACACACATATATATATGCATGTATATATATATATATATATATAACGATACATATCTAATAAAAAACGATGCCATTTTAATTTGTTGTTATTTGTTGTTGTTATTTTTTTTTCTCGACTCGGCAAACTAATTTCCAGGTTTAATTTGTAGAGTATCGACCCGAGAGCTGCTTTGTTTGACAATCTCAAGCGCTTTCGATCATCGTCACCGTCTTCAGTAGTTTTCATTTTCTTCATTGCTGTTTTTATTTATTATATCGTTTTGTACTTTTTCTCATATTTTGTCATTTAGTCCTCACATTCCTTGGCCGGAGACGAATTGCTGTTTTCTGGAACGCAATCTAGCCATCTAACACTTATTTTTCGCTAGTTTTTGACTTTAAAGTAGTATTTTTAGTTTCTTACATTAAATGGCTTTATTCCGTGTCTGGAGCGATTTCCATAAAAAACTTTAATAAATCAACGATTAAAAAAATCGAAAATCGAAAATTAATCAGATATGAATTAATAACGATTTTTTGTCTAGTTACGCAACGTACACATCTATATATAGTGTACATGTTATTATTTATACAAACATTATTAACTACATATGTGTATACCTGTTTCAGTTACGAGAGCCAACTTCCTCTCGACACATATAAAACGAATCTGCTTAACTGTATTCTGAGGAAGTTGTATCGCGAAAGAAATCGCAACTGAAACATGCATTCACATATGTAATCTATAATTTTTGTATAAATAATATGATATTTATACTATAATGTACAGGTGTACTTGTTATTAAGCACTATTTTATAAATATCGGAGTTTCATCGCATATTCATCAAAGAAACAACTACAATAAAATCATTATACACGCACACATATTTATTAATGATGGGACGATTACAATATTTTTCCCAAATCTTATACAATTACCGATTCCGGTACAATAACTGATTCCGATTCTTTATAGATCTCTAAATATGTAACTATAAAATAGTTATTTTGCTACGGTTACCTTAAAAACACATCTTAAATGCACATATATTTTTTCAAACGCAGAAACACACTCGTGGGAGATGGTGATCTGTAGATTTTAGTGTTACCGGAAGTTTAACTAATTAAATATTTATTATTTTATTATTACTACCAAAACTTATGGAAGATATTTTTAAAACAAAATCAAATAAAAAGATAAAGAAATCGTTTTGTGCCTAGGAAAATAAGCACACATATTTTTGATTCTGATAGCGATTCCGATGCCCCTAAAAGTTCCGATTTTTTCGATTCCCGATTCCGACTTCGATTGATCGTCCCAACACTAATATAAGGTTGGTGCAAAAATAATGTGGTATATATATATATATATATATATATATATATATATATATATATATATATATATATATAATATATATACATATATATATATATATAATATATATACATAATATATATAAATTTATATAAATAAATAATATATATACAATATATATATAATATATATATTATATATATATTATATATATATTATATATATATATTACATATATATTTTATATATATATTATATATATTATATATATATTTTATTTATATATATTTTATTTATATATATTTATGGAAACAAACTTTATTTATATATATTTATGGAAACAAACTTTTATTTATATATATTTATGGAAACAAACTTTAAAAATTATTTGCACTCGTTTGTCAAACAATAAATTTTGTTGTAATTCTACATAATTTAAATCAACGTTTCTATTTATATTATCTCGTATATTTAGCTTTCTTTATCTTATAAATATATATACTAATATTATATACTATTATACTTATCAATATTGATACTAATATTTATTTAGACTTTAGGTTAACAGTATTATACAATCTGTAATCCTACAATATTTCAATATTTCATGAAATATATATATATATATATATATATATATATATATATATATATTATATAAATAAAAAAACTTTCAAGGATGCAATATAGGTCAAACATTTTCGCTTGTTTTCTTTTCCTTATAAGGTAAATGGTTTCCATAATGTTTTATTGTTAAAGTGTTTTTATTCAACATAATGTTTGAATTTGTCCGAATAGCCTTGAAACAATCGTAACTAACGATGAAATACACTATTTGTTGTTATCAACACATTCTTTGAAGTATTGGTTTTTGTTAAAACAATATATATATATATATATATATATATATATAAAACTGAACGTGTGTGTGTGTGTCTGGTCACGAATATGCTCCTATATGGTTGATTATTATAGAAAACTGATTACATATAATGATAGAAGATGTATCGAGACACAGGAATGGGTACGTTTGATCTGGCAGAACGGTGGTTCATTAAAATTGTGGGGTCTGTGTTCGCGCCTGGCCCCCAAAGTATGTAAATAAAATATGTAAGAATAAAAAAAAAACGTTTACAAGTGTTTTTGATATAGATGTACATAAGAATACTTTGATAAGTATGTTTTAACTTAAATAGGGATGGTATAATCAAATTGTGTGGTCTGCGTTCGCGCCTGGTCTCCATAGAATTGAAATAGGCACAAACTTTAATAAAGACTTTTCATATCTATCTGCGTAAGTATACTTTGATAATTATGTTTCAGTTTGAAGAAATATGGTATAATAAAATTATGGGGTGTTCGTTCGCGTCTGACCTCCATAGAATGGAAATATGTCACAAAGTTTAACAAAGTTTTTTTTTAATATAGATCCACACAATATTGTGATAAGTGTTTCAGTGTGAACAGGTATAGTATAATAAATTACGGGGTTTATCTATTTTATTTTTACTTTCATCATATTTTGCTTTGGTTTTGATACACCCGAATTTGAAACTATCTCTTTACAACCCTTCCTTTTTATAACCTATCATACTTTCATAAATCAGAGTCCATTTTCTGTTTTTGAACCCAGTTAACGACAGGAATTTTTGCTAGTATACATATACATACATACATACATACATACATATATATATATATATATATATATATATATATATATATATATATATATATATATATGGGAATCAGTAAAGAGAGAAAAGTCTGTTGAGCTTTATATTAACCCGGAAAGTCTCCTCTTACAGAATTGAATTTTTTCTCTTCCATAAACTCGCCCCCCCCATATATATATATATATATATATATATATATATATATATATATATATAACAATTTAGGTATATTCCAAGGTCCAAGGTTTTATTTCTCTTAAGAATCCGATCTTTCAACATATCAAATATCGGCATTTTTTACATACCTGTTTCGTATACGGAGAACAATCACTTTTCTTATGTTAATATTGAATTTTTTCTCACGTATGCTCATCAGAAAAAAAAACAGAGCCTTTTCTTAGCAAGAAATTAGCATGACCTTATAATGTTGAAAATAGAAGACATATAAATAATTCAAATCGCGTGTTTAATTGCCATCTTTTTTATTATATATAACATAAAACATATATATTATCTTACACATAGTAAAAACATATATATATATATACATATATATATATACATATATATATATATAGATATAATTTAAATGGGGTTAGAAGAGTAGTCTAAAGAGCAGATAGTATTTTAATGCGATTGCAAAATTACTAATTTAATTAAAATACAAGAAAACAATAGTGCTCGTTGTAATGCTGATATATAATTACGTAGAGAAACTATCAATCACATTACTAAATATGTACAGGGTGTCCATAAAGTTCGTTAGCACTCTAAAAATTTATAACTTTATTTATATTTGTGATAGAAATAATCTGTAAAAAATGTTATAAAGTTTCATGTATCAAGTTTTAAGTATAGTTATTGAATAATTTTTCACCACAAAATTCGTAAGAATTTTTAGATAAGTAAAAAATAAGTAACAAATATTATCTTTTGTTTTTCAGAATCAATTGATCCCATGGCTTCAATTGAGGAAAAAGTAAACTGTGTCCTTTGGTTGGCTGAATTTAAATCTACTATTGCTGTACAAAGAAAGTTTAGAATTGAATACAATAAAAAAGCGCCTCATAGGAACACCATTGTTAAATGGATGCAAAAATTTAAAGAGACAGGCTCTGTTCATGATAAACCACGGTTTGGAAGGCCATGTGTCAGTGATGAAAGTGTTGCTTCCATAGAAGAATCCTTTACTGCAAGCCCAAGAAAGTCTGTAAGACGGGCATCATTGGAGCTCGGACTGCCAAAGTCTACTGTGCATAATATTCTGCGAGCAAAACTTCACATGAAAGCTTACAAAATTCAATTACATCAACAGTTGTTAGAAGAGGATTATTATGCACGGCTAACTTACTGTCACCAGTTCAATGAAAAACTTTGCAATGATGATGCATTTGTGAGTAATTTACTGTTTTCTGATGAAGCAACATTTCACATTAGTGGCAAGGTCAACAGGCATAATTGCCGAATTTAGGGAACTGAAAACCCAAATGAAACTATTGAACATGAAAGGGACTCTCTTAAAGTTAATGTGTGGTGTGCTTTGGGAATAAATCGAATCATAGGGCCATATTTTTTGAAGATCGTGTTATTAACAATGACAGCTACTTAGATATGTTGCAGAATTACTTTATTCCGCAACTTGAACCATTAAACTTGAAAGATGATACAGTATTTCAACAAGACAGTTTAGACAGTTTCTAAATCAGGAATTTCCTAACAGATGGATCGGAAGGGGTGGACCATATTTTTGGCCTCCACGTTCGCTAGATTTGACTCCATTAGATTTTTTATGGGGACATGTGAAAACAATTGTGTATGCAACCAAACCTAGTCCATTGGAAGATTTGAAAGCTAGAATAACTAATGTGATTTCAGGCATTACTATAAATCATTTGGCAAATGTTTTTCGTGAACTGCAAAATCGTATTACCCTTTTTATTGCTAATGATGGAGGGCATGTGGAAAGTTAAATAAAATTTCAATAAAAGCTTAACATATATAGATTTACTTCTTTCAAATCCATTTTACAGATTATTTCTATTGCAAATACAAATAAAGTTATAAATTTTTTAAAGTGCACACGGACTTTATGGACACCCTGTATATATATAAGCATGCATATATATATATATATATATATATATATATATATATATATATATATATATATATATATATATACGAGCAAACAGTTAATAAAACATGTTAAAAAACACTTTGAAATGAGTTAAAAACATATTTAATCTGAAAAGGAAACACTAGATAAGTGGATAGTCCTTAATCCGCGGAGTTTCGAAGAAATATTTTCCTTCTCATCAGAGGGTAGGAATTAGCAAAATGCGGGATCGGATTTTGCATGCAAAAGTATTTGATGAAACAACAAGTAAGTCAAAGATCTTACTTGAAAACAAAAAAAGTGAAGCAGAGGGAATATGGTGAAGAAAAAGGTGATTACACATGAATGGATATATATATATATATATATATATATATATATATATATATATATATATATATATATATTATAGACCTCTCATTTGAAAAGGCCCTATTGGGTCAAAATAAATTTATAATGATTTCGAGCTCTGGTTTTTTTTTCTTTAATTCATATCTATATATATTTCACACAATTTCAGTATATAATTGCTATTTTTTATGACTTAAAGCTGATACAGGTTATTGAATAAAGTTTGGAGCAGTAAACGCCACTTTCCCAATAAGTTATCCGGGAAAGAACATACTCTCAGAAAAATATACTGTTGGGCAAGTTGAAAAGTTCGGGGGCACAAAATAAAAAAAGACATGAAAAGTAAAAGTGTTTAAATTGAAATTATGTTGGACACAAGGAAGATATAGACAACGTCCCAGAAAAAGAGATGAAGATGGACTAAGAGACGGATAGGAAAGGGAGAGAGAGAGAGGGGGGGAAGAGAGAAAGTGAAAGAGAGAGAGAGAGAGAGAGAGAGAGAGAGAGAAAGAGAAAGAATATCTCTACCTGGACGTTTAGTTAATAGCAGTGTTCTGCAGATTCACTCTTAGACGACCAAACGTAGGACGGAAGAACGGACGAGTTCTAAGAAAAAATTCGGATTCAACAAACTAAAAGGTGGAAAAGGAAGACTCGAGTTGACAAACATAAAAACAAGAGAAATAACAGTATTTTTTTTCTAAATAAAAGAAAAGTCGAAGCAGTTGGAGTGAGAGAGTGCGAAAGGAGAGCAAGGCGAGTGAGGCGAGTAAGTTGAGAGTGTAAGGCGAGGAGTCTGAGCCAGCAACAACATCAACAAGTTGGTGAAGATGAAACGAAGGAGAGAATGTCAAGGGTACTACCTCCTAGATCTGTCTCAGAGGTAAGTGACATC
>NC_136509.1:93226176-93248676 GCF_053919585.1 Euprymna scolopes
TACAGAAAGAACTTGAATGTCTACGGAGAGAACTTGAATGTCTATGGAGAGAACTTGACTGTCTACAAAAAGAACTTGACTGTCTACAGAAAGAACTTGAATGTCTACAGAAAGAACTTGAATGTCTACGGAGAGAATGTTTCATAGACGATCGACTTGACTTTCAAGGGTTTGTCAGGATAACATAGCACAAAGATAGTTCTCTTTACAAGTAAATCCTGACTAAATATTCGAAGCGTAAACAAAGTCCTCTCCGTATATATACTAAGTTTTGAAAATATATATAAATCTGTCGACGGAAATACTGAAAAAACTACATAAATTTTTATGTAAATACATAAAATAATTATACAGAGAAGAAAGATAAATTTGTCGCCCTAAAGAAAACAACACTGCAGGTTTATTTTAAAACTTTTATTGAAAAAGTCAATTCAGGTAACTTGATTATCTATTCAACGTACCCGTCTTCAGCCTCAATTACCATTTGTTACGAGTCCGGAACTCGGAGCGTACCTTCTCCACAAGTGCCGGCTGGAGATCAGCGAATACTCGTCGTATAGCGGTGATCAGACTGGCTTTTGTATTGTGGGAGGTCATGTTAATGGTGTTCTCGACGTTTGACCAAAAGAAATAGTCTAGCGGGTTCAGGTCGGGGGAGGAGAGGGCAATAAGAAAAGGGTACAAAGTCGTAACACTTCATCTAAAGCCAAGCCTTGGTCTCTTTGGATTTGTGGACTAGCGCCGAGACCTGCTGCCACGCCCAGGGTATGTCAGCCATCTGATTGCACCGAGGGATCACCACATACCTTAGCACATCCAGGTACACTTTGGTGTTGACTTTCAAGCTGACTTCGAAGATGTGAGGTGGCATGATGTGGTCCTCACTTAAAACCACACCAAAGATCATAACCGTGGCTGAGCACGTCTCTGTTATTCACGGCAACCGAGTGATGTATTTTGAGAGTTCTGGCAATGGTCTTGTATTCATAACTTGGATCGATAGAAAGCATAAGTTGTACAGCAGCGCATCTCCGATCTTACTCGGTAAATATAGTGTCACATTCAGACATGATAGAAGGCGCCCATCACTCTAGGGATTTGTACACATTTGGCCAATTAGTAGATGGTCTACAACAAAAAGAAAGAAACCCTGTTTTCATCAAATGGAAATGTAATTATGTCGTCTGTTCTAGGGAACAATTTTATCATTCCTCACTGTATATATATATATATATATATATATATATATATATATATATATATATATATATATATGAATTACAGTTAAGTTTACCAAAATGATCCAAGATGGCAAAACTAAAGTAAATTGTAAATATTAAAGAATTAATATTTATAAAGTAATATCAACCAGATGTAAAAGCTCGATTCAACCAAATAGGAGATAGAGCTTATAATAAGAACAAGTAGTTAATAAAACATGTTAAAAAATGCTTTGAAAAAGAGTTAAAAACATATTTAATTTTAAAAAGGAAACACTAAATAAGTGGATATTTATTTAGTGTTTCCTTTTTAAAATTAAATATGTTTTTGTGTCTTTTTCAAAGTGTTTTTAACATATTTATTAACTAATTGTTCTTATATATATATATATATATATATAATTAAATTCATTAAGTTTATATATGGACTTATATTATCTTTCAATAACTCCTGAACTATTTGAGAAAGCACTAAATTTAGCAGAATGTAACTTAATTAGAAATAGAGATTACAAAACTAGCAAGGAAAACCTTAATTAGATATAATGATGAATTATGGACGAAGAAATGGTAGAGATAACCACTTTGATGCCACGATGGGACCCTCGGACTCAGCAAAGGTAACCGACTTGGTATGTATATACATACTGAAGGGGATAAATAAAAAAATACCGGGTTAAAATGGAGAGCTATGTAGAGGTGATTCATTATTTTTAGTTAATTGAAGCGATCGAATTACAGAAAAAAATAGAAAGAAAATTTAAATATTTTTAGTGAACTTAAGTTAGAAATAGCAATTGACAGTAATTGTAAAATATTCCTTTTTTTTTTTTTTAGATATAACTCTAAATCTTAATCGTAATACTTATGAACCGTTTCACAAACCGAGGTAAACACGATTCTATATATTTATAAATCGAATCATCATAAGTGTATGAAAAAGCCATTATCCCAGTATATATATATATAAAATATGTAGGTATTCTCAAAATGAAAATTCATATGAAAAAAATGTGTTATAATGAAGCTTTAATTAGACCGGGATATCATAAGAAAAAATTTAAAAAATACGGAGAAGGTGAATAATAGAAATATATATATATATATATATAAGTTAGAACTTGATTGGCAACATTTGCGAACAATTGTTTCGGCCCATATAAAATGAGTGTTTATTCCTGGTAAAGCGGTACACTATAAACATATTTATAGCTCTATTATGGCACTATTGAAGTATTTAAAAGAACTTATTTGTGGTATTTGTTTACATATTTCAATTAGTAAAAATATGTACAGATATATGTTTTGATCTTAATTTAGGTAGGAAAGAAGGAATAAACTTTTCAATACACACACACACACACACACACACACACACACACACACACACACACACACACACACAATGTTTATTAGATATAAAATACTCCTGTCGCAGATTTTCTTGCAGCAAATAATACATTTTGGTTTCAACCAAAAGCCGACAGACCATTAAAAATAAAGTCTTTTTAAAAGACTAATTAAATTTGTTACTTAACATATTGTCTTATCCTTTTCTTTTCTAGTTTTAACAACGAGTTCTTTATTTTTCAATTTGCAAGCTTAAATATATAACTACTTATGCTCACATTTGTCTATTGTAATCCTTGATTTTTCCAGGCTTCCAATAAATTCACTTGTTCTTTGTTTAATTTCAGTCTTATTTTTACCCCATAAGCACATATGTAATAACAATGTGCGGTAATCGTCTGCTTTCAATAAAATCCACCTGATTATCTCCCTTTCATGCTTTCATTCTGTCTGTTTCACTTGTTACTTCTCTTTTCGCACCAGCCGTGAAATAGTAGCAACAGTAGTCTCTGAAGCGATGTATTTACTATGGAAACAACATAACAAGCGTCGCTCATCTCCTTACATATTTTTACGATTTTGAACACCAGAAAATTCATCATAACTTTTGTTTTACGAAAATTGACATTTTTTTTTTCAAAATATAGATGAGAAGGTGATCTATAAACAGTAATAATTGTTTGAAATTTGGTCGAAAAATTAGTGAGCGGTGAAGCTTTAAAGCAGTTCTAAATGACTAAAACTGCTACTTAACCATATATTCGAACACGCTCGTGTTTGATTGATTAGTTGTTAATGGGTGTTGTAATCTAGTATCGGTCTTGTTTTCATAAGATTGTGCTCTCAGGAATTGCATTCCTTTTTCTAAGGAAGTTGTTGTAATCCCTCAAGGTAAACTATGCTTTGTGGAGGGGCATATTGTAGCATCTGTTATGTTATTATGATACCATAATTCTATGATTAACTTTTCTATGTGTGTTTGGGTGCATGTGGGTGTGCGTAGATTCATCATTATATTCAATCTAAACATACATTATTTAGTCATCCACGGACACGTGTTTTGAATTAGTGAGATTCGAAATTAAATATATATATATATATATATATATATATATATATATATATATATATATATATATATAGTGAGTGAGTGACAAAAAGCTATATTCCAAAATTCATTATGCTGACCATCTAATTATTTATTCCTTTAATTCAGTTGACTTACACAATTCTTGACAATATCTGTTTCGTAGCGCAAAATCAATCACTTAATTATTATATCAATCGGTGAATCTATTATGCCCTTAACTCATCAGATGAAATAGCAACAATTGGATTGATTGTTGCTATTTCTTCTGATGAGTTAAGGGCATAATAGATTAAATTAATATTTCGGAGTTAGACGCCTTCATCAGAATTATGCATATTTCCCCTTTTTTTCTCGCCATGATGTTAAATCGAAAATATAGGATTCTAACGTAGGAATCCTAGTCAGAAATATAAATTATTTTCACAATCCTAGTCTGAAATATTAATTATTTTCACAATATTGCGTTGCAATTCGGCTTTCAAACGTATTTCATGCATATTTCATTTCAAACTCAATCAATGCTTCTATAACGGAAAACACTACCCTGACTTATATATGTGTATATTTTTTTTGTAGATTTTAAAACGATAACACGGTTAATAGTGTTTTCAACCTTGAAGATCTTCCTCAAAAATCGCCCATATTTTTGACGTAAGTTTAAAAAGAGATCTAATAGCGTTAAAATGGATAATTCGTGTAGTTTTTAGAGAGAAAGAGAGTGAGAGAGAAAGAGAAAGAGAGAGAGAGAGGGTGTGTGTGTGTGTGCCTGTGTGTGTGTGAAAGAGAGAGAGAGAGAGAGAGAGAGAGAGAGAGAGAGAAAAGGAGAGAGAGAATAGATGACAAACTTATTTCAAAGTAAACTGTAGCCATTCGGTAAGTTTTTATCATTTTTGTTTAAATATCTGCGAGCGGCCAAGAAGTAAACAATCTACACGTAATGTTGGTGTCTTCTATGTATATGGTGTAACAATTTGGCGCAACACGTGTTTTGCAGACGCCATGTTGTATAATACGTGTGTGTTCGTGTTTGTTGAAGGCTTAAAAACTAGAATAAGAAAATTACAGCTGGCATCCAATGAGAAAGGGCGGAGTTTGCGTATGGAGAAATCATTATTTTCTGAATCTTCGAATTGGAAATGGAGGTGCTTACTAAGAGTTTATGATTTAGTTAATAAAGGTGATGGGGCAATGTGTGTAATTTTACGCGGTGAAGAGTGGGGACGGGGAGAGCAGTTATGAATTAGAGGGGAAAATAGAGACTACTTCCTTTAATGGTAATGGTGATAGTAATGATTTCTCTCCTAGGATGAATCGTAGGATTTTATTATAACGACTAAATATGTCTTTAATGAAGTTGTAAAGTTACATAATGTAGTGGTTAATAGTCTAGACACAACAAATTTGTATGTGGCATCTGTTGTTTCAAACCTACGGTAATTTAGTCCAGAGGAGAATTTCTGCAATCAAAATATTATATACAGGATTTTATTGAACCCAATATATAGTAATGATTTAAAAAGTTTAAAAAATGACTCGGGTGACACCACTGAAAATCGAAACCAAAACGTTTAACTCATGATTGACTTTTTCCTTTTTGACGATAATATCTGAACTATGAAGACATGTTTGCTGCAAAGCTAAAAATGAAAATATGAGCCAATAGCTATTACGTTACGCAGCCATATTAGTAATGCCTTCTTTCGGCCTTCACCTGGAAACATCCATTTTGTTTTAATTTTCACACTTTTGCGCCGATTTTACTCGGCTAAACCCCAAATATAAAGTTTCGCATGGGTTCAAATACCCTATATATTAAGTGTGTTGTCTATAGACCAAAAATTGACAGAGGAGTTTGGTAGGCCAATTTTTGAAAACAAATATATATATACGCATACATAAATATATATATAATGATAGAGGTTTGTGCTTATTATAACCTTTTTACGCAAATATTACGCAAGTATAAATCATGTAGAATATGTGCATGAATATAATTACACATAATAGTAAACTTAATATTATCATACAATAAGAAAACCGAAAAAAACTCACAGGAATAAATTAAAATGAATTTTTAAAAGAATATGCAAATTAACTAGATCTTTAGCAGATGAATGCAATTCCACGACCCATATATAACAAAGTTGTATTTTCTTTTTAAATAAATTGAAAAGAAATGATTTTTAATATTAATATCAATGATTTATAGCAGTATAGATACATTTATATATACATAGTAAGTTATGAGTTATGAAAATATATCGTACAAAATCTCCCTAGTAAAAATACCTTCTAAGCTAGAATATAAAGTATATAAAAGAAATTGACCTTTAATACGTGAAGTTTCCTTTTGATGACAAGTGCTTATCTTTGAAAATACGTTAATTTATGTTCAGTTTTTATAATCCTTGCTTGCAACATTTTAACCCGACGATTCCTTACGGGGATAAAACGTAAATGATTCTATGTAGCTTAATTGCCATTTATGTATTCATAACTTACTACTCAGCTCTACTCACGTATTGAGCACTGTTGCTGAAAATATTGAAATTCGACAGATAAACATTTTATATCGACACATGAAATAATAATAATACGAGGGCCGATGCAAAAAACAAAATCTCTTTTTTTTTTTAAATAAAAAGTTGAAGAGCCACGAAGACGTGATAGATACCATTAAAACGAGCGAATTTTGTGTTTCAGGATTTGTTAGTCACCACATTTCCAATGCAATTTTCCCCAGTTTTCGATGACGCATCCTTGCTTCTGACGCAAGTCCGTGACAGAGGTTGCTTTTTTTAGAGTCTCACCAATGCCTTAACATATTTACATTTGAGTTCAGCATCATGCAAAACTGCTAAATAGACAAACACAAACAATTTTGGACTTATATGGTAAAATAGTCCGAAAAATGGAGTGTTTTTATTAGCCTAAAAAGAGCCCCTGAGACACACCCAAGAGTTATCGCAAAGTATAGACAAACAAAATTATATAGAAATCAGTTAGTTACAACTTTTCAGAAATTTCCATAAAAATCCAATGAATCAATTTCTTTTAATAAGCACAAAAGTGTCAATTTCAGCTATTTTAACCCAAATGGTACCCTTTTTCCCGCAAAATCCGTTCTGTTACGTTTTTAATCATATCATGTTTAATGTTTGTGCAAAATTTCCAAGATGTAGTTATTGAGAAAAGTACGGACAGACGAACGGGCAAGGGTGAATTTACAGGTCCATCCTTTTGCCGAGGTAATAACAATACTAATAACAATAATATATATATATATATATATATATATATATATATATATAATTATTTTTTTACTATAATAATTAAAAACCTACAGACACTAGTGTTTCATCCTTTCGGGAATCTTCAGTGCAGGGTGTCACGATTAATACTAGTCGAACGATTCGAACCCCGCATCACGAGTCTGGCTACATAATCTAGAGGATGCTTCCACAAAGTCTGGCTACATAATGTAGCCAGACTTTGTGGACACCCCGTATATATATATATATATATATATATATATATATATATATATATATATATATATATATATATATATATATATTATACAATATATATGCATTACATATAATACAATATATATATATATATATATATATATGAATTATATATATTAAACAATACATACACACACACACACACATATATATATATATATATCTATATATATATATATATAAATATATAAATATAAATATGTATATATATATAGATGTTTTTATTTGTTTTTGTTAGCGATACTCATTGAAAGAATTCAATTATTTATACGAAAGAGCATTTTTACCTAAATGCGAGTTGGGAATAATTTTCCCTTTGACCAATTTGGTACCCCCTAAATGGGGAGCGGCATTCAGCCACTCTGATGAGTCGTAGACGACGAAACACGTGTCAGTGGATAATTATATTTATATATATATATATATATATATATATATATATATATATATATATATATATGATAGACCTTCCTATCGATTTCAATGCATGAAGTTGATCGGAAATCTACATAGATGAATTGTTTTTAGTTGTGAAGGCTTTGTGTTGAACCAACCACACCTTTTGGTATTACTGCTTACCTTTGTCGGTGCAAATGACTGCCGCAGGACATAGTTAGGATACACCGCAGGTTTTTACATCAGAGTTTTCTTCTTCTAAATGCGTATCTTAACGAAGACTAGGAGTGCATAACTCGCAGTGAATGCGCCCACAGATACCAACCTGGAAATTTCTACGACTCGGCATATATATATATATATATATATATATATAATTCAATGTGGCGTAATGGAAAAATATAAAGGTAACTGCAGTTTCTCTTCCAATTTTCGGATTTTTACCATGTCAAATCACATTTCAATTCCTTTTGACGGATTGATTGTTGCTATTTCTTCTGATGAGTTAAGGGCATAATAGATTCACTGATTGATATTAATTGAATTAAGTGATTGATTTTGCGCCACGAAACAGATACTGTCAAGAATTGTATAAGTCAACTGAATTAAAGGAATAAATGATAAGATGGTCAACATCATGAATTTTGGAATATAGTTTTTGTCATTTATTCTCTATGCTGCTCTGTAAGTACATTGAGCTTCTTAAATAAGGATTGGTATATAATAAGAAAATATATTTCTACAGAAACATATATATATATATATATATATATATATATATATATATATATATATATATATATATACCATGTAATATATGGCCTGAATAAAAAAGTTTGTGCTTTCATACTCATTTCTTATTAATCTGATAGTATAATAAAGTTATATAGAAGCTTTATTTCTTATCTTATATATAAGACACATATTATATTATATTATATTAAAATACCTTATATTATATTAATGTTTATACGATTAATTGGAATCGGGAATCAGATAAATCGGAATTTTTGCCGTATTGGAACCAGTGTCGGAATTGGAAAAATGTGTGCCTATTTTCCAATGCCAAAAACGACTCTTTTATTTATTTTTTTTAAATGTGATTTTGTTTAAAAGAAAACAATCTTCCGCTGCCGGAAGTAATAAAAAATATTTATTCATTTAACTTTTACAATAAAATTAAAATCTATAGATCACCCCCTCCCCACGCACACACACAAGTGTGTTTCTACGTTTGAGAAAATATATACACATTAAAAATGTGTTTTTACGGTAATAGGGACAAAATAACCACTTTCGAGTTAAATATTTAGAGATTTATACAGAATCTGAATCGGTAATTGTATCGGAATTGGGAATTTAGTACAGAATCGGTAATTGTATTGGAATCCTCCCATCACTAATATATATATATATATATATATATATATATATATATATGTATGTGTGTATGTATGTGTGTGTGTGTGTGTGTGTGTATTACGCAGCATATATAAACATATACGCATTCAGATACATCAGGTGTTTACAAATGTATATGATTTAGTATAATATATAGTAGCTCCTTACATCTTGGCAGACTATGGATAAACACTGTAATGGTGCCTGCGCGTGGAATTTTTGTGGCAAGCGTTGCGCAATCTTCAGCTACACCTCTCCTTAGTCGGCGTTGTTAAATACCAGTGGCAAATGGAGGTTCAGGACGACTGGAAACAATGCCGAGATAAGCGGAGACCACATACAGCGCTTGGAATTCCCAAATGATGACCCATCTGATACTAGCCAAGCTCAACGTTGCTTAACTTCGGTGATCTGCCACGAACCGTGTGTGGACGCGATTATGCCTACACGCTGCATAATGAGGTTAACACACACACACACACACACACACACACACATATATATATATGTGAGTGTGTGTGTGTGTGTTTGTTTAAAAGTTACAATTATAGTACGCAAATATTCTGCCTATTTATATATATATTGTCGAATACATATGCTTGTGTGATAATATGCTTTGTACGTTTCTTTGCTATAGATAAATATTTATATATGCCTGATTTTTGTATTTGTATATATTATTAGATCAATGCCTCGTATGACCTAAACTGACCGGCGTCATTTCCATTTGCCCTTCAATCTGTTAAGTAATTATTTATGAGGGACATTAGCATTTGAGGTTATTACATCTACTATAAGAACGAGGCTTGTACTGGAGTGATGTGAATAATATATAAATTGTGTCGAACTGTAAACATACACGCACCTTGCATATTGTGTATTCTACACCGATCCACAAACAGACACACATATACAGATATATATATATATATATATATATATATATATATATATATATATATATATATATATATATATATATATATATATATATATAGGTATGCATATTTGTGCATATATCCTAATGTGTTGTCTTCTACTGTGGCCTGCCGCATTGCAGTGTCCGGTGATTCTATGGTTGTTTTCCCTGGCCCTGGAAACCGGTTGGCGTCTGCTTATTTCGTACTGTTATAACCAGACTTCGGAAGGCGGTGGAGTGGCTACCAAGGTGGACCGACGACCTTGACGTTCTGATTTCGAATCTTATCCTCGGTCGTCGTACTTTCACTCATGGATGTTTGCAAACATTACGTTGTCCTCTTGTAAACACTTGATTCTCGAAAATAAATTTTTTTTATAGTTTTCCGACCGTTAATAATCTAAACTAAAAAAGAAACAAAACAAAAAAAAAAACAGTGGTATAGTTAAAAAAAAGTCTATTAGCAAATAGTATGTTACAAAAGTACACGTCATGATTCTGAAGCCATAACTGCCACAAATCGCAGTATTTCCTTCTTTCAGGAAGATGTGACACAAGATCAGGAAGGCGGGGAAAGACAAGTCAGCACTCCTAAAGAAGGAGCACTCTGACCGTATAAAAATTGTCTGGGCAGCACCGTCGGAATTCTCGGGTTAGAGTTCATCAGGCAGTACGCAGTAAACTTACTCCACTCGAAATAGGGAAGGCAAGATCTGGCAGGGTAAACCTCTTATGATTACCCAGAAGGATGCCTCAGTCCGACAGATAAAAGGTCACCTAAATGACCAAGTTCCTGTCGGACTGATTATTGAGATTAAAACCCTGCATATGTCTAGATGTTTGTTTAATGCCACTTTGATGTAGGGGGCTACTATTTGGGATACAATTTGTATGGATACTATGTAGGGAGTTGGACAGCAAGATGTATGTTTACATTTGAACTTCTGCATGTCAGTACAGTTAGGGAAGAATGAACCCGGGAAGGGCTCCCAAAATCTAAACTCTGTCAGTTCGAGGAAATAAACTATTTGAGTAAAAGCCTTTCTAGTGTCTAGGGATCTCCACAGTATAGGGCTGGGATTTTGCTTCTTGTCGGGTTAGACGGGAGTATTTACGTCGATGGGGGTGCAAGGGCTTGAAGTTCGTCGGAGCACTTTTCTATTAAAATACTTGTAAAAGAGGTACAGAGATAAAACATTTCGTAAATAAGACAGAGGTTGGAGTTCGGTTGATAGCGTGGGACTTGTTAGGTTGGCTACTCTGTTCGAATTCTTGTCTAGTAGTAGATGCACCAGCCTAAATGTGGTAGCAATACTCCACGCATGGGTGAATGTGGCTTTGTAGAGGGGCAGGAGATTACGAGGAGTAAGTAACATTTATGTCGGTAAAGAGATCCCATCGTCTTCGCAGCAGCCTTGCCAGTGCCATGAAAGTATTTGGTCCAATTCATGTTCCCCGTGAACGTAAAGCTGAGGAGTTTAACGAAGAGCTTTCATATGGAGTATCATTTGCAATAGCTATCAGAGGTCGACAAGGTTTCTTCTAATTATTAAAGATGTAACTATATTTGTAGTATCTGGATAAGTCCATTATTCCTAAAATGGGTAAATCAGCTAACTCTATAACAAAAATGATATAAGTAAATATAAATATATAAAATACAACAAAAACTGGGGAAACCAATGGTAACAACAGAATCGAGTCGATCAAAGGCCACATAAATATTTACATTATTTTTCAGGAAACAGGACTCCATTGGCAGTTTTTTTAACACTTTGATTTAAACAATATTAATGCAACCACTTCATATCTTCCCATATATCCATCGATATTTAATCGTACGTTCAGTATGCACCCCTCTGCACTGAAATAACTTTTATTAATCTCCAGAGCTAAAATAGTTGAAAATCGGGCCGGGATCAAAATGTAGTATCTGTTCTTCAGATGCTGCACTTAAGATAATTTGTCCCAGTCAATGGAGGGGAAACCCTCTATACTGGGACAATTACTATTTTTGGACCCAACCAGAATGCCCCTTTTTCCCTTTTTTTTTCGTAGAGCTGGTTTAACCCCATTTTAAAAACGACCTTGTGTCATATTTTGCTTTGGTGGGAAAGCAAATAAATACTAATAGTTCTTTATTATTTAGTATTTTAAAATTATTAGCAAAATGCAATAATCACACAAACTGCAGATGATAAGTACGTGTATCGCATACAGTTTTATATAGAACTTGAAGGCATCCGGCTGGCGTTGCCCAGTCCTAAAATATGCCTAAATATGATATTTTAATTCATGCAAATTTCGTATTTATTATTATAGAGTCAATTCTGTATTGATTATTATATTGTACTCAATACATAGTGATTTAGAAAGTGAAAAGTTAAAAACGAAATATGACTTCGGTGTTATCTGTTAGAATCGATATGAAAACATTTAGCTATTAGACCAGGATCACATTTAAACACTTGTGTATTAGTTATGACATTGAATCAAACGATTATATTCGGTAAAACGTGCAGACGTCTTATATATATACATATATATATATATATATATATATATATATATATATATATATATATATATATATATATTAAGTTATGAAAATATATATGGCAATTAAGCTACGCAAAATATTCCGCGTTTCATTCTCGTGAGAATTCGTATATATAATAGCTTAATTGCGATATACGTTTTCATAACTTACTACCTAGCTCTACCTATGTATTCCGTACTGTTGAAGTAAATATTTTGTGTATTAATTTATTTATTTTATAAATACACCTATATTACTGCATAATATACAAATAACATATAATATATATGCATAATATATATTTTATAATAATATTATATGTAATAATATATATTCATAATATCTATATGTATAATAATATGCATAACATATATATATATATATATATATATATATATATATATATACATAATATCCATGCATGACATATATATATATGCATAATATATATATATGCATAATATATATATATATATATATAATATTATTATATATATATATATAATATATTTATAATAACATGCATGCATGATGTTTATAGCATATGCATGCTATATATAATATGATAACACTATATAACATATATGCATAATATATATTCATTATTAATATATATATGCATTCTATACATACACGTATAATAATACTATGTATAATATTAACAACATATATGCATAATATATCGTGTAAGAATTTTGCATATGATACATATATATATGCATATATATATACATATACATATATATATATGTATATATCATATGGAAAATTCTGACACGATATATTATGCATATATGTTGTTAATATTATATATAATATTATAAGCCTGGCGATTAAGCTACACTGAATATTCCGCGTTTCAACCACTCTAGGACTCTTCAGGCTTGTAGCTTAATCGCCATATATATTTTATAAATTACTAACTAGCTCTACCTACGTATTGAGCACTTTTGAAGTAAATGCTTAAAGTTTACGCATAAATCTATACTTTCGTATATTAATTTTATGTGAGTAAATAAAGTAGTTATATATATATATATATATATATATATATATATATATATATATATGGTACTTGTGCATTTAACGAGACAGACGTAACTCAGCATCTGCTCGGCTTTGTCCGACGCATGACGTCAACAGCCGGATAAAACCGACCGTTGGCGATAAAATAAAAACAACGCTACAACAAAATAACCGTACAATGAAATTGTAAAATGTAGAAACATCCAAAAATAAATAAGTAAAAAGCAAAAACCTACCGTTCATTTATGTTTTTTTTTATTATTAGTATTATTGTTTGAAATTGTTTTCTGTTTGCAAAATAAATACATATAAAACATTTTTTGTAAACAAATAATAGTAATTATTTTTTTTTAAATGAAACGTTTTTTTTTTTGTTTTTCAAATATTTACGTAAAATGACCAACAAAAATGATATTTGTAGGATCAATTTTTTTTTTTAGCAAATAATAGTGAGTAATTGTTTTTTATGAAACGTGTTTTTCCAACTATTTACGTACAAAAAAAGAAAAAAATCGTAAGAAAAAGGAAAGGAACAAAACTTTTTTTTTTTTTACGGGATCTACAAAATTAAGGCAGTGGTGGTGGTTGGTTCACCTCCCATTTTGCCCCAACAGTCTGATACGACCGTGCGTAGTCCCCGGCAGAATGTATTTTCTTATTAGTGGAAGGAGGGTTTCGGCATTCCCATTTGCTACATTAACCAAAAAAAAAAAAAAAAAAAAAAAAACTCCTTTTCGGCGGGGTCGGCCTATACACCGAGGACCCAGACCGGTGTTAGACGTCTGCCAACGGCGATTGAAGAAGACAGACTCATCGATTTCGACCGTAATCGATTTCGACCGTATGGCCTGCTGGGCCTCCTATCTGCCGGGGATTCCTGAGAAAGTAATCCCGGCACATTATATCTCGCAGGAAATTCTTCCAGTCCACAATTGTGTGGCGTGACCGCAACCCACATTCGCTCTGGAGATTCCTAGTCGCCGCCATCTCGAACGCCCATATCGGAATTCTCGTCTGCTGCGCGCACGCGCGTCGAGTTGAAACTAAGCGCGCAGCATTTTGATTGGCTGATGACCATGTTTCGTCAGACAGCAGCAAAACCCGAGCTGTTGACGTCATGCGTCGGACAAAGCCGAGCAAATGCTGAGTTACGTCTGGTTCGTTAAATGCACAAGTACCATATATATATATATATATATATATATATATATATATATATATATATATATATATATATATATAGTCTAAAAAACTTCGAATTAAAAACGCAAAAATAAAGAATGCAGTTTAAATTCCCCGAAGGAATATATATATATATATATATATATATATATATATATGTATGTATTAACTTTAACCCATCGCAGACTTAGCACCTACATAATCCTACTTCTAAAAATTTTATAATAACAAAAAAGAATTCATTTATATAAGGATGAAGAAAAAAGGCCTTATCTAAAGTTGTTAAATAGAATAGATTTAGCATTTGCATAAACCGATTTCGCAAAAGTCTTCTATTTTAAAACAGAATCTAACTACATGAGGATGAAAAGAGAAAACCTTAACAAAAATTTTGTAAATAGAAAACGGAGATCATCAGCTGTTTACCATGTAGCTGTTTCGGAGATTTAAAAATAGGGCATCTGTTAAATACATGGGTGTATAGTGGATAATATCACTTCCCCAATAAAAAAAGGTAAAATAATACGGTTACTATTTTTACTAATATATGAAAAGAAACTAGATGAATTAAATAATATAAAAAAATAAGAAGATATTTTTTTTTATTTTTATTTTTCTTTTTTATTACATTTTCATCCCAAACAAGGCACATTGCCATTTTGGTGTAGGGGGCTACTATCAGGGGCAACAACTACTGGGGTACTATGTAGGGATTTGGGCAGCAAGATGTTGGTTCACGTTGCACTTGAACTTCTGCACGTCAGTACAGTTGGGGAAGCAGGGACCTGGAATGGAATTCCAAAGTCTAGCGGTTCTGGGGAAGAAACTACTGGAGTAGAAAGATATTTTACATCGAGGGATCTCTAGAGTGTGAGGGTGGGATTTTGCAGCCTGTCGGGTCTGTCGAGGGTGTTCACGTTGTGGGGGCACAAGTGCTTGCAGTTCGTCAGAGTATTCACCATTAAAATACTTGTAGAACAGGCAGAGGGATGCAACGTTTCGTCGATGGGACATAGACTGAAGCTTAGATGCCAGTTCAGGGCCTATCAGATTGACGACTCTCTTTTGAACCTTGTCAAGGAGCGAGAGACTAGTAGCCGATGCACCAGCCCAAATATGACAGCAATACTCCATACATGGGCGAATGGTTGCCTTATAGAGGTACATGATACTTTCGCGTGTTAGTAGTTTTCTAGCACGGTAGAGAGAGCCCACCTTCCTTGCGGCGGCCCTGTTTAGCATTCATATCCATATTAGCATTCAAGATCCATATATATATATATATATATATATATATATATATATATATATATATATATATTTCCATTCCGATACTTTTAAAATTAATAAATATTTTATTAGCGATTTTTTTTTTAATTTCAAATTTCCGGAGAAATTCCTCGTATATTTTTCTCAAATATTTTCCTTGTAATTGATTAAAACTGTAAGACAACAAAAGATTTATTTGGATTTTGACACAAAACCCGATTGTATCAGTTCGTCGTTAGTGTACAACATGCTACTTGAAAGTCTTCATAAACAGTTTAAAATAGTCGACGATTTGTAAGCAAAATGAGAAAACGATGTAAGAACAAGATACTTAAGAATGCCCATATCATTGCTATGAAAGAATTTCTAATTATTCTTACCATTTAGAAAACCATTTTTAGCATATGCTTTGTTAACTATTTTGTGCCTTCTCTCTATGAATGAAGTTAAAATTTTATTTTAATTATAAAAAATTTTGTGGTTTATTAAATTGATTTGCTTTGCTGAAAACAAAAATAAAAACGAGGAGATAATAATAATAATAATAATAATAATAATAATAATAATAATAATAATAATAATAATGTCACATTTTTAGATTAACAGCTAAATCCCCATTCCAAAAAGAAATGTTACTTTTATAGGTGATTATGTGTAAAACCCTTAATCTTCACGGAAAGAAAAGCAATTATTTTAGTATTTGGAGTGAAAGGCCAGTTTCCAATAATAATTTAACGTAAAATAATCATTAATTCTTTTTTAGGACGCCAGGATTGGCAAAATGTATGCCAAAAAGTATACCAAAAATATGCCAAAAAGTACGCCAGTGTGCCAAATTTCATTTCGTTATAAAAACAAATTTCTACAGAAAAAAATTATTGGCATGTTTTTATCTTGCGAATAGACATAAAATTACATATTAAAAAACTACGTTTAATGTTTTTAAACCCAACAACAGAGCTGAAGTCGATGTTTTGCCTCTAAATAAATGAGCTTTTTTTTTTTTAATAAATCTCAATGTGGCGTACCGGGAAAATATTTTTTCTAAAAAATTAAAATAAATTAAGTTTATTTTTACAAAAAATCTTTATCCATTTATCTAGCCAATAATATATAATAAACAAAGAAATAGCGTATGAAAAAACACGTTTATTATATTTTAAAATCCAACTTACATTGTAATACGACTAAAAAAGAAAGAAAAACTCGATTCTCCATTTTTAGACGATTACATGTAAACAGTTTGAAAAATTCAGTGGTAAAAATACAATAAAACACTAAACAATGAGTTTCGTATATATACATTTTATGCACAGCTGAATCCCCCATTCTAAATTCTAAAATAACGTTTCAGTGTATTTATGCATAATTGTCTAAAAAAGTAGAATTCCATCTGTTTGGGAGTATTTTAAATGTAAATAAAAGTTGTTTTTTTACAATTAAAATATTCTAAATGTTTTCTCTTTATATATTCTATCCAAGGCGTTTTTCACTTGTGCCAAAACCAAACAAAATATTAGGAAGCATAACATTTTTATAGAGGATGTGGTGATCAGAAACACCAAGGTCAAAGTAGAGCCTGAAAAAAATGCCCAAGCATTTTAAATATTTTGATACTAAAGTGTGAAATCTCTCATAGACACCATATGGCCGTTTATCAAAGAGGGGTGAAAAGCCTTTTAAAATCTGTTATATCAATATTACAGATAGGCAAGTGAACTCGAGAATATTTATTTTGCTTTCCATAAAAACTAATAAAAATAAATTAAATTAGGCCTAGAGAGTCAATGCTACATCTGGGAATGGGATACATTTTATTCTCGGGTCGCTTCGGAATAACAATTGCCACAGTCGTAAAGGATTTCCAGACATTATTTTTGTGGTTATCCTGTCTATCCTCTTTTCCACTTGACACATTTTGACATTTCTTTTCAATTCTTTCGCGATTTATCCATCATTTTCATTTCAGAAATCACCACAATACCACATTTACTCTATGAACTATCCTGCTTAAAATATCCAAAATGCTTTTAATTGAATTTAATTTCATGACCACAAGAGATCACAAGTAATGAAAAAAGTAATCAATATCCAATATATATATATATATATATATATATATATATATATATATATATATATATATATATATATATATATATATATATATATCACGTAAAGCTACTTTGGTTAAATAAAAAATTAATATATACAAAAATTGCGTCCGAGTTGATTGCTATTTACTATTGTCGTTGTATTTTCTTTATGAAGAAGGTTTCTACCTATAGTCTAGTTACTTATCTCTCCTATTAATTGGCGACCCTTTACCAGCACATAGATTTATCAAAAAGTTAGTTTGTTTTAGAATCGAAAGCAGCAATTTACGCTTCGTTGCATAAGTTGAACTTTTTAAAATAATAAGCATGGTTTTCACATAAAATTTCATGTTTATTGGCTAGAAAAATGTATAAAGATTTTTCTAAAAATAAGTTTTCTTCATTTTTAGTAATTAGAAAAAAAATATTTTCCCGGTACGCCACAGAAAATAATCAAAAAGTTAATTTTGTTTTAGAAGCAAAACATCGACTTCAATTCAGTTGTTGGATTTAAAAAAAATGGTAAACATGGTTCTTCATATGTACTTTTATGCTTATGTGCTATATAAAAACGTAGAACAAAATTTTCTGTATAAATTTATTTTATCTATATATCAATAAAAGTGAAAGTGTCTGTGTGTGTGCCTGTCTGTTTGTGTACATTTCTCTACGCAATGACTCTGTCAATTTTCAGTCTACAGACTCGAAATTTGATATACCTGTGTACTGAGATTTGGAAAAATCTTTGTAATCCGTTTCCGGCCAGAAATTTTATCTGTTAAGGGGTCAAAGTTAAACGATTTGACCTTTCAGAACTTTACCAAACTCCTCCGACAATTTTTGGTCTAAGCAATTGAAATTTTAGCTATAGATTCCTTGGATATGGATCAAACTTAATAACTTGATTTGAGCCCAAAACAATAATTGTTAAGGGGTCATAATAGGGGTCAAAGTTAAAAAAAAATTGACCTTTGCAGTCTCTACCAAATTACTCAGACAATTTCTGGTCTAAGCATTTGAAATTTTACATAAAGGTTATTCAGAGATAGGGCAGGCTTTTTAATCGGTTTGGAGCTACCGATATATCAATGTATGTATGTCTGTTTGCATGTCTGCCTAAAACTTTCGACAGAGGCGACGGATTTTCACGAGATCAGAACTGTTTTGAAGCTCGACCCTTCAGACGACAAATAACAAAAAATCGGCTAAAAACATTTTCTTCGCCCTCAACTGGGCACTTTTCTACAGGGAGAGGTCGCTTTTTTCGCCGATATTTTCTAAAGTCATCCCCTCTTTTCGATTGTCTAGCCTTAATTTAAACTTACGTCACTTCCGGTGTAACGGTGGTCGTAACAGCAAAGACGTCAGATTTTTTTCCCGTCCTTTACCTCCTCCACGGTACGGATTCGATCCTGCCTTCCTAATACCACTTTTTTTTTGCTCAACATACACCTCCAAACACCTGGGCAACGCCGGGCTAAAATGTTAGTGACGGAAAAAAATTTGGATCATTGGCGCATATTTTGACAGACATGCATAATTCTGGATTTGATCGTTATCAATATTATTTAAGAAAATAAATATAAACTAATTATAAATAATAAATTTATAAAATATTAAATAAGATTTTTTTATATTAATTATAACAATACGAATACAATTTATTAATACGTAAATTTAGCTTTAGGGATTCCACGTTAAAATCCAAATATGGGGCAATTAAAAGAAAACATAATTGCAACTACTCTTTCGATTTTCGTATTTTTTAATCATGATCATATCTTTTTATCTTCTTTTAAATTTGATAAGTTCTTTTTCTTCTGATGAGTTAAGGGCGAAATCGATTCAAAAAATGACATAATACTTACAAGAATTGAACATTTTAACATGCTTACAGAAAAAAAAACGGTAAGATGGACAATATCTTGAAATTATGAATTATAGACCTTTTGTAATTTATTTGTACATGATCTCTAGTTGCACTGGGCTTCATAAATTAAAGGATTGGTATAAACAAAATACGAAATAATTTAATAAGCATATTTTCCCATGATATATATATATATATATATATATATATATATATATATATACTGTGTAGGCAAAATCAAGACTTCAAAACAAGGTGTTGAGGGCAACAAAAAGTGTATTTCATTTTACGTTACAATTGTTTCCATGTCCAGTTCGACAATCTCAAGCATTATATCGTTTGAAAATTTTCCCAAACTAGCATTTCTTCAGACTTTATGATTAAACACACATATGGCAATGGAGCATTTTTTGAAGAGAAAGAAAAAAGGGAAAAATCCCTAACTGGAAAAGCATGCGAGAAACATTTACCTTTGCTGTGGTTATGAAAATTTTCAAACGATATAATGCTTGAAATTGTCGAACTGGACATGGAAACAATTGTAACGTAAAATGAAATACACTTTTTGTTGCCATCAACACCCTGTTTTGAAGTCTTGATTTTGCCATCACAGTATATTAATGCTCAATTATGAAATATGATAATTTTGTAGCTTACTCCTCAAGTCAACCATTTTTGGCTTAAAACTCATTGGTATATGAAAATTTACTGAATTTCACGAACTCAATATATTACATATAAGTCTCTCTCTCACTCTCTCATATATATATATATATATATATATATATATATATATATATATATATGTATATATATATATATATGAGATCCAGGCAAGCAAGCAAACGAGGACGCACGGACTGCTCACATAGTTTTATAATTATTTAGATTCGATATCGGAACCAGCATTCGTTACCAGATCTTCAAGCTGCTTGGTAAGAGCGTGCGCTGATTTCACAAGGAAAATACTTTTACTTTTAATGAGTTATACTTATTAGGGTTGAAATAATGCTAAAGGATAAGTGTTACAGTGCTATATATATACTTATTGAGCACTTTTGAAGTAAATACTTAAAGCTTACGCATAAATCTATACTTTCGTATATTAATTTTATGTGAGTAAATTAAGTAGTTATATATATATATATATATATATATATATATATATATATAGATTGATTGATAGATAGACGGTTGGACGATGATAAATAATATAAAAAGATTGAATTTATCCCCAATATCTCACGCAACATAACAGACGAATAGAAATACAGCAATTCTTTCTCTTTTGTCAGAAGTATCGGGACTGCTTCAGTTTACGGACCGTTTGGAAATATTCGTATTATTTGGATTCTTCGGACAACTGCTCTCATCCTAAGTTTAATTTTTACAACGTTTCGGTCGATATAACCTCCGATCTTCTTCGAATGTATCTTTTCGAACTTGAGAATCTTTCTGTCGAACTCAAGAACGAATTTTGAACAAAACCTTTTTATTAAATAGTAGTACGCTCTCGTTTGGATTTTAAATAACTTTTTAGCAAATTATTTTTTTTTAACTTTTTAAAGATAAAAAAAATTGATTAAAAATTATTTTGAAAAAACTTTTTAAAGATAATTTAAAAAAAAAACTTTTTAAAGATAAAAAGAATTGATCAAAAATTTTTTTGAAAAAACTTTTTAAAGATAATTTAAAAAAAAAAATTTTTAAAGATAAAAAGAATTGATCGAAAATTTTTTTGAAAAAGCTTTTTAAAGATAATTTAAAAAAAAACTTTTTAAAGATAAAAAGAATTGATCAAAAATTTTTTTGAAAAAACTTTTTAAAGATAATTTAAAAAAAAACTTTTTAAAGATAAAAAGAATTGATTTAAAAAAATTTTGTGAATGAAAATTAAACATACAACACATGTTTTTTTCTGAATAGATGGACAGACGTCAATTCAATTGCAGATTTTTTTTTTAATTTAAAAAAGAAATCAATAATAAGACAAAATTAGTTTTCTTTCAACATTACTTTTTTTCTCAATTATAAAATAAAATAACCAATTTGAAACCGTAAACAGTCAATCTTATTTTTTTGAAATTTTTGAAGAGGAAATGGTTTGAATGATTTTTAACTGGTAAAGAGCGACTCTAAAGGGAGGTAATTCATTTCTCATTTAATAATGTGTGCGATGATAATGCTTTTTTGTGACACTAGACGTACGGACAAGTAATATGTAGATTGATTGAATAAATATTAATATAAAATATACGCATGCTATTCCTGTGAATTATAGATGTCAAAAAAATAAATATATCAACTTTAAAAATAAAATATTTATTCATTCTTAAAAAGAAATATTTTAATATAATGCATAAATAAAATAAAACTAAATCTGGTTTATGAGTTTTAAAATGTAAAACTTTAAGTTTATTGAAACTATTAATAAAATTTATGAAATAAATGCTAATATAATTTCCACGCATACATTTTTAATCGATTTTAAAATAAATAAATAAATAAATGTATCCTCCACAAGAATTGTTATTTATGAAGATGGATATTTGAATGTAACGCATAAATAAAATGACGCGAAATCTGTTTTTATGGGTTCTGATATGATATGA
>NC_136509.1:93253676-93256176 GCF_053919585.1 Euprymna scolopes
TGATAGGAAATAATATACGATTTTTTTTCTACATAACATAAAGCGCCATTTTCGCTCATCGTCTTGGACTTAAAGAAGCAGGTTTCATTTTTTGTCTGGATTTTTCAATTACTAAATTATTCCATTTTCTTTTCGATTATGATAAATATGTCTGCCATTTACTTCTGCCTTTCTTTTCCGAAATGTTACACTCATTCTTGCAACGAACCCTTTGATGGAACACCAACAATCATCGTCTGATAATTCCTGCTTTCTTTTACATCGATGCCATATTTACCAGATTTGGCAATCATGAAATAAAAAAAAAATATGGTATTCTTTGTATTTGATTTTTTTTTGTTTAATATCTCAAACTCAGAGAAACATACTTTTTCATCATAAAAGAGTTTTAGAAATGTACCTAGATTATTGGTTTCTCTAAATATCAGTTGTTTGCACAATTCCTACCAGACGAGAGTGTCTGAAAATACTGGCTGTCTGACCTAAAATGCATCAGACATTGATAGTATTGTTTTTCCTCTTTCCTTTTAAACAAAACTCAATCATGTTTTGCAAATGTGAATATCAAAGACAATAATTTTCCTCTACAAAAATACCAAACCAAACCAAACACAATTAAAAACTTACGCACTTACTGATCCTCGTTATTTTTTAAATCGTATTTCCAAGTGTTAATTAAAGTTTTATATGTTTTTTATTCAATCGTAGGGTTAAAGTACAGAATAGGTACAAAACACCCTCCCCTCCACATGTTAAGAATGGCTTTTTAAATAATAACGTTATTATTTCAGCACGGATCAATAAGTGCATGAGTACCAAAAACTTCTTTCCTAAATTACAGCGTTAATTAACCTCAAAAGGATTGATATGTCGTAAAATAAAACACCCACACCTATGAATACATTGTGGAGGGTACAAGGAACTTGAAGCTTAAAACCTGAAAGGGGTTGGTATGTCGTAAAACAAAACAAGCAGATCAAAGTAAACGCATTGAATAACCAAAAAGTTGGATAAAACGCGACGAATCCAAATTGTTTAAATAGAAACATTAAACAATAAGAGGAGAGATATATAAAACGTACACTTCGACCTAAAGTTAGACTACGACTACAAGCGTATTTTCATTGAAATGAATAAAATAAGGCAAATTATACCGATATAATATTATGTAATCATATTATGATTTCGGGACGTAGTCGATTGTAAATCTTTTTAAATAGAAATCGTCCCAGACACAGTGTGAAGCCACTTAATGGACAGAGCTAACAGGGGCGAAAAATAATCATTGGAAAAAGAGAGAGGAATGTAAATTATGTCCGAAAAGATGAAGGCTATAGGTAGTAGGAAAACAGTCGGTAGAAAGAGGAAAAGGGAACTGTATTTTAACGAGATATGAAAGCAGCTAATTGATGGAGACCACTGGATCAACGAGTCAAACGAGCTGGGACGAAGGAGGCAGAGAAATTAAGTAAAATGGTTGATCCATTCCTAAACTAAAAATATAACATTGGCTTAGAACTTCAAATTCTCCATCGCTTTTGTTTTATTCTATTCAGCAACTGACTCCCATACACAATCGACCCTCCCGTGTAGTATCTGTTCCGGCAGATGCTGCAATCAAAGACCATTGCCCTTGTGGCATTCCTCTGGTCCATGTAGGGGCAACCCTATATACCAGCAGGCCCTACCTATCCAGCTCCCATTTCCCACCTGTCGGGAGCTGGTCCACTTCCCCCCCACCTCCTCTCTCGACATTAAAAAATGGCCTTGTGGCTAATTTGCTCAGTGGGGAAGCAAATAAATCCAAATGCAGCCGATACACCATCGACGAAATAAAACTATTGCATGTAGACTTAAGCATATCTTTAAAAGTGCATGTATTGAAACAAACTTTTTCAACACTATTTTGTTTTCATAACTCAATCCCTGCTATTCAAAACTTGCTTGTGTAATCTTTCCTCTGCGCATACGAAATGACATCTCAAAATACTTCGAAACAAAATTCAGTATTTCCAGCCGTCGTTTTAATATTAACTTAAAACGCGCCCCTGTAATATCAAGAGCCTGTTGGTTTTACTGTTGGTTGTGCGGTGACAATGATTTGGACTTAAGTTTACAATTAAAAAGTCAAGTATCATGGGTCACTTGTGCTCTAATTAGAAACATTCATTTCGAACACACCCCTGTCATATCAAAGAACCTACTGTTGATTTTGTATGCCGGGTCTTTCTGCTTGTGCGGTAATAAAACTTCTCACATGCACTTGTGATGTTAGGCTGTATAAAATGTTAATTATGGTCAAAGTCGCCTGTTCTTTCTTTCATCGGATTGTTTCGATTATTGATTATCGATACTTATCGAAGGCATTCCAATACAGAACCTATCTAAAAACATACATTTGTGTGAAATTAAAAAAAATTATCGGCCCAACCGTTTTGGAATCTTTAAAGAACAGACTCTCTCTCTCTCTCTCTCTCTCTCTCTCTCTCTCACACACACA
>NC_136509.1:93266176-93326176 GCF_053919585.1 Euprymna scolopes
CACTGATGAGCTGTGATACAGCGAAGGAGTACTGTATATATATATATATATATAGTCATTAGTATATATATATATAACAGTCATAAGTATATATATATATATATATATATATATGTATATATATATATATATATATATATATATAGTCATCCATATACAATACTGTTTCGCTGTTTCACAGCTCATCAGTGCGGCTAGACAAGCAACTACCTCAAGAGCGAAACCCGATCGCCCAAACGATAGTCGGAGCTTCTAACCGTTGCGCTATACGGCTGCTGCTATTCGTGCAGTGAATTAACAATGTTTTGACATTGTCCAAATACCTAGGCTAAATTTGTTTACACAAAGAGCATCGCTTCATACGCTAATGATAATTTGTATATAACTTCTCAAATGCTCAACCTAAAATAACGAGCATATATATATATATATATATATATATATATATATATATATATATATATATATATATATATATACTAGCTGTACATTCCCGGCGTTGCCAGGTAAAAGTACATATTTCCGGGCTAAACGGTTTAATCACATAGTATTCAAGATACACCAAAATATCATAAATTATTACGATTTTCCTGAAAGTCAGCCACATTGTAAATTTTTGGAAGCATAAAACAGTCATCTGCATCTATGAAATTCAAATGATGAAATAAATTCTTATAGCTTAAAGGGAAACAACTCATAGATTAAATGAAAACTTACTTCGTTTTTTAACCGCAGCTAATATGCCACAATACATTAAATTAAATTAAATATAAATTGAATTAAAAATCAATTAAATAACTTTATATAATATTTCTAAATAGAATACTCAAAACAATTCTATTAGTAATTTCTAATAAAAATTAAGAGTTAATTATTAAAAATGATTTTTTTATGTAATATGCAAATGAGATAACCGCTTGTGTGTTGATTCCTTTTAAATACATCTCTACTATTATATAAAAGTAAGTCTGTGTGTGTGTGTATTCCTTATTATAGGTCCGAAAAAGCTCAGCCTATTTTTTGCAAATTTCACACAAACGTAATTTATATGTATGGCAGTGTTCTTAGATATGCTCTGTATATAAATTATTCCGATAAGTATCGAAAATCGAAAAAAAAATAATATCTAAAAAATAGTTTTTCTTCTCTTATGGACGAAAATAATTTTTACAGGGGAATATTTGACGTTACACTGGCCAAGGTTACACCGGTGTAACGTAAAATATTCCCCTGTAAAAATTCTTCTTTTTTTATCTCTAAGAGAAGAAAGACTATTTTTAAGATCGTCAAGCCCAAACATCAGCTGACGTGATATTGTAAACAAACAGAGACGGAATTTGATGAACGACATTAACATTATTATTTTTTTTTTTTTTTCGAATTTGCCCACCGGGCAAATTATTACTCGTAAAATATAATATTCAGTCGAGGATTTGTCCTGTTATACATACATACGTAATCTGCATAAATTAAAATATCATGTTTAAGCGTATTGTACGACCGGACAACGCCGTGCTTCCAACTAGTATAATATACAAAAATCAGGCATATAATCATGCATATAAAAGTTTGTTTTCAGTATTAGAATTTATTTGTCAAACATTGTACATTTTATATCTAAACCAAATTGTAAACAAACAAACAAACAGGTATACGACTTTAGTATAATATGTGTGTGTGTGTGTGTGTGTGTGTGTGTGTGTGTGTGTCTGGGGATGTAAGTAAACAATATTTTAAATTCCAAGGCCAATCTTGGATTCATCGTTTTGTGACAAATTTTTTTTAAAAATCAGTGTAACGTGACAGTTATTTCGCGCACCGACGAAAACGGAAACCAAAAATATGATTGCCAGCATATTTTGTTGATGCAGCTCATCAGAGGAGAAAGTAGTTACACATTTATTCCCCGTTGTTTGTACGCGAAGGAATTGTAAAAATACGCTAAATTATTATTATAAAATTTGGCTAGGATAAATGAATAATACTTAATGAAAATAATCAATGGAATTAGAATACCACCGTGGAATTATATATACTTTGTTGAATGTTAACTTCATCGAGCTTTTATAGTGAACAGTTTGGGTAAATTTTCGTTAAGTATATATATATATATATATATATATATATATATATATATATATATATATATATATATATATATACTAGCATTTCAGCCCGGCGTTGCCCGGGTGTTTGGAGGTGTATGTTGAGCAAAAAAAAAATAGCGGTCAATTTTTTTTAACTTTGACCCCTATTATGACCCCTTAAAATTATAGTTTCGGGCTCAAATCACTTTATTAAGTTAGATCCAGGTTCAAGGAACCTATATCTAAAATTTCAAGTGTCTATTGTCGGAGGAGTTTGGTAGAGTTCTTAAAGGTCAAATCGTTGAAATTTGACCCCTTAACAGCCAAATTTCTGGCTGACACCCGTCACATCGATTTTCCCAAATCTCAGTACCCGGTATTTCAAATTTCGAGTCTATAGACTAAAAATTGACAGAGTTATTGCGTAGGGAAATGTACACAGACAGACAGACACACAGACAGACAGACAGACAGACAGACACGTTCACTTTTATAGATATATAGATTGAATAAAACCACTTTAACAACAAAACGGATAAAAGAAAAAGAAAACAAGCGAAAGTATTTTACCTATATCGCATCCTTGCAAAGTATTTTTTAAAGATTTACGCACACACACACACACACATATATATATATATCAACATACAGTACTGTTTCGTTGTTTCACAGCCCATCAGTGCTACCAGACAAGCAACTACCACAAGCCAAGGTCGAAACCCGACCGCCTAAATGACAGTCGGTGCTTCTAACCATTGCGCTATTCGGCTGTTGCGATGCGGGCAATGAATTTACAGTGCTTCGATACTGTCCAAACACCTAAGCTCAATTTGTTTATACAAAGAGCATCGCTTAATATGCTAATGGTAATTTGTATATCACTTCTCAATATGCTCAACCTAAGACACATTCGTTAATTCGTGGAGCGCCGGATTTTTTTTTTTAAATCGCAAACTTGCAATACAGATCAATACACTCAGAGAGACACACATATCTAAATACGCACGTATAATTGCACACATTTTAACATGTCCTCGAAAAATAAAGGAACTGAAATTTTAATGAATATTTATTACTTGATGTTTTGTAGCAAATGTTAAAAATGTCGCAAAAAATTTTAATATTCGGGTTTTCACGAAGGACTTCATCCCGTTTAAAATTTTAATCTCAGTTTCCTAGTTGCAATTATCAAAACACGTGGAGTCGTATTCAAAAACGCAACTTCTCCCCACACCTGACTGACCTAAATAAGATTATCATCTAGTTGATAATCTTCAACAAACTCCTCAACCCCAACTGGAGGGGGGGGGGGGTAGAAAAAGGCGGAACATCTTGCTTAGACCTCTCTTCTCTCATGTTTTAGTCCGATCCATTTCTTAATCGATGACGTAATACATTGCTCAGCCGTCACAATTCAAATTTTAGTCTTAATCTTGTAATTATCACAAGACTCGCAGTTGCATACCAAATGCGATACCTACCCATGCCCTTGATTTACAAGGACACCCCTTATTTGACAGAGAGAAACAACAGTAATGACATATTTTTTTTGCCTAGGGGTAGAGCGTAGTATCTGTTCTGACTCTGCACTTAGCCTTTTCTATCATTGGTCAGTGGAGGAGGCGTCCTTCTAAACTACTGATGAGATGCTTCCATTTTCCCCCTGATTCTGATAGGATTACCATTTCTGTTAAAATTTTCCGATTCCGATACAAATATCGATTCCAATTTTTTTGAAAAGTTTCTAAATATTTATTCATAGAGTTTAAATATGTTTTTGTTTTTTATTATTGTAAAACTTCGTGTAATGCGTGCGTATATTTTCGCAAAAGTTAAAAAATACACTTGGGGAAGGAAGAAGCGTATATTTCATTAGTTGATGTTTTTAAAACTATTTATTTTTTCTAATACATTTTTTTCTGTAATTGATTAAAAGTAATGAATTATTTCTCCTTTTCCAGAGCCATTTTAACCTAAATTCGTTATAATCTATAGATGTTTTTTAAATTTAAAAAAACAATAACTCTATATATTAATACCGTAGTACATTTAATGCAACATTAAGTTAAATACAAAACTAATATAATCGTTTTTAGAATCGGAAATTAGGCTAAGTCTTTGTCGATTCCGATACCGAGTTTTCTGATTCCCAGTGCCGATTTCGATTAGTCGTCCCAACACTATTCTAAACTGAGATAATTTATATTTTTGTTCAAAACCAGAATGTGCCTATTTACTATGCCTCCCCACGGGACAGAGTTAGACACCAGGGTCGTTTTTTAACGTGGAGAAAAGGTACAAAAATAAAAATTGTCTCAGTCGTGAAGGATTTCTCCTCCACCGAAAGAGAACAAGAAAATGAAGTGCAGCATCTGAAGAACAGATGGTATTTATTTGCTCCCCCACCGAGCAAATTAGGCACAAGGCCGATTTTTAATGTGAGGAGTGAAGGGGAAATGGGGATCAACTCCCCGGGGAGTAGGGGAGCTGGTTAGTGACAATTGGTATGAAGGGTTGCCCCTACATTGACCAAGGTCTTATATGTGGGGTCGCCCCCACATATGGTCTTTGCTTGCAGTATCTGCCGGAATAGATACTACACTTTGATCTTGACCAAAAGGCCAAAAACTGGACTTCCCCCCCCCTCGTATTAAAAACCGATCTTGTGTCTTACTCTGCTCTCATCAAGAAACAAGTAAACGTAATAGCAGTAATATTTATTTATTTATTTGCGGATTGTTATTCTCATCTTTATAGTTTTTGTTTCACGACGTTTCGGCCAACTATTCATCTGGCCTTCGTCAGGTGGTAATATATAATATACCATTCGGTACGGACTCGACGATGGAAGACCAGATAAGAACGAAAAACTTGGATTTATGAAACCAAAAAATCTAACCTTGATCGCAGCCGTGGCGCAGTGGATAGAGGCGTTGAATGTCTATGGTTCCAGGTGAGCATTATCTGAAGATAGCAGTTTCAATCCTACTCAAAGTCGGCCAAAACGTTGTGAGACGACAACAAGGGAGTATTTACTGAGGACACAGGTAAAAAACTAGCAGGTCTCGGTTAACCACCTGACGAAGGCGAGGGGAATAGTTGACCGAAACGTCGTGAAACAACAACAACAACAACAACAACAACAACAACAACAACAACAGCTATAAAGAGGAGGATAACAGTCCGCCAATCTATATATCTATAAAATTGAACGTGTCTGTCTGTCTGTGTGTCTGTGTACATTTCCCTACGCAATAACTCTGTCAATTTTTAGTCTATAGACTCGAAATTTGAAATACCGGGTACTGAGATTTGGGAAAATCGATGTGACGGGTGTCAGCCAGAAATTTGGCTGTTAAGGGGTCAAAGTTAAACGATTTGACCTTTAAGAACTTTACCAAACTCCTCCGACAATTTTGGGTTTAGACACTTGAAATTTTAGATATAGGTTCCTTGAACCTGGATCTAACTTAATAAAGTGATTTGAGCCCGAAACTATAAATTTTAAGGGGTCATAATAGGGGTCAAAGTTTTAAAAAATTAACCATTTTTTTGTTTTTTTGCTTTTTTGCACAGCATACACCTCCAAACACCCGAGCAACGCCGGGCACCTCTGCTAGTAAATAAATAAATATACAAATTACTCATCTCAAAGGATTACAAAAATACAATAGCATTGATGAAATAACGAAGCCAACTAAGAAGAAGAAATAAAAGAAAAAAAATGTCGAAAAAGAATCAAGCAGATCGATTAAGATAGAAAGAGATTGTTACAATAGAAAGAAAGAAAGGAATAAAAATCGCAAAGTCGATTCAGTCCAAAACAATTAAGTTGACAGTTAACAAGAAACAACAATGTCTGACAAAATCAGCCAATGTTATCTACGACAGAGGTAAAAATTTCGATGTGATGATGTCGTAACAGTTGACGATTTAGAAAATATTTGCATTTGTTTTCAATTTGAAAAAGATGCCATTCAAAAATGGCGTCGTTTAAATGGTTCCGATTTCATATCTTATCGCACGTTTTTCTTTTCTTGTTTGTTATTTTTTTGTTTGTTATTCTTGCAATAAACGATTTACTCGTTGTCGTCGTGTTGCGTGATTGTTTTTTTTTTGTGTTTTTGGTCTGGGGATTTTAGCTCTTATATATTATTTTATTTATTTTTATTGGAATCCTTTGAGATGAGTAATTCGTGCATTTATTTATTTATTTGCGGACTGTTATTCTCATCCTCAAAATTGTTGTTGTTCCAACACGTTTCGGCCAACATATATATATATATATATATAGCATTCGTTACGGATCCGACAATGAAGATAAGATAAGAACGAACACTTGGATTCATGATAAAAAAAATCCAACATTGATCGCCCGTCAGGATCCGTGGCGTAGTGAATAGAGACGTTGAATCTCTACGGTTCCAGGTGAGTATTCTCTGAACATAGCGGTTTCAATTCAATATATCATTGAACTTTGACCCCTTAACAGCCAAATTTCTGGCCGAAAATCGATCACATAGATTTTCCCAAATCTTAGTACGCCGTATATCAAATTTCGAGTCTGTAGACTAAAAATTGACAGAGATATTGCGTAGGGAAATATACAGAGGCACAAAGACAGACACGCAGACAGACACACGCGTTCTCTTTTATAGATATACTAGGATTTCAGCTTGGCGTTTCCCGGGTGTTTGGAGGTGTATGCTGAGCACAAAACAAAAAAAAGGTCAATTTTTTTTTAATTTGGACCCCTATTATGACCTCTTAAAATTTATTGTTTTGGGCTCAAATGAAGTTATTAATTAGATCCATGTCCTAGACACCTATATCTAAAATATCAAGTGTTTAGACCCCAAATTGTCGGAGGAGTTTGGTAGAGTTCTCAAAGGTATATGCTGAGCAAAAAAAAAAAAAAACAACAAAAAAAAGTCAATTTTTAAATTTTGATCACTATTATGCCCCCTTATAATTTATTGTTTTTGGGCTCAAATTAAGTTATTAAGTTAGATCCATGTCCAGGGAACCAATATCTAGAATTTCCAGTGTTTAGACCCAAAATTGTCGGAGGAGTTTGGTAGAATTCTCAAAGGTCAAATCGTTGAACTTTGACCCCTGAACAGCCAAATTTCTTGCCGAAAACCGATCACATACATTTTCCCAAATCTCAGTACCCTGTATATCAAATTTTGAGTCTGTAGACAAAAAATTGACAGAATTATTGCGTAGGGAAATGTACACAGACAGACACACACACAGACACACAGACACGTTCACTTTTATAGATATACTAGAATTTCAGCCTGGCGTTGTTCGGGTGTTTGGATGTGTATGTTGAGCAAAAAAAAAAAAAGGTGGTAGTAGGAAGGCAGGCTCGAACTTGTACCGCAAAGGAGGAAAAGAACGGGGGGGAACCTTACTTCTATGCTGTTACGACCACTGCAAAACCGAAAGTGACATTTTTTAAAGTTTAGGCTAGACAATCGAAAGGAGGGGATGACTTTAAAAAATATCAGCGAAAAAAGCGACCCCCTCTGTAGAAAAGTTCCCAGTTTAACGTGAAGATATTAATGTTTTTAGCCAATTTTTCGATATTTGTCGTCTGAAACTTCAAAACGATACTGATCTTGCGAAAATCCGTCGCCTCTGTCAATAGTGTTGGGTAGACATGCAAACATACATACATATACACATTTATATATTTGTAACTAAAAACATTCGATCCAAACCGATGAAAAAGCTTGCCCTATCTCTGAATACCCTTTATGTAATATTTCAAATGTTTAGACTAGAAATTGTCTGAGTAATTTGGTAGAGATCACAGAGATCAAATTTTTTTAAACTTTGGCCCCTATTTTGACCTCTATTATGACCCCTGTAGACTTAAAATTGACAGAGTTATTGCGTAGGGAAATATACACAGACAGACACACAGACACTTTCACTTTTATAGATATACTAGGATTTCAGCCTGGCGTTGCCCGGGTGTTTGGAGGTGTATGCTGAGCAAAAACAAAAAATGGGTTAATTTTTGAAAATTTTACCCCTATTATGACCCCTTAAAATTTATTGTTTTGGGCTCAAATCATGTTATTAAGTTAGATCCATGTCCAAGGAACCTATATCTAAAATCTCAAGTGTGTAGACCCAAAATTGTCGGAGGAGTTTGGTAGGGTTCTCAAAGGTCAAATCGTTGAACTTTGATCCATTAACAGCCAAATTCCTTGCCGAAAACCGATCACATAGATTTTCCCAAATCTCAGTACCTTGTATCTTAAATTTGAGTCTGTAAACTTAAAATTGACAGAGTTATTGCGTAGGGAAATGTACACAGACAGACAGATACACAGACACACAGACACACAGACACGTTCACGTGTATAGATATATAGATAGATAGATAGATAGATAAACTAATAGATTAAACAAAAATGTATACGTATACATAAATATATATTGAAACAATTTTTTTTACTGTAAAGACTTTACGCAAATATTATGCGAGTATAACTCATGTAGAATATCTGCATGAATCTAATTACACGTAATAGTTAATTCTAGATCATCATCATCCCATAAGAAAACCGAAAAAAACTAATAGGGAATTAATTAAAACGAATGTTTAAAAGAATATGCAAATTGGCCAGATCTTTTGCTAGTGAATGCATTTCCACAACTCATATATAAGAAAATTGTATTTTCTTTTTAAATAAATAGAAAAGCGGGGTTTTAATATGAATATGAATATCAATACACACAGAAGAAAAACGAATTCATAGGAGTATATATATATATATCCTTTCTATGCGCAGGCATAAAAATGACTAACATCCAGGCGTTTAGAAGCTCGTAAGTCGGTCATTGGCGAGCATTTATTGCAGTGCCAAGTCTGCATTGGAGAAAACAGACGAAGCATTTTTTTTTTTAAACTTGGACAGCGAACTCTCAAAGACACATTTTCAAGGCCGTTGTTATTAAGTTGCGTCAACCGTCTCTATGTAATCAAAAAAGAATACACATATAATTTAAAACTTATCGGTATTGACCTTGTGTCTTTCATTCTTCTCCTCCTCCCATAATATAATTTTAATTTTTCTCAACCTTGGTAGTTATTTATAGCATGTTGACCAAGATTTTAATCGACTTTTCCCATCGTTGCCGAAAATGAAAAGTGTTGGTTGAAAGACATCTCAGTAGATATTTTAAATTATTTCTGCGCTTCAATCTCGTTTCCCACTTTTTCATGTGTTTTAACCACCGAAGGAGTAAAATATATTTTCGAAATATTTCTTGGCTTCTTTTTTTTTTCTTTTTTTTTTTATCGCAGCCTGTTTTGGGTCTGTTTTGGAGTGGAGAGAGTTTTTCTTCTGGGACACGCTTCTACAAAAGGTCTTGTTTATGCTTATAATTATGAGACTGAAACTTACCTGCATCATAGACTCTTTCAATACTATACTAGACTACCCGTGGCCCGTTGGGTCAGTATATTATATTTGCTATGGAATTCATTTATGAGCGTGACACTTGTGATATAAAGAAAATAGTTTTTTTTTGACATAGCAGAAACATTTCTATGAAAGTAGATTAAAATGAAAAAAGAATATAGATTTCTATGAGTCGTTCTGTTTATTATAATTGATTATTTTTTTTTTTTTAAATTACAGTTGCTGAATTATAGTGGTTCGCCATACTTATAGGTAAATGTACACTGAGCAGATACCATAATACGTATTATAGTTGAATTCAAATTTTGATATATCTGCTATTTTTTTCATCGTTCATTTCTGTATTATGTTTAAGTTATTTTAAACCCCCACTTTTCCCATGTTAAATAATAATTTCGAAATAATAACGTTGATATTTCAGTGTCCAAATTGTTCTTTTGTTTTTTGTTTATTTTAAACCCCACTCCTCCCATGTTAAATAATAATTTCGAAATAATAACGTTGATATTTCAGCGTACCAATTGTTCTTTTGTTTTTTGTTCATTTTAAACTTCACTCTTCCCATGTTAAATAATAATTTCGAAATAATAACGTTGATATTTCAGCGTCCCAATTGTTCTTTTATTTTTGTTTATTTTAAACCCCACTCTTCCCATGTTAAATAATAATTTCGAAATAATAACGTTAATATTTCAGTGCGCAGGTCATGCGCGCATGCGCAACCGGATATAGTAAACCGGAAAGTGGGTTACATACATCGTTACAAGATCATTTGAGTTTTATAATCATACAGATTATGGTGTGTGATAACACTTTCAGGGAGCAGTATCGTAATACTGTAGAATCAGCAGGAGTACTAGTAGTACGCAGCGTGTATGACTACCCATAATGGACACGATCAGAGCGTAAGCTTTGCTTACTCTTTATCCTATCCTTTTCGGTTTCTTACACCCAATCTGTGTTTTTCTTCCGTGGTCCCAACCTTGGGTCCACATCATCTACACAGGGTGTAACAATAAAGTTGTCGCCCTAAAGAAAACAACACTACTGCTTTTTTGCAAACTTTTATTGAAAAAAAACTCAATTCCGGTAACTTTAGTAGTAGAACTGTCATCTATACAATCTAGCCCCTTTAAGCCTCAATCACAGCCTCGATACGTGTCCGGAACTGGGAGCATGCCTTTTCCTCAAGAGCCGACGGGAGCTAGGCGAATACTCGGCGGATGGCGGTGATCAGGTTGACTTCGGTGTTGTGGGTTGTTATTTTGGTGATTTTCTCAACCTATGGTCAAACGAAGTAGTCCAGCGGGTTCAGATCGGGGGAGGGGGTAGTGAGAGAAGGGTGCACAGCCATATAATTCCTTCTGAAATCAAGCCTGGGTCTCTTTCGACTTGTGGGCCGGAACCAAATCCTGCTGCTATACCCAGGGTCTGCCAGCGGCCACCTGATTACGCCAGGAGATCAGCACACTCTTCAGCATATCAAGCTACACTTTGATGTTGAATTTCAAGAAGACTTCGTAGATGTGAAGTGGCATGATGTAGCCCTCACTTAAAACCACACCAAGGACCATAACCGTCACCGAAAACTTTGATTTTGTTTACCAGATAACCACATGGTCGTTTACAAGGTGTAGTATCCATAATTTCTTGTAAAATAGACTCCAAAAGCTAATCTTTCAGATTTCAATTACGCTACAAAGCAATTTCGAACTATTTTCCTCGACTGGAATTTGAAGGTAGGCATCAATCAGATCGACTTTAGAAGACATCTCTTTGTTTAGCTTAGTGAAAACTTCTTTAGGGCTAGGAAGTAAGTATTTGTGATATTTTAGTGCTGAGTTCAAATCAGTGAAAAAGTCTGCGCAATCACGGATTTCCTTTGACTTCGTTATACTTCCTATAGACCGAATTCAACTTCCGATAAAATGCCGTTTTTTAAGTCTTTCAAGCTCTTCGTAAATTTCTCCAATGAAGCGAAGGATACATTTCTTTTTTCTTGAATACTGATTTCAAAATACATTATGATTTCAAAAGTAAAAAAAAAAATGATTTGTTTTCGTAACTCTGAGCACACCCCTGTTATTATTGGTAATCCAACGATGCATCTTGAGGGAGCTGGCAATGGTCCTGTTGTCATAACTCGGATCGGTAGAGAGCATGAGTTGTACAGTTGCGCATCTCTGATCTTGCTCGTTGACCTTGTGTCACTTTCTGACATGATAGAAAGCTCCTATCGCTCTTGGGATTTGTACACAGCTGGCCAACTAGTAGTTAATTTGCAGCAGCAGCAGCAACAACAGCAACAATAACAACAATAACAACAAGAACTGCTTTCCTCAAACGGAAATGGAATCATGTCGTTTTTTCTAGGGTGACAATTTTACCGTGCTACCCTGTATATCTCTCTGTATTATAAATACTGCGCGTTATGTGTATTTTCAAGGTGCCCAGACTGAGCAATTAAGAGAGATATGGAATCGTATTGATTGCTTCATTCACTCCTAGTATATTCCGTCTCAAGCAATCAAATCCCTCATGCTCTGACTAGAATAACTTGAAAAGGATAGCGATCGTCTATTGACCGTCAGAGACAGATTACTGTGAAATGAGAAGAGCATGAATTATTTATAGGAAGATGAAAAGAGACAAAGAAAAAGTAAAATAATTTAGAATAAAATTAATGCTCACACACACACACACACACACACACACACACACACACACACACACACACACACACACACACACATGCATACACAAGTAAGTAGATACGTTTCTCCTTTTGAATAAACCATCAGCCGGTTGTATAATCTTACCTAACCAAACTGATAAGTCCTATGAAACGAAACATACATAGATACGAAGGTCGCTCCAAAAGTAAAGCATCCTACTACTTGAACTCCAAACGTTGAAGAGCTATGAAAATGGGAGTGGTACCATTGTAATATAGCGCGGATACGCATATGTAAACGTATGCAAACAGACGTCACCGAGAAATTAAAAAAAAATTATAAAAAAAAGAGAACGATCACGTAAGAGACGTGGAGAACTTTCGCGATCACGTGCGAGGCGTGAAGACCGTTCGAGAAGACGATCACGTGAGAGATGCAACAGCGGTAAATAGAGGATGAGGAAATAAATGGTGTTGCTACAAAGAACAAGCGAACGAGTCGGAGTTATTTCCTATTTTTGTCTTGGGTTCCTTTGCGACTGAAACTGGATGCAACGTGTTGGTTCCCGGGCAGCACTACACCATTAAAATGAGCGGCCTTTTGTGTCCCAGGATTAATTTTTCTACATAGTCACCAGTATTCTGAATACATATTTGCCAAGAATTCAATGACGCATCTCTGCTTCTTACACGCGTCCATGACAAAGGTTGCTTTCTTAGAATCTCACACGGTCAATATCTGCAAGAGAGAGATGAAACTCCATAAAAATGTCGAACTATATATAAGTTATCTCAAGGCCCTCACCCATTTCTCTTGCCTTTTTTACTCAAGTACACGAAATATATAAATATTAAGTAATCTGAACAATTTTTAATATATTCAATGAAAATATTCTATTGTCTGTCGGAGTTTTTATGCACCGTTCATTTATCAGTCTTTAGCTGGTTTAAATAGGTTTTAATGAGTTAAAAAAAAATCAAAATTGAAACAAATCGTTATACATTTTGTAAATTTATCTTAGTTTATTTTTATTCAGTTTATATACGTGTCATGTTGGTACAGTGGTAACGTCACCAGCTTTGAATGCTGTAGTTTTGTTTTCGGTTTCGATTCTAGCTGATGATATTTTACTTTTGAAATCACGACTCTACAAAATTATATACGAAATGCAGACGAATTAAAATATCATATTTAAGGGTATTGTACGATAGGGCAAAGATGGGCGCCCTCGCCCACACACCGCTAGTAATGCAGGATACGATTGCAGTGAACCATTCGATTAAAAAAAAAAAATTGAAAGGAGGGGATAATGCCAGTAAGGGTAACTTCCAGAGACAGAATAAACACATTTAGTCGGAAGATGCTATTACCTCAAAAAGGCAAAAATGTTGATAGGTTTAAAATACTAATGATCGCTCCTGTCGGTATTATTACGTGAACGAATGCGCCTCACGCGACATGCACCATCTTCCCCGTCTATAATTGTGCGGCAAGGGTTTGGCAATCTCCAACCATACCACTTCTGAATCAGCACTGCTTGAATCCAGTGGCAAGGAGAAGTGCTAGACGACTGGAAACAATATCGAGATAAACGGAGAGCACATACAGCACCTGGAATCCCCAAATTATCACTCATTTTAGTACTGACCGGCCTCAACGTTGCTTAACTTCGGTTATCTAATGGGATCCGGTGTGTCAACGTGAATTCTGCCGAGGAGACAAATGGCAATAAAGCGTCTCAGATTTTTCTCCTATAACGCTTTCTTTTCTAGGACTGTTTCCTCAGGAATTCACTTCCTACCCCCTGTTTCCTTGGCATTACCAAAATGCAGAAATTTAAAGTAAAACATACGAAAAAGCGTGTTGCTATCCCACACTCAACCCAGGTTGCGTACTATAAATCTGGCCCCTACCATAGTAGCCACTTACGTTTCCGTTGCATTATGACTAGTTGGCTATAAAGAAAGAGTCTTACTAACGATCAGCTTCTGATTTTGAAATTGATAATTGACAAGCGGTGTTACCCCCCCCCCCAAAAAAAAAAAACAATCACCCATTATATTTTTGGCCAGTATATTCTTTTGTGGATAAGAAATTAGAAATTAATTTAATGATTTGCTGTAAATTATGCATATAAAAATTAAATTGATTTTGTAATTGGAAATGAAATTATTTTTATCTCTACTATTATATAAAAAGAAATTTGTGTGTGTGGGTGTATGAGTTCGTTCCCTATGGACTCGAAAACGGCTGATCGATTTGTATAAAATTTAACACGAAGATACTTTATGTGCCTGGCAGTATTCTTAGGTAGGCTGTGTATCAGAATGTCTTCGATAAATATCGATAATCGATAATCGAAATAATCCGATAAAAGAAGGAACAGGCGATTTTGATCAAACTTAACACCTTACACAGCCTAACATCAAAAGTACATTTGGGAAATTTTATCACCACACAAGCAGAAAGAGCAGGCCTATGAAATCAGCAGTAGGTTCTTTTATTTGATTACGGCACGTTCAAAATGAATGTTCCTATTAAGAACACAATTTCACAATGATACTTGACTTTTGCATTTTAAACTTTAATTCAAGCCATTATGTATAAAATAATTTATAAAATCAGCATTAGTTTCTATACAGTGCAATGTAGACTACAATATATTGTGGACTAAGTCACTGGGAGAAGTATGTGCGCTTCCTCTTGGTGCACGTCGTTGCGTCCCCAACTAAAGCAGGCAAGTAATCGATTTGATTGAAAAATGATCGATTTCACCGATTTCGATGACAATAAAAATATGGGAGTGTGAAAGATTCGTTGATCATCATTTAGTCCCGGACAACGTCGGGTCACCCTCCTAGTCTCAAATAAATCAGGGTTTTTTTTTTTGAATAATTGGAATTTTTTTTGTTATAAATAACCAAAACAATTTTTTTTTTATTGGGAGAGACGTTAAAATATTTTAAGCGATTACATGCGGTTTTAAAAACTTGCAACTCAGACTTAAGGTTAGTAGTAACACAAACTTTGATAACTCTTTAAACTAAATGCTTACAAGGTATTTTTAATAAAAAATAACGCAAAATTCGAAGCGTTCAAAAATGTTTAGGTACTATTTTTTTTTATATAAATACCAGGTCGGAATCTGTACAAGTATACTTATTGTTGCTAAGTTTTTGAATTCGAAGTATTTTTTTTTTTTCTTCTTACATCAAATGGCTTCATACTTTTTCTAAAGCGATTAAAAAAAACCCTAAATAAATGATATCCTTTCAATAAAAACAAAAATAGACAGGATAAAGAAACTCGCGGTGATCGATGCGGTTTCCACATTTAGCGATTTTATAATCATCCAAGTGAATAAACTTCAATAACAGAAAACACAAGGTTGAATTTCATAATATCCATTTAATTTGTACGGAAGAACTGATATCTCCTTTGGCAATGTGTCAGAATACGACAAAGCTTTCGTAAAATGAATGTTTGATTACGAGACCTCAGATGTCAGCCCGTAATACAATCAGGGCTTCGCAATTATTTTTCATATAGAATACGAAATGGTAATCTTATTCAGCACATCTAAAATGTCTAATTTTATTTATTTCCTTTGTCGCCGATTAAAATTCTATTTTATGTTGTATTCTTAGAAATGGTCGTTACTCAAGTGGAAGAAACAACAAACACAATAGTACAAAGTGAAGCGATAAAATTGTCGACTTAGAGAAAACGACATGATTCCATTTCCGTTTGAGGAAACCCGGTTTGATTTATTTTTTGTTGCAGACCATCTACTAGTTGGCCAGTTGTGTACAAATCCCAAGAGCGATAGGAGCATCCTCTTATGTCTGAAAGTGACACAATGTCCAACGAGCGAGATCAGAGATGTGCCACTGTACAACACATGCTCTCTACCGATCAAAGATGTTACAATAGGCCCATTGGCAGCACCCTCAAAATGCATTGCTGGATTGCCATGAATAGCAAGGACGTGTCCAGGGTAATAAAAACGTTTTCGGCTACAGTTATGGTCTTTGATGTGGTTTCTAGTGAAGGCCACATCATGCCACCTCACATTTTCAAGTCAGCTTGAAAGTCAACACCAATGTGTATCTTGATGTGTTGATTGATGCAGCTATCCTCAGGTGCAATCACGTGGCCGCTGGCATACCTTGGGTGTAGCAGGAAGACTCGACGCTGGTCCACAAGTCCAAAGAAACCTAGGCTTTATACCCTTCTCCCCCCCCACCGGCCTGAACTTGCTGGACTACTTCGTTTGGTCATACGTCGAGGACATCACCAACATGACCTCACACAACACCAAAGTCAGCCTGATCTTTTCCATCCGCTGCGCTCTCGCCAACGTTTTCGAAAAGGCATGGTCCTAGTTCCGGACCCGTATCAAAACGGTGATTGAGGCTGAAAGTGACTACATTGAATAGACGTCAGCTCTACTACATAATCAAGTTACCTGAATTGAGTTTTCAAATAAAGCTGTAGTGTTGTTTTCTTTAGGGCGACACTTTTATCGTTCCACCCACTACTTCCTTCTATCTACCCGAGTGTCCACCTAACAATCTCCCACCCATATTATTCCATCTTTATTTCCTTTCTCCCTTTTCTCCAAATAAGACAAAACACGGTTGTAAGCTAACCATACCTGAACGGTTACTCATCTAGTAGTGGCTAAGATTAGCGCTACTTAACTTCGGTGATCCAACGAGAATCGGTTTATCAAGGTGATCCAGGGTCGCAATAAGCTCTAAGCACTTGGGACTTTCTGCCGTAGGTTTTTTTTTTTTTTTTTTTACACAGTGATCACCACTTATCAAGGCCCGGAAGCCACTCAGGGATAAGGGTTATTGCAAGTACATTACGTTAGTGTGGAGATTTGATGAAGTGTTTACTTAAGGGGGCGGTTCATTAGGAATTTGTTAACATTGGACTTGAAGACATCCAAGTTGTAGTCCGGAGGGAAGCAGGCAGACGGAACAGAGTTCCACAGGCGTGCAGTTCTAAGAAAGAAGCTTTGTTCATGGAATCCGCGTTTTGATTTAGGCACAGATATAGAGTGGGGGAAATTTTTCACAGTGGATTCAGCTAGACGGGTGTTTTTCGTGAATGATTGGCGAGGGGGGACCAGGGATTGGAGTTCAGACGAGCACCTGCCATGAAAATAACGATAAAACAAGGATAGGCTCGCAACGTCTCTTCTGTGGGAGAGGGGTTGCAGGGTAGAGAAAAGGGCATCCCCCACTAAACCACGAAGTCTATTTTGTACTCTGTCAAGGCATGATAGGCTGTTTTGGCAGCTCCTGCCCAGATATGGCAACATTATTCCATCCTTGGACGTACTTGGCTTTTATATAGATAGTGAATTGCATCAGTAGTGAGATATCTTCTGGAGCGGTAGAAGGATCCCACCATCTTTCCAGCGACCTTGGCAACAGACTTGATGTACATGTTCCATTTCAGATCAGGAGTAAAGGTCAAACCCAGAAGCTTGTCAAAACACGGGGCCTCACCCAGACGAGAGCCAGGTTTAGACTTTTTTCTGGGTAAGCCTTCTAAACTCTTCATACCTCATGGAGTTCTTAGAAAGGCTTGATTTTTGGCAAGTCTGTTTGGTGTCCAGGAGATTGAACGCTGGTGGTGGTATCTCTTTAATTTAATTTCCAAATGAATATTATTGATAACAATAAATATGCTTATGTGACATTTTCATTAATAAGTAATCAACAAAGCAAATAATCGTCTTTATACATGTGCAGGTGTGTTTATACGGGTCTTTTTTATTCTCTTCACCGACGCCCCTTTTCAATGAAGAGAAGCATCCAAGTAAACCCAAGTTCTGTTTTCTATTTTAATATGCAGAATAGTATTGTATATACAGCAGCATTCTCCCTATGCAGGGAATTTCTAGGGAATGTAAAATCCACAAGTGGACCCCAGTTGCATGTAAATCTCCCGACGGCGTTAGGTTTTTACAGTTCTTGCAGGGAGGTGTCGACGTACTCTTACATAGAGCGTCAGTTATTCTCAAGTGGTCACCCGTTGCGTACTGGCTATTTAACATAGCGCAGACACGCGTATGCAATTGTATGCGAAATGACGTCACCGGTAATGAAAAAAAAAAGAAGACTATATAAAAGAGAAAGAGACTGGTCACGTTAGGGACGTGCAGTACAGAGCGATGTAACGTTTGAGATCATGTGGGTGACATCACGGCTGTAAACAATGAGGAAAGAAATATCGTTGTTACAAAGAAAAAAAAATAGTTGGAGTTCTTTACTGTTCTTGGTCTCCTTTGCGATGTAAACTGCGATTCCAATGTGTTCATTCCCGGACAACGTTACAGCTAGGCTCAACGTTACTTAACTTCAGTAATCCAGGACCAGATTAAGCCCTAAGCACTTTCCTACTCTAGGTGCAACCTTTTTCTCATCCAGCCTTCTAAATCCTTCATACATCACCGAGTTCTTGAAGGGCTTACTTTTTGGCTTGTCTCTTTGGAGTCCAGGAGATTGAACGCTAGTGGTGTTATCATTTTTTATCCTTACTTGATTGACTTCTACAAAAATAATGGTGAATATTCGTCTATTCCTTGATACAAAAAGAAGAGGTCCTTGAGTGTTAGTCCATCCCTTCCCATCCCAAATCGATTATTACTTGAAAAATAAAACTAAACGTTAATATTAGAAAATGTCACTTGCGCCAACTGACACGTATTATTTCTATTAATGGAAATAATTAAATGTGAGTGAGAGATTTTCTGCACAATAGACCATTGGAAACAACTCTTCGTGAAATGGTTAATGCAATTACCGTTGTTGGATATCTAATACTACCCCTCCGTCCCCATCAACCACGTGAGGTAAGTGGTGGTGGTGGCCGCCGGCTTGTCCAGTCTAAAGTGTTCTATTGATCCGTTTAGCCGGTCGGAATGCGTTCGGACCACTGCCAACTCGTGTTTGGGTAATTGTAACAAGTTTTTCCTCTAATCTCATCGAATCTTGCATCTAATTTTAACGTGAAATCCGTGCGTCTAGTCATGTGATTAGTCACGTGATTCGATATCAACGACTGCCAAGAAAAATTTGAGCGTCGGATCTCAGCTATTTTTGGTGCGAAATCCACAATAAAAATCGAACGCACTAGCACAAACTGTGAGCTGTTCGGACAGGATTTTACTTCTCACAGCAGGCGTACTACTACTACTACTACTACTACTACTACTACTACTACTACTATTATTATTATTATTATTAGTAGTAGTAGTAGTATTAGTAGTAATAGTAGTAGTAGTTGTTGTAGTAGTAGACGTAGTTGAAGTAGAATTAGTATTAGTAGTACTAGTTTTATTATTAGCAGTAAAATACAACTTAAGCAATACTATTATTAGCAAAGAGTAAAGAAGGTTGTGATGGTGTATTGGATGCCGACGCAGTTTCACGACTCGTTGATCCGTGTTCAAATCTTGTCCGGTTCGAAACTGCTTCATATGCCGTTTTCTAATTTAGAATCTAGACAGTTTTCACAGACACACGCAACTCATTGACTCATTGTCGTCTGTCAATCTGTATGAATTTATTGAAATATTCCAGACCTTTCTCATTGAAATTTTTTCTAATATGATAAACAATGAACATTTACCCTAATCACTAACGTTTAATGAAATATAATTTGTATAAATGAACAGAGACGCTTTGATTAGGATTCGCTTCCCCTTTGTAACTCACGGCTCTTTATTAATAGATCCAGACTTTTTCATTTGATTATAAAACCTGCAAACCCTATACAATGAAAACATTTCTCTGAAATACCAAGATTAATCATTGGTCGTATCTTCCGCTTGGTACAGGTTGCGAACACACGTAACTTATTTTTCGCCATTCTTTCCGATCCAGGGCGATTGGTTGATAGATGTCCAATCGAAAACATTTTCTCTCCTCAATCTCCTCGTCTTTCCGCAACCTCTTTTGCCTTCTAACGTACCCTCAAAGCATAGCTTTGACAGACCTGTGATTGATCGTTTGTACATGGCTTACTTTGATTTTATAAAGTAGAGAAGGTAAGGAATTAGCTTGACAGAGGGGGGGATATTTTGGTTTTATAAATACCGAGATAACACTGATCAAATCATAAAAAAACGCACCAAAATTTCTGACTCTCCTCTAAAAACTCTAAAACATTTAATATGGGGTTTTTCTTAAGTTTAACTCAATCCTAAAACTAAGTAATATTTTAGTATGTATTTTATGTTATTAAAATAACCCTAGAGAAACACGCGTTGATTAACGCAGTTTTAGTATATATTTTTGTACTGGGCGGTTGACTACTTATCAAAGTTAAAATCCACTCGAGGATGCACGTTATTGAATTATTGCAAGCTGAAGAAACCTTATGAGAAAATCGATGATGATTGATGAGGGGAACCAAGTTCAGATCATTGTGAGGACGGTTATTAAATTGATTGACATTGAATGCGAACACGACTATATCGTAATCCGATGGGAAGCAGTTCCATGATAATGTATTAGATAAATGGGAAGCTCTTGCAAAGAATCTTCATTCGTGGAAAAGTACATTTTCTGTTGTTATGCGAGGAGACGAGTTCTTACTGTGAATGTCTTAAAACGACGAAGCAAAGATTAGAGCTCAGTCGAGCACTTTGTACAGATATACGATAGGGCAGATAGAAACTCTTATGTACAAATTAGATCGTGAGACTTTAGCATCACGTATCAGGCAAGTGCTCGTCTGAGCTTCAATCTATGCCCCCCCTGCTAAAATTTCACAAAGAACACTCGTCCAACTGAAACCACTATCAACGATTTCCCTCCACACTTTATCTGGGCCTAAACTTAAACGCGGATTCCAAGAACAAAGCCTATTTTTCAAAAATGCACGCCTGTGGAATACTTTTCCGTTTCTTGCTTTCCAACTGACTACACTATGATCGTCTTCAAGTCCAGCGTAGACAAATTCTTGATGAGCCGTCTCTTGAAGTAATCTAATTTACCAAATTTCAACTACTAACACTCATTTACTCTTATCTTCGAGTGGCTTCCGGGTCTTGATAAGTGGTGACTCCTTTGTAAAAAAATGAAATGAGGTTGATGAGTTAACATCAACACATGACCTCTTCAAAGCCATTTTTGTCTACAATAAGTTAATAGTTGATTTTTCAAGAATGTGTTGGTAAATATTAAATTTTCTGGTATTTAGTGAAAGGGAAAAGGTCTCTGTATATCTTCATGTATATTCGGAACGTTTTTTTGTCAATCATTGTACGAAATATTCATCGTAAATAATTCCTGTTCTCCTTTCGTGAATTCCATATGCACGTGAAATGTACAAACAGATGAAGATTGGCATCTTTAATTAAAAGTATGTCAGAGTGATTTGGATGCGAGGGAAGATACATCAATTGATGCGACACTCTTTCCGATTTTGGAACAACTTGCATTCTTTCTTGCAATGACTCGTGCTCAAAATATTTGCCTATCTGAAGTAGTAATGGAAAGTTCTAACACTTTTCCCGATTCCGATACCATTACCAATTCTTTTCTAAATTCCAGATTCTGATACAATTACTAATTGCTTTCTAAATTCCCGATAAAATTACCAATACTTTCCTAAATTCACAATACAATTACCACTTCTTTTATAAATTCCCAAAGGCAATTACCAGACCCTGTCCAAATTCCCGATTCCGATACAATTACTTATTTTTTCTTAATTCCCGATATAATTACCGATTCTTTTATAAATTAACGATGCAATTACAGATTTTTAAAAAATTCCTGATACAATTATTGATTTAAAAAACGTCCCGATACAATGACCGATTCTTTTATAAATTCATAAATTCCAGCTACATGGCCTTCGGGACAAGATCAAAGTGCAGTATCTGTTCTTCAGATGCTGCACTTCTATTTCTTGTTCTCTTTCGGTGGAGGAGAAATCCTTCTCGACTGAGACAATTTTTATTTTTGTACCTCTTCTCCACGTTAAAAAACGACCCTGGTGTCTAACTCTGTCCCGTGGGGAGGCATAGTAAATAGGTACAATTATCAATTCTGTTATAAATTCCCAATACTATTACCGGTTTTTAAAAAATTACCAATACAATTACCAATTCTTTTATAAATGCCCGATACAGTTACCGATTCTTTTATAATTTTTTTCAATTACATTTTCACCCCAAGCAAGGCACGTTACTACTTTGATGTACTATCAGGGACATAAGCTAGAGGGGTACTATGTGGGGACTTGGGCAGCAAGATGTCGGTTCACGTTAAACTTGGACTTCTGAATATCAGTACAGTTAGGGAAGCAGGAACCCGGAAGGGAATTCCAAAGTCCAGTGGTTCTAGAGAAGAAACTACTTACAGTTCGCCGGAGCATTCACCATTTTACAGAACAGGCAGAGAGATGCTACATTTCGTCGATGGGACAGAGGCTGAAGCTTAGATGACAGTTCAGGACCTATTACGTTGGCGACTCTCTTTTGAACCTTGTCTAGGTGTGAGAGACTAGTAGCAGATGCACCAGCCCAAATATGACAACAATACTCCATACATGGGCGAATGGTGGCCTTATAGAGGTACAGGATACTTTCGGGCGTTAGTAGCTTTCTAGCACGGTAGAGAGAACTTATCTTTTTCACAGCGGCCCTGGCAATGCTCTCAATGTAATTTTTCCAACTCATGTTTCATGTGAACGTTAGGCCGAAGAGTTTAAAAGATGTACTTTCAGATAAAGAGTCTTTGGCCATTGCTATTGGTGGTAGAGAAGGTTTCTTGTACTTATTGAAGGAAACAAGTTTAGTCTTGGCAGCATTGAATGTGCCCATCCATTTTTTCCCCATTCTATTACATATTGTAGGTCATCCTCTAGTGTTTCTGTTATTTCTTTAGATATGTGTTCATTTGTTTTCCTGTCGTGTCTGTTAAAGAACGTGGTGTCATCAGCATATATACCCATCTCACAGACAATTTTGTCAGGGAGGTCATTTATGAATATTAGGAATAATAGAGGTCCAAGGATAGACCTCTAAGGCACTCCCGCATTTATATCATAATGTTTAGATGTACGACCATCGAAGACAACCTGGCTTTTTTCTCTTATCTAAGAAAGATTTAATTATGTTAAGTATTCTTCCACTGATATCGTATGATCTGATTTTCGCGAGAAGACCTTCATGCCATACCCTGTCAAAAGCCTTCGATATATCTAGAGCTACAGCTCAATCCTCCCCTGCTTTGTCAAGTGGATAGTATATACGCTCAGAGATTACAGTTAGGATGTTTGCTGTGGAACGGGCTTGCCTAAATACATATTGTTATTCGGTCAGAAGTTTAGCATCTGTAAGGTTATGGACTAGAGCTTGGTTAATTATGGACTCAAATATTTTGGCGAAAGTGGAAGTGTATCTACCTAATTATAACTTTGAATTCCTGATGGTAATATACAATAAGATTGTACATACATTGAAGACAATTTACAATATTTGTTCAACATCATAAAAACATTTTCAAAAAATACATTAATACATTTAACTATGATTTTCACAAAACAGTTATAACTTTTTTCAAGAAAAAAAAATTCTTTCCTGTTAAATCAACAATACAAAGTCTGTTAAAAAAATTGTCCCTTTTTTTTCAAAAGACAAAAGCACACTGAAAAGCTGAAAAGTTTAACTGTGAACTCAAAAATGCTTTTCATTTCTCTGCCTCTTTTTTTGACAATAAACATATTTCATTTTCAACAATTAAAAGTACATTCCAGTTTGATACATGTTACAAAATGTTTATCGACGGATGGCCTTTAAACAATTCCGCTCTGACCCACATTTCAACAATAAAATTAATGACACCGATTTCTTTTCTTCACACTGTGTATATATAAAACTGCCTTATTATTTTTTTCACATTCTCTGTGTGTATGTGTGTATCCTTTAAAAACAAAATTCTTTTATCAATGAATTTCTAGTTACCTTATAACCTTCGTATTTACATTTCCATGTGTGTTTGTTTTTAGAACAGTCATCTGTTATGACCTGTTATTAATCTTTGAAACGTCACATATCAAAATCTTTTTTTTTCTTCTGCTTGTGTGTGATTTCCTTTTTTCTATCATTTAATTTTTAATTTAGACTTTTATTCTGTTATTTTTCTTTGCGGCATATCGACATTTTTCTTTTGTGAGAATGCACACGTTTTTTTCATTGTGTGTATGTGTGTATTTCGTCTAGCTTTTTTTTCTTTTGCGTATGTGTGTGTGTGTGCGTGTGCTTATCTTCTTTTTTCCTTATTTTTATTTATTTATTTATTTCGTCTAGCATTTTTTCTTTGTCTTTTTTTTTCAATGGACCCTTACATTGTGTTTCCGTGGTAACGCGAAGTTCTTTTTTTTTTCAATTTATTCATGTTGAATAAAAGTGGTCACGGTAACCAAAACGCAATAAAGAAACAGGACGGGGACATTCATATTGATGAGGGGAAGGAGAGAGAGACATTTATACAGTCCTGTGATTTTTCTTTTTATAACACATAACGTAGATATTTTAACACAAGAGTAATATACAATAACTAATTATTTTATAAATTCTCAATAAAATGATCAATTGTTTTCTTAATTCACGATACAATTACCAATTCTTATATAAATCTTAAATACGATTACTGATGCTTTTCCTAAGTCCCGATACAATTACCAATTCGATTTAAATTCCTGATACGATCACTAATTTTTTAATTCACGATACAATTACCGATGCATTTTTAAATCTCCGATACAATTATCAAATCTTGTAATATTCCCAATAAAATTACTTGCTCTTTTTGTAAAGTCCTGATAAAATTACTATTTTTTTTAAATTTACGATACAATTTCTGATTCTTTTCTAAATCTCCGATACAAAATACCTGATATAATCACTAATTATTTTATAATTCCGAATAAAATTTATTATGAAATTCTAAATATCGGATACAATTATCATATAATTATAAATTCCCGATAAAATCAATTCTTTTCTAAATTTCTAATACAATTACCAACTTTAAAAAAATTACGATACAATTACCGAATTTTTGTAAATTCCCCATACAATTACTATTTTTTAAATTCACGATACAAGTCCGAATTCTTTTCTAAGTTACTGATAAAATTGCAATTTTTTTCTTAATTTAATTACACACATACATTTTTTAATTCTTGATACAACTACTAATTCTTTCCCTTATTCCTAATACAATTCCTAAACTGTTTCTAAATTCCCGATAAAAAGTTCCGTTTCTCTTCAAAATTCACATTTCAATTACTAAATATTTTCTTAATTCCCTATACAATTAAGAGTTCTTATCTAAATTTCCGATACCATTTCTAATATTTTTCTATATTGCCGATACAAGTCGCAAATCTGTTTATAAATTCTCGATACAATTGCTAAATTTTGCTAAATTCTAATTATATTTCCCATTCTTTTCTTATTTTCTCAAAAAGTTAAAATTTTTATATTAATATTGTTCTAAATAAATTCCCAATACAGTTACTAATATTTTAAAAATTTCTGATGCAATTACAATTTTTTCTAAATTCCCGATATAATTATACATTCTTTTCTAAATTCCACATATAATTACTATTTTTATTCTAAATTCCTGATAAATGAGGATTCTTTTCTAAATTTCCGATAAAATTACCAATTCTTTTATCAATTCCCGATAAAATTACTAATTCTTTTCTAAAATTCTAGTACTAATTCTACCATTAATAATTTTTTCTAAATTCCCGAAAAATTACCTTTTATTATTTTGATTCCTGATACAATTACCAAATCTTTTATAAATCTTTTATACACTTACCAATTCTTTTATAAATCTTTTATACAATTACCGATTTTTTCTAAATTCACGATAAAACAACAAATTCTTTTTTAAATTTCTCATACAATTAATGATTCTTTTCTAAATTATGTTTATAATTCTTGATACAATAACGCATTTTTTTCTGAATTCCTTATACAATTAAGAATTATTTTCTAAATTAACGATTTAATTCCAAATTCTTTTCCAAATTCCCGAAAAAATATCAATTCTTTTTTCTAATTTCCCAAATACAATTACAATTTTTTAAAGTTCATGATACAATTACAGATTACTTTCGGAATTATCGATATAATTATCATTTTTTTAATCATTTGCCATACAATTATATATTTTTTCTAAATTCCTGATACAAAAAGATTTTTTCTAAATTTCTGACAGAATTACCAATTCTTATCTAAATTACCGATACAATAAATTTTTCTTTTTCTAAATTCCTTATACGATGTCACATTTTTACGTAATTTCCGACATAATTACTAATTCCTTTCTCAGTTCCCAATACAATTCCAGATATTTTCTACATTCACGTAAAAAAAAAATTAGCAATTCTTTTCGAAATTTTCGATACAAATAAAAATACTTTTTCTGAGTTGCCAATACAATTACAGATTTATTCTAAATTTCGAATACAATTACCAGTTCTTTTATAAACCTACGACACAATTACTATCTATTTAATAAATTCCTGACAAAATTACCATTTCTTTAATAAATTCCCGATACAATAACGAATTCTTCTATAATTCCCGATACAATTACGAATTCTTTTATAATTCCCGATACAATTATCAATTCTTTTATAATTCGCGATACAATTACCAATATTTTTCTAAATTCCCGATACAATTACCAATATTTTTTTAAATTTCTAATACAATAACAAATTCTTTTCTAAATTCTTGATATAATTATCAATTTTATTCTAAATTTCCTATAAAAGTCATAATTCTTTTCTAAATTCTTGATACCATTACTAATTCTTTTCTAAATTACTGATACAATTACTGTTTTTTTCTGAATTCCTGATAGAATTGCCAATATATTTGAAACCAATGACACAATTATAAATTATTTTCTAAATTTCTTATTTAATTACCAATTTTTAAAAAAATAATTCTAACAGAATTACCAATATTTTTCTAAATTTCTTATACAATTACTGATACTTTTCTAAATTCCAGATACAATTACCAATTCCTTTCTAAATTGCCGATATAATTCATATTTTTTTCTATATACCTTATACAATTACCAAATCATTTCTAAAATTTTTTATACAATTACCGATTCGTATCTAAATTTCTGATACAGTTGCCAATTTTTTTCTAAATTTCTGATACTAATATCAATTTATTTCTAAATACCTGATACAATTTCCGATTTATTTCTAATTACCGATTCTCTTCCACAATTACGGATACTTTTTAAATTCCCGATACGACGATCGATCCTGATATAATTACAGATTTTTTCTAGTTTTTTCCGATTCTTTATCATATTTCTCATCTCTAGACAATTATTGATTCTTTTCAAAAAATCGTATTCCAATACAAATAATGATTGTTTAAAATTCCCGATTTCGATAAAATAATTTATTTTGCTTACAAATCTATAAATGTTTGGATTAAAATTATTTCTTTTTTATTTCTGAATTACCGTGAAATTTCATGGAATATGCGCATTTTTTTCGCAAACGTAAAAAAAAACACTTATAGTTTATTGATTTTAGTTTTATAGATAGTTTGAAATCAATAAATATCATTCTTCTCTTATAGCAATAGCAATGAAAAATTAATTTAAGAAAATATAAGAATAAAATAAACAAACTCATTTTTTGGTATTAGAAAACAAAAACAATTTTTCTGTTAACGATACATCCACAATTCCCAATTTTTACGATTCCCGATTTCGGTTAAATCATTCAGATCAAATAAACAACTAAAGCAATTTCGAAATATTATTTATTAAATTCAATCTTTTAGTAGAGTACTAGCAGACCGCCCGGTGTTGCCCGGTATGGCCTTTCGTGAAATACGCATAAATATTATATTTGAAGTAATACAGAAACTGTGACATGTGCATGCGAATATTATGTTCTTTTCTAAACAGTTCACTTCTTGTATTAAAAAATACTCGAGCTGAAATCGCAAACAAAACCTATAGACAACGAGCCAAGTACTAGTAGCATTAGACCAACGTGACACGAATTTTAAAAAGTGTTTTCAAACCTTCTTATTCTTAAAACAAGTAATCTGTAATGTGAACTATTCACGCATGCGCATTCGTGAAACAGTAAACAGATAAAAATCCGAAAACTCCCACGTATTAATTTTACAATTTTGACCCCCTAAACAGCCCTTTTTCCGGATGAAAACAAATTAAAACAGTTTCCACACGTCTGAATGTCAATTCTGTAAATCAAAAATCCGTTGAATATATAGGTTGAGAAGTGTCCTCACGTACATTCACATTCTCACTTTTATAGACATATGGATTTAATCGAAGTTGGTGCCATTTTTACTGGTTAAATTTTAAGATATTTCAAATATGGACTCTTTGCAAAAAGTTCATTTTCGTTTTAGCCATAATGCATGTTGCAAAACGAAAGATTAAACGATTGATTTAATTGGAAAATAAGTTTGAGGTCAAGGTCTGCCCATATTGTCGATATAAACGAAACACTTTTAGCGAGATAAGAGACGAGCGAACGGATAATTTTGCATAAATTATTGACGAACTATTCAAATATTTCAGTATGTGTCTAAAAAGAGTTATACATGCTTTTATTAAATTGAATTTGCTAAATTAAAAAAAAAACAAAAAAACAAAAAACAAAAAAACAAAACAAAGTTGTTTTTTTTTGTTAAAAAATAACGTAATTCGTTAAAACAGAGAACATAGACGAGGGTCGCCTATTGGAATATAAACTGCATATCTATCTATCTATCTATCTATCTATCTATCCGTATATATATATATATTTGATAGTGAATAAATGACAAAAAAAAATCTATATTCCAAAATTGATGATGTTGACCATTTTATAATTTATTCCTTTAATTAAGTTGGCATTTACCATCCTGGAAAGTATTTGTTTTGTAGCGCAAAATCAATCGCTTAATTATTCTATCAATCAGTGAATCTATTATGCCCTTAACTCCTCAGAAGAAATAGTAACATTCAATCCGTCAAAAGAAAATAAAGTGCGATTTGACATGATTAAAATCCGAAAATTAGGAGAGAAGCTACAAATACCTGTTAATATGTTTCTATTACGCCATTTTGAATATATATATATATATATATATATATATATATACATACATATATATATATGCATATATATACATATATATATATACGTATATATAGATAGATATTTCTTAACAGTTCAATATTAAAATTTGAAAAATCGTTGGGTACTCGGGTGTTTTTGGGTGTGTGTGGTCGGTCGGGGGTGTTAATGCAAACCTAAGAATAAGCAAAGTAAAAAAAAAAAAAACAACAGAAAAACTTTACGTGGAACATGGCTTAAATAACACTGGTTCAATATTTAAATTTAAAAAATCGAAAAAAAAAGACATCTCACACCACGATTGGAACCCAAAACGTTTTGATAATGATCCAACGCTATAACCAACTGAGCTAACACGACGTAAATGAAATTTAGTTAGTTCTTCAACTATTTAAACTAAATCAGGTCATGACGTCATCTGACGCATGCGTACAACCGTCGTCATGAGAGGACGGTTTGTGTTGACCCCCCTAGAAAATTGTCGATTTCAGGGTGAAAAAATTAACGTTTTGGGCCAATTTTTTCGATATTTTTCGGGCGAAAGATTGAGCCTCAATATGATACCAAGTTTTTTAATTTTCGTTCTGTCTGTCGAAAGTTTTTAGCGACACACAAACACACATAATACATAAATACATGCATACATACAAACATGCATACACACCTTTTCTCTTTTATATATATAGACTAGCGGAGGTACCCGGCGTTGCCTGGGTGTTTGGAGATGTGTGTTGGGGGGGAGGTAGATTAAAACAACCCTGTTAAAAAAAAACGTTCGCCGGGTGTTTGGAGGTGTAAAAGAAAAAAAAAGTTTTAGTAGAAGAGTAGGCTTGAACCCCGAACCTTTGACGCGGAGGTGGAAAGGAAATGAAAAAGAAACCCTGCGACCTAATCATCTCGACCACGGGAACAGATAAATTGAGTGTGTTAAGTTGACGTTTATAAACCGAAATTAGCAGGTGCGACAACATCAAGTTGCGTGATGCTTGACCTAGTTTTGCGCACGCGGCGATCAAAAAACTCGAAAATAGCTGGTAAAAGTCGGGTAAATTAAAGCGAAGTAAAAAAAAAAAAACGCAAAAAAACTAACGTAAGGCAAACGAACGATGTTAAATGTAAAAATCTGAAAAACAAATACAAAAAAGAAAACAGAAAAACGAACATTAAAACTTATCTGAAAAATAAAGTGGGGTGGGGGGTACCCGGCATTGCCCGAGTGTTTGGAGGGGGTGGGGGTGTTAATGCAAACCTAAGAATAAGTGAAGTAAAAAAAAACATAAAAACGAAGCGGGTGGTACCCGGGGGGGGGGGTAATCAAAACATCGAAAAAAACACAAAAAAAACTAACGTAAGGTAAACGAACCATGTTAAATGTAAAAATCGAAAAAACAAAAAAGGAAACAGAAAAACGATCGTTAAAACAAAAAAAAAACACGTGAAAAATGGCTTAAATAAGCCTGTTTCGATATCAAAATTTAAAAAATACATACATACATACATACACACACATTTTCGCTTTTTATATATATATATATATATATATATATATATATAATTTTCATTTATTTATTTTTTCTTTGCCAATATTTCGCAAATAAATAGCCTCATTAAAGTAGGTAGCCCGATCTGAGAGTTTTTTCTTTCTTCTTTTTTCCTCTTGGTATTATGGTGAAGGTAATCCCTCGGAGTAGAAAGGAATAGAAAAGTTTGTCTTCTTTCGGGTGAACCACGTGTGTTATACCCGGTTTTTCGAACGGAAGTTTAAACGAGAAGATGGTCGCTGTTGCTCTGTGAATTCTCTTCTTAGCACGGCATGGATTGAATATGTGCAAATCTTATTCTATAAGTCGAATTAAACCGCGACGAATAAATGAGTCGGTATTTTGTTTCCACTATGTCATGGAATGTTTGCTTTTATTTTCGAAGAATCGGTATTTATATTTTATATATTTAGTTTCGGTCTACATCAAATATGGCAAAGCCATATTTTCAGGGACATATTATCATTCAAACACTACCGTGTTTGAATATATGGTTAAGTGACAGTTTTAGTCATTTAGAACTGCTTAAAAGCTTCACCGCTCACTCATTTATTGACAAAATTTCAAACAATTATTACAGTTTCTAGATCAACTTCTAAGCTACATTGTGAATTTTTTTTTTCAATTTTCGTTCAGTAAAATAAAAAATTATGATTAATTTTCTAGTGTTCAAAATCGTAAAAATATGTAAGGAGGTGAGCGATGCTTTTTATTACTGATTTTCATAGAAACCACATCGCTTCACCGATTACTGTTGCTACTAATTCACTGCTGTCGCGGAAAAAGATGTAACAAGTAACAGAAAATGAAAGCATGAAAGGGGAATAATTGGGGGATTTTATTGAAAGCGGACGAGTGACGTACATTGTTATTACATATGTGTTTATGGGGGCAAAAAAAAAATAAGACTGAAATTAAACAAAGAACAAGTGAATTTATTGGAAGCCTGGAAAAATCTTGAAAAATCTTGAATTACAATAGAAAAATGCGAGTATGAAAAATAATAGTGTTAAGCTTAAACATGGCAACGTAAAGAACTAGTTGTAAAAACTGGAAAAAAAGGACAAGTTATTCTAGTAAAAAATATAATAAATTTATAGTTTAAAATATTGCAGCAGTAAGCATGTTTTTTAAATTCAATTTATAACATTAGATAATAAATTCTTAATGCTGCAATATTTTAAGTTATAAATTTATTATATGTGTTACTAGAATATCTTGTCCTTTTCTTTTCCAGTTTTAACAGCAGGTCATGTTTCCTGTGAAAGTTAGGCCGAGGAGTTTAAAAAATGTACTTTCAGATAAAGAATTTTTGGCCATTGCTATTGGTGGTAGAGAAGGTTTCTTGTAGTTATTAAAGGAAACAAGCTTAGTCTTGGCAGCATTGAATGTGACCATCCATTTTTGTTTCCATTCCACTACAGATTGGAGGCCATCCTCTAGTATTTCTGCCATTTCTTTAGATATGTGTTCATTTATTTGAATTCAAGCCTGCGCGAATCCCGTGTGCAGAAACGAATTTACGTACTTTTGTAAGGGTAAAAGAGAAAAACAATAGCATTAATGTTTGGTGAAATTTTGGTCAGGTATCTTCAGCCAACCTGATCTGCTAATACGCAATGTTACAACTCCGGGCAACAGTGGACTTTGGAAGCAATCGTAATTATGGAGCAACTTCATATTCTCCACAACCTCCAAATCGGGCATGACTCCTGGATGTCTTCTAAGTTCATAACCAGCACCATACAATATGGAGAAGTAAGCGTTCGATAGAACTTTGGCCCATCTTTACACTGTCGGGCGACGGTATGCAGTTTAGGAACTGATTTATGTTTTGGTGCAAAAATATTTAATAGTTGTGAATAGAAACTGATTATTGATTAACCAATATAAGGAAAAGTCAATATTATATTCTGATTGAAGAGAATAGTTTGGGAGAGGCATTTGTTATACATTACAAGCGTAACATGCATTGCAATGGAATTTAGAAAATCATGCAAATAAACAATAATATTTAAATAGAAATCCAACACCGTTTTATTCTCATCAGTTGTGTATTGATTAACGCGTAGCTTTAACATTACTCATGTTAATGCGCGCTTTAGTACGCATGCGCACACAGGCGCAGATGTAGGCACGCGTGCACCTTAATTAAAAGGTCTTTTATAGTTCCGATTTTGTTCGTGCAGTTTTAATATTTGTTTAATTGTGTGCTTCTTCCCGTCGAAAAATAATTCACTTAATAAAACAAAATCGATTATTTGTTTCTTTTTTATATATTTTTTTACCAACACGACATGCTGCCCTTAAAACGTAAAAGGGCTGCTCAAAATTAAAGGGCAGATTTATATGGTGCATCCTTGTGCAACGAGATATTTGTTTGCATTATTTTTAAATTTCTGTATGTTGATTGTACTAGGTAGCAGGGAACAGAGAGGGAATTCCAAAGTCGAATTCCAATCGAAGAGAAAAGAATTTATTAGAGGAGTGAATGGCCTTCTACAATGAAAGGATTAGATCTTGATACTTGTTGGAATTTATGGGGAATATTTAGATCGAGTGGTCACAAGTGAAGCAAGTTCATCAGAACACGTTTCGTGGAAGTAATTGTAGATGAAGCATAGAAAAACAATACTGTGGTGATGAGACAGGAGCTAAACTTTTGCAGACAGTGTGAGCTATATTAGGTTAAAGACTCTGTTTTTGCACTTTCTCAAGATGGTGGCTTTGTAGATGCATAAGATACTGCCAGGTGTGAGAAATTTTCTACCCTGGTAAAGGGAGCCCATCTTCTATTCTGCAGACTTAGTACTATTTTCTATGTATTTATTCCAATTCATGTTACTTGTGAATGTTAAGCCGAGGATGTAAAATCTTGGTCTCAAATTAAGGGTTCCACAATCGTTGGTTGGTAAGGTTTCATAATTGTTGAAGAAAAAAAGGGTTGGTTTGCTAACATTAAATGTCCCGATCCAAAAATTACAAAATTCAAATACAGATTGGATATGATTTTCCATGAATTCAGCCATTGCATTGAATGTGTTTTATAGTTTCATATTTTTTTCTGATTTTATTATTAAATAATTTCGTCCATCCTCATTTATATGTAAATAGCCTGGGTGCCCAGCGTTGCTCAGGTGTTTGGAGGTGTGTGTTGAGCAAAAATAAAAAAAGGAGTTGTAGTAGGCCAGCAGGTTCGAACCCGTGACACAAAGGCGGAAAAAATTGGTATGTGTAAGAGTGTTGGTTGAGCAAAAAAATAAAAAATAGGAGTAGTAAGCAGGCTTAAACCAATAACGCGCCAGAGAAAAAAAGAGGAGAAAAAATAAACAAAAAACTAATCTTATCGATGCACCTACCGTGGTTGTGACGTCACAGCCTTTTATGCAATGTCGTTGATGCGAGGTTTTGCAAAAATGTCAGCGAAAAAAGCGGCCCTCCTTGTAGAAAACTGCTGGTTACCTTTAATGCATCCAAAACCAAACTCCTGTCCTTACATCATCAACGCTCTGATCCCTATCTGGCATCAATTGGGATGGATGGCTCTCCTCTGGGTGAGGCCCCGTATTTTGACAAGCTTCTGGGTTTGACCTTTACTCCCTTCGCTCCTTTCCGTTTTTTTTTTTATCTCTTCCCCTAATCACCTCTCCTTTTTTGCGCCCAGTAACTTTTCTTTCGGGAAATACATACGCAACTCAAGTCGGCGTAAGGGAAATAATTCTGTAAACAACAACAACAACAACAACAACAACAACAACAACAACAACGACGACGACGACGACGACGACGACGACAACAACGACGACGACGACAACAACGACGATGACGACGACGACGACGACAACAACAACAACAACAACAACAACGACGACGACGATGACGACAACAACAACAACAACAACAACAACAACAACAACAGGGTTACTTCTCTTTATATAATAGCATCAAAGGATATGTGTTCATTGGAGCAAACAATTGTTTGGGCTTTTACTAATATATATATATATATATATATATATATATATATATATATATATATATATATATATACATATAAAGCTCAATATATGTGTATTTTAATTTTCTTTATTACGGGAACTCGTCAGTGCTCACATGTAAACAAAAACAAAAATAATAAAAAAATAACATAAAGAAAAGGCGACTTCCACTAGAAATAGTTTAGAATCCAATCAGTCAGTTTTTATTTAAAGGCTTTTTTTTCTGTTTTATAACGCCTTTCTTTGACGGTATAAGCGACAACAGAACTTTTCAACAAATATATTAAGTTTTTATTCTGTGTGATAGAAAGAGTTTGAATAATTATATATATATAGTATGTGTACAAAAATATCAGGTAGTTGATGTACAAAATCGCAAGTGTGAGAGCTCAATGCATATATAAGGGCAGAAGGAAAAACTCCAATACAAAAATAAAAATTATGATTAGATTCGACTAAATTTGTGTTGGATTCTTCCCTCTAACTTTATATATATATATATATATATATATATATATATATATATATATATATATATATATATATATATATATATATATAGTAAGTTATAAAATATATATGGCGATTAAGCTACACAGAATATTCCGCGTTTCATCCACGCTAGGATTCATCAGGCTTATGCGGGTATTTTTTGGTTGTCTCGCTATTTCATATACATACCTACTATTGAGTTTTTAGTTAGCCAATCAGCTCTCTAGTTTCTACCGCACTCTTCCTAATTCCCCAATGAGCAGGCACTTACAGGATAAATGCCCAGCTGACCTCCGGTTGACCCGTTCCTTTGTGTTTGCTATTTTAGTAGGTAGCGTCCTGACCTATTTGAAACCTAGGTTAAATGTTTTTTAATGTTATATATATATATATATATATATATATATATACACATACATACATATATATACATATACACACATACACACATATATTATACATATATATAAATATATATATATATATATATATATATACAAATTATATCTTGATAACATTACATATCACATATGGCTATTTAACTTCCAAATATGAAATGGTTTTACTTTTAGCTATTATATATCCTGAGTTACGTCGATTAAAAGATATTAACTTTGTGAGTGTTTGTTGTGTATTTATCAAGTTCATCTGGACATTATAATAAGAATTTTAATTTTCTTTCCTTTTATTGGTTCCAATTTTTAAAAATCTTTGTATCAGCGGTATAAGTTGAAGCATTCCACTGCAAAACGCGGTAAACGCCATTTTGGATAGTGCAAAATTACCGCAACAATACGATTTGGTGTTAGACAATCGATTAAAATTATTGTTTTTAATGAAAATAAACGTTTACGATCGAATTGTAGATTTGAACGAGTTCTCTTTATAAAGCCATATTTCCTGATTTTAATAAACCAAACTTTTGCATGAGTTGTTACTGATTTTTATTTTTTTTCGTTGTGTTTTTCGTATCGTTGTTTTTATAAGTTTTATTTTATTATTGTGACACATTTTACTGTGGGTTGTTTTGATTTCCCATTTCCTTGGTGTTTATTTGGATGGGGAAGAAAATGCTATGGTTGAAACCCCGATGTAAACGTCTTTCCCTTTCTCCTCTCTTTACTTTTCCTTAAATCTTGATTCAGATATATGCATTTCGTTCTGATGTCATGCTCACACCCACAGCTTAAATGCTGATGTAATATTAGCTTGACAAGTGAGTCGTCAGTATATGTCATAGCTTGGCCATTTAAATGAGTGAACCAACGTCGACGTTATAGTAAAACCTAACAGAAAGTAGGAAAGTGCCTGTCAGGATTATACAAGACTACCCTTGGTTATCGCTGGTAAAAGCTGAAAGCAGTGATTGTGTTTTTCACCTGCTTACTTGACTGTACTAACATGCAGTTTAAGTGTAATGTGAATAGACATCTTGCTGCTCAACTCTCTACATTGTGTCCTAGTCTTTTACGCCCAAGTGGTACTGTGCCTTGTTTGGGTATAAAAAACAGTAAAAAATGTAAAAAATAAGGCTTACACAACTTAATTCAACCTTTTACTCCTGCTAATAAATAACTGAATAAAGAAATTGATCGAATTTGGGAAATTTGTGAAAATTCATAGTTTTGCACTTTAAGTTTCAGAATAGGTTATGTCGAAAAACTCAGTACGCACAGTTAAGAAGTGGACGCGGTATTTCCTAAACTAAACCACATGAAACCACTTATTTTATCAAGAAAAAATAAAAAAATAATTAACTTTTATTTTACATTTTTATAAATATCTTTTTTTGATATTTTAAATATATTCATATGGAAATATTTTATTTCGAAAAAGTAATTTAAACTTTTATAGTTTACATTTCCATAAATATGTTTTGAAAAAAATATTTATATTTCGTTTTGAAAAAATATTTGTATTTCGTTTTGAGAAAAATATTTGTATTTCGTTTTGAAAAAATATTTGTATTTCGTTTTGAAAAAAATATTTGTATTTCTTTTTGAGAAAAATATTTGTATTTTGTTTTGAAAAATTATTTGTATTTCGTTTTGAGATAAATATTTGTATTTCGTTTTGAAAAAATATTTATATTTCGTTTCGAAAAATTATTTGTATTTTGTTTTGAGAAAAATATTTGTATTTCGTTTTGAAAAAATACTTGTATTTCGTTTCGAGAAAAATATTTATATTTCGCTTTGAAAAATTATTTGTATTTCGTTTTGAAAAAATATTTGTATTTCGTTTTGAGAAAAATATTTGTATTTCGTTTTGAAAAATTATTTATATTTCGTTTTTGAAAAAAATATTTGTTCCTGGTTTTGAAAAATAATATCATTTTGATTTTGCAAATAATATTTGTATTTCGTTTTGAAAAAAATATTTGTATTTCGTTTTGATAAAATATTTGTATTTCGTTTTGAACAAAATATTTCTATTTTGTTTTTGAAAACAAAAAAAAAAATTTTTTGTTCCATATTTACTGATCGGTAAACCGAGTCCTCTTTCCGGCGTCTTAACTTTGCGTACTGAATTTTTGAACATAGTCTCAGAATAATAAGCAGAAATTATGTATTTTTATTCGAGAGCTACAACCAACACAACAAAATAATTTCCTTCATATGAATTAAATTACTTGATCAATTTACGTGATGTTTTGTGTTGGATATTTTCTTTCCGTCACGAGTACATAAATTATACAGAGTTTTATCTATTTTTATTCATAGGAAAGATTCTGGACAAGTATCCAAAATACATATACGCTAGTTCCCTAACCCGTGATAATACATAGAAGTTATACTCTAAATATCGTAAAGATTTCGGTTTCGCAGATTATTGCGTAAAAATTCAAGATACAAAAAAAAAAAAACATATTCTGAAAAAACAAAAAACAAAAAAAATAAGACGTTTCAAAATTGAAAATAACAATTCTGAAAAAATCATTACATAAGAAAAAATATCGATCATCGCGCAAATTATTATTCAGTTCTTAGTTAAAAGAAATCTATAAAAATCGCTTCAAACTCATTAAATCTTAAATCTAATTTGTCTTCCAAGCGCTGGTGCCAGGAGCAAGTTACTCGCTATAGCACCCCCCCACACACATATATATATATAATGAAACAGAGTTTGCTCGTTAACAAATATGTAAGTGTACAAGAATGTTAACATTGTAAAAACATTAAGGTATGTACGTGACGTGACGTATGAACAAAAACACACGAAAGTCTTGTTGATTTATTTTCTTTTATATAACATTTATCCTGTTTTGATGTATCCCAACCCCTCGGATTTTTTTGTTATGCATTTCTTTAAAAAATACCCATTTCTTAACAGACCGTTTCATTTACAGTAATAATGCGACGTTATATATATATATATATATATATATATATATATATATATATATATATATATATATATATATATATATATATATGTGTGTGTGTGTGTGTATGTGTGTGCGTATGTGTGCGTATGTGTATGTGTGTGTCTCTGTGTGTCTCTGTGTGTGTGTGTCTCTCTCTCTCTCTCTCTGTCTTTTCCCTTTTTTTTTCATTTTTCTTAAACTTTTTCTTCTAGGGGATGGGACATCCAACCAGATGTCTGACATTTACCCCTATTTTAGTGAGTCCAACCAAGAGATCTTTTCAGGATTCTAGCCGTCCCTTTCAGTGCAATCGTTTGTATTTCACTTGCACTTGGTTCACCGGGTATGCTTGCTGAGTGTGTGTGTGTGTGTGTTATGACTTCCATGAGTGTAACTAATTAGTAGAATCGGTAACTAATCAAAAGGAAAGAATTGCAAACATTAAGAAAAGTATACCCGTAGATAATTGTAGGATTATTGAGACCTGTTGAAGAACTGAAAGTCGATACATAAATTATTATATGCCCTTATAGCATTTTATGTTGATACATGAATATATATATATATATATATATATATATATATATATATATACATTTGCAAATACTTTACGCCTGATGAACACTTACGAGGAAATAACGCGGAAAATACTGTTTAGTTTATTGCGACATATATTTATATAACTCCCCCCACACACACATATGTTTGTGTTTGTGAGTGTGTTAGAGAGAATGAGAGAGAGGGGGGGGAAGGGACTATATTCATATAGGTTTTTACTTACCAGTAAAAGAATTTTATATATATATATATATATATATATATATATTTAAGAGGGTGTAGACATCAACTATTGTAGGTTTTTCCGACTTTTATCATTTTTTAATATTTAAAAATATTTTTATAATGCGTTTCAAGCCTTGCTCAGCTCTCTTCAGATATTTTTATATAAAGTTTTTTTCAAGGTAATGTCTTTTTGGAAAGCATTTTTCTCTGGCAACACTGATTGTGTTTTTCAGGAAATATATATATATATATATATATATATATATATATATATATATATATATATATATATATATAAGCTTGTGTGTTTGACGGCGATTGACTATACATAAGTTTGCTTATTGGTAAAAGAATGATATGTATATATATATATATATATATATAATATAAAGCTGAAAGCCTGTGTGTGTGTCTGATCACGAATATTCTCCTATATGGTTGACTATTATAGAAAACTGAGCATATATAATGATAGAAGATGTATCGAGACACAGGAATGGGTATGCTTGATCTGGCATAATGATGATTCATTAAGATTGTGGAGTCTGCGTAGCGCCGGGTCCACAAAGTATGGAAATAAAAAAAAATAATAAAAAAAAGGTTTACAAGTGTTTTTGATATAGATGTACATAAGAATACTTTGATAAGTATGTTTTAATTTAAATCGGCTGGTATTATACAATTGTGGGTTCTGCGTTCGCGCCTGGCCTCCATAGAATTGAAATAGGCACAAACTTTATAAAGGAATTTTCATATCTATCTGCGTAAGTATACTTTGATAATTATGCTTCAGTTTGAAGAAATATGGTATAATAAAATTATGACCTCCATAGAATGGAAATATGTCAGAAATTATAATAAGATTTTTTAACATAGATCCACAGAATATTGTTATAAGTGTTTCAGTGTGAACAGGTATGGTATAATAAATTATGGGGTTTATCTATTTTATTTTTACTTTCATCCTATTTTGCTTTGGTTTTGATATCCTCAAATTCGAAGCTATCTCTTTACAACCTTTCCTTTTCATAACCTATCATACTTTCATAAATCAGAGTCCATTTTCTGTAAGCTGTTTTTGAACCCAGTCAACGACGGGTACTTTTGCTAGTATATATATATATATATATATATAAGCTGGTGTGTTTGACGGCGATTGACTATATTTACACATAATTTTGCTTTTTGGTAAAAGAAGGGTATATATATATATATATATATATATATATATATATATATATATATATATATATATATATATTTATAAATGTGTGTGTATGAGACTATATTTCCATCCAATTTTACTCACTCGAAAAGAATGATTTGTGCTTTTCATGTCGTTTTTCAAATAAATTTATGAGAAAACATTAACATCTTCGACATTACCCAAACAACATTTACTTTTCTTTCTTTTAGGATCTTTGCACAAGTCGATATTTCTTATAGGAAGAAAGAATGCCAAAGCGTATTTGTAAATTATTTTAATTCATTGCAAAATCAATAAATCAGATAACGTTCGATTTTTCTCTAAAGAGAACTGGTAGATGACTCAATCAATGTTCCGTCTCACGTACATAATTATGCTTCGGTTTTTAAAGAATTTTCGAAATACACTTTCTTGCTCATCGCCGACATTTGTTTGCCCTTCTAAATGTGTAACGTTTTCTAGATGTAAATACTAGCAGCATATATGCTGTAGGGCGGGCGCGATGTACGAGGCGGCTTCAAGAAGTTTCCAGGCTGTTACGTATGGGCACCTTTATTGATAGTACACACACGGAACACTAGCCCCTTTCGAAATAATTTCATCCGACTGCAATGCACGTTGTATCGTTCCAACAACGTCTGGAAGGCTTCACGGAAGCCTCCTTCTGTGAGCGTGTCAATAACCCTCATCGCAGCCTCTTCATCAAACTGTAGTCTTATTGTCTCTATAGGCACACGACGGTCCTTTTCTATGAAATTCTTTTTTTGACCCATCAACTCTCGTGTTAAAAAATTTTCACTTGGCTTTCGGGACAAGATCAAAGTGTAGTATCTGTTCTTCAGATGCTGCACTTCAATTTATTGTTCTCTGTCAGTGGAGGAGAAATCCTTAACGACTGAGAAAATTTTTATTTTTGTTCCTTTTCTCCACGTTAAAAAACGACCCTGGTGTCTAACTCTGTCCCGTGGGGAGGCATTGTAAATAGGAACTCTCGTGTTCTGACTTCCTTACTTCTCCCATATTTTTCATCATTCTTCAAAGGCAACTGCCTTTCTTGAATCTTTTATGCCACTCAAAAAAATGCTCATTTCTTGCAAGACGGTCCAACGCAGTCTGAATCATTCCATACTTTTCTTTGCATTTTTCAAGGTTAAATCAGAATTTTATTGCGTATCTTTCTAAAACTAAACTGTTCTCACGTCTAGATTGCATTTTTGAAATTCATCAACTGCGACAATCAGGCTTTATTAGGGTGTATTCCAATTGCTGCTGTAGCTGTTCATTTTAACCTGAAATCATAAAAATTGATCAGTCATCTCATAAGATGCATAACAGTACCATTTTACGGCAATGCCTGTACAAAAAAGTCTGGAAACTTATTGAAAGAATCTCGTATTTAAAAGTAAAAATAGGATAGATTTTTATGCCTTTTTACTAAGATTCAAATCGCCACATAATGATACTAAAACCTAATGTCTGCTCTGATAATTCTATTTTTTAAATTTTATTTTCACTACATTTCGGCCGATGTAAACTCAGACCTCCTTTGTGTGCGTCTTGTTGAACTTGGAATTTTTACGCTGAATTCGGAAATCTGGATTGAATTCAGAACTGAAACATTTATTTAATACACGCCCGTAGAGTGTTCTTGTTCGGTCGGCCATAATTGGGTATTTTGAAACTTTATTCGACATAAAGATTCACGAATTCAACAAGACGCACCCGTTGATTAAACAACCTTGTGAGAGCAACACTCAAGTTGAGAATAGTAGTCTGAATAATCCAACGAATACCAAATATTCCTTATTTAAAGGATTTCCAAACATAACGTACAATTAAATATTGCAAATTGTAAGCCTCGAGAACTTTTGCGGACAGACATTTTAATATGTGGAATATTTAAACATGATAGGAGTGTCAGAAGATTACCGGTGCGGCATAAAATGAGCGATGTGAAATCTATCCACCTATCTAAGCAACCAACAAAGCAAAGAAACAACCAAACAACTAAACAACGAACTGACCAACCAACCAACCAACCAACCAACCAACCAACAAAGCAAAGAAACAACCAAACAACTAAACAACCAACTGACCAACCAACCAACCAACCAACCAACCAACCAACCAAACAAACAAACAAACAAACAAACAAATAACAAAACAAACGTATAACCAACCAACCAACCAACAAACAAACCAACCAAACAAGCAAATAAATAACCAAACAACTAGACAAAAACCAACCAACCTTCCAAACAAACAAATAAACAAACAACACCCCAACCAAACAACCAACCAACCAAACAAACACTCACCCAACCAACCAACCAACCAACCAACCAAACAAACAAACAAACAAACAAACAAACAAACAAATATTAACCAAACAAAGACTCAACCTATAAGTCAATAATTAAGTAATACTTAAACAACTAATCAACAATAAACTGCTTACGCAAAACCAACCAACATGGGAACTAAGCAGCAACAAACCTATTAACGCCTATCAAACCTGTCAAACAACAATCAACGAATCGATGCCCAACCAACTCACGACGCATCAATAATCAGTCAACGTTCACACTAATAAGAAACCAACATATTAAGAAACCAAGATCGGGGGGGGGGGAGTTTGACGAATATGAGCTTAAAAAAATTGATAATTAATTTACAAAGGAGACAACACTTATCAAGATCCAAAGGCCACTCGAGGTTAATGGTTAATATGTATACGGTGGTCAAGCAGACAACAGCGTAGTGATTATTACTGGTAGAAATTGGGTAGAACTTGATTATTTAAGGGGACTAATCAACAAGAACTTGTTTGCATTAAACTTGATGACGACCATGTTGTAGTTAGCTGTAAAGCAGGCAAGGAAAACAGAGTTCCACACGCGGTAAATTCTAGAAATATAGCTTTGTTCATGGAAATGTGAAATATTCATTGGCCTTCATTCAATTCTGGGCAACGTTTGGCTGTGAAAATATATATACATCACGAATCCTCGTTTAACTCTCGTTTTTGCGACCCACTCTTTATTTATCGGATGGTAATTTTGTTAATTTTAAAATTAAATTATATTAAATTTAAAATTAAATCATATTAAATTTAAAATTTAATTTCAATTAAAATCTTATATATTAAGCGCCTTTAATATTAAAAAAAAATTAATTAAAAAAAATTTTTTTTTCCAAAATTTAAAACTTAAAATTTATCTCAATATCGATTAAAACATAAAATTCCATTTAATTATATCGAAATGCGTTAAAAAATTTCAACTCTTTAAAGGTTTAGGGAGGGGGTACTAATCTAGCCTAAGGGATTTTCCTAGTATATTAACCTCACCACTACTGTATTTTTTCCTATAGTTTTAAAATTGAATAAATTGTAAATTACATTTATAAAGTACGTTTTTTTTTTAAATTTATATAATACAATAATTTCAAATCTATAATAAAATAATTTAAAATAACTATTCAAATCCAATTTTACAAACTAAAATCAATTTTAGAACTTAAAAGTTAACTAAAATGTAAGTTAAAATTTTTTTTAAAAATAAAAATCTAGGTTTTCTCTTCTGCATTGACCCAGTTTATAAGGAGTGTTTTCCTTCTATATATACAATCTTTCCAAGATTCACTCCTCACATTTAAGTATCTTATTTCTGGGTCATGAATTGCCCGTAGAATGTGGTATTTTTCCGCATTACACATTGAGCATTGACTTAATACCGGGGTATATGCTGTTTTAACCTCGATTTTTCTCCATTTTATGGAAAAGTGTATCCTTTTCTTTAAGCTCTCACACCCGGGTTGTTAATGCTGTATTTATCCTTGTTTTAGCCCTAAAGGAGCTCATATACGCATAGTATTTTTGTTTAAATGGGTCTTATGTTATACCGATATATGTTTTCGGTATGCTTGTAGATCGGTCTGTATTATAGCTTAATAAACAAGGTATTCAGCTTTATAGTTGCCCTCCCAAAACCAATGACTTGTCCCATCTAAAACTATAAATACACCAAGCCTCAAAAAAAAAAAGAAAAGAAAAGAAACAATTAAAAACAACAATCGCTCCTGTGATAAGCGGATGCACCGATAAAAAGCGTTTGAAAAGAATATGGCCGAACAACAACTTTTGGGCGCTGTTTTATACAACATGCCAGCTGAAATTAAAAAAAGCCCTCTCAGTGAATGTAAAAGATATCCAGAAAAATCGGAAAAAAGAATAATTCTGTCGTGTTCCATCATACCTGCTTGTATAATGACTTGCTGGCAATATATATATATATATATATATATATATATATATATATATATATATATATATATATATATATATATATATAATACATGAGCCTGAATCATAGATACTATCTTTAATAAAGCAAACCCATAAGGATAGTAAAACTCTTATCTGTCTAAGAGGAGCAATTCATAAATTAAATAATGAGGAATAAAATGAAATAGCACTGTATTGTACCATCAAATCAATAAGGGTGAAAGTAAAAAAAGACTAGGGCAGGACGTCTTTAGGCCATGATATTTCGAAACTAAACGCTTCACATCAGATAAGGAGAAAAGTCGTCATTACACGAATATAAAGATATACAAATAACAATTGATTTAAAAACATTAAGATCAGAAATAAAATATAAAATAGATGAAATGATGGAAACTAATAAAAGGACTAGATATGGGATACGAATATATATATATATATATATATATATATATATATATATATATATATATATAAGGAACTTAGCCTGTGCATGTGTCTGCGTGTGTGTGTATGTATTCGTTCCCTATGGACTAAAAAACGACTGCGTTGTTCATAAAATTTCACACAAGGTTTTTTTATATGCTTGGCAGTGTTCTTGGATAGGTTTTGTATCGGAAAGTCTTCGATAAGCATCAATAATTGATAAAGAAAATCATTCGACGAAAGAAGGAACAAGCCAATTTCACCAAAGCTAACACCTTACACAGCCTAACATCACAAGCGCATTTGAGAAATTTTATTAGCACACAAGCTGAAAATCCCGACATATAAAATCAAAAATTAGGTTCTTTGATATGGCAGGGGCGTGTTCGAAATAAATGTTTCTGTTTAATGCACAATTTCACCATGGTACTTGACTTCTTCATTTTAAACTTAACTCCAAACCAGCGTTTAGTTTCGAAATATCATGGCCTAAAGACGTCCTGCAAAAGCAATAAAGCCAGACATATAAAATCAACAGTAGGTTTCTTTGATATGACAGGGGCGCGTTCGAAATGAATGTTTCTGTTTAAAGCACAACTGAAGCATGGTACTTGGCTGTTGCATTTTAAACTTGAAGTCAAGCCATAACATATAAAAAATAATTATATATAATATCAACAATTGTCTCTCTACAGTCAATGTATTGTGGACTAAGTCACTGTGGGGAGGCATGCGAAGTTTTCTCCAGGTTCACTGCGATGAATCCCCAACTAGGGCAGACAATCAATTGATTTCACTGATTTCGATGACAATGCGGGAGTGTGAAACATTCGTTGATCATCATTAAATTACCATTAAGTCCAGGGCAACGTCGAGTCTCCATGCTGATACATTATTATTATTATTGGCTCACAAGGAGCTTTCACACAGGTCATAAAGGATCTCCCCTTGAAAACAGCCTGTAGTGTTCTCTGGAAGCTGAGTGACAACAAGTCTCCCCAGTTTTTCAGTGCTCTCCACCTCTTCTGATAACATTTGCAAATGAATTTGTATTATCGCAACAGTCGCCTGCCATCGGTCTCTCGCTAGCAGCGGCCATTGGTCTCCACTGAGATTTGAGTGGCAATAAGCCTCCCCAAGGTCCCAGTTCTCTTCCCACCCGTCCAGCGGAAGTTTTCGTTAGTACACTCTCTTTGGTGTTTCCCTCCTCCTTGGCTATTTGGCATCATTCTCTTGAAGGGGGGGGGCAATGATTGGGTAATGGGAGAAGATGAGGAAGGGGATATAGAATTCATAGATATGCATATTCAATGTTCTTAGTTCCATGTAGTGCTTCTTCATGTTTAGTCTCTGCAGCAGTTCGTCAAGGAAATTTCTTCTTCTTCTTCTTCTTCTTCCTCTTCTTCTTCTTCTTCTTCTTCTTAATGTTATTATTACGTTGATATATATATTAAAATCAATAATGTATAATATACACACATATGTATACGTGTGTGTGTGTATCATTAATACGTTGAAATATATATATATATATATATATATATATATATATATATATTAATACGATTTATTTATCGGTGAAATTTGCTCTGCAGAATATTAAGACTGCAACCTCATATAAAAATGGATACCAAGTTTGAACAGTTCTAATCATAGAAGTCAACTATGCACATACATCAGTGTCACCCAATGTTCTTGTATGCTAACTACGTGCACATGCTCGTCTCTCGCTATCTGCATTCCACTCAGTGATTTATATAAAAAAGAAATACACCAACAAATGTAATACGTATGGAAAGTGGTACACTTATGAACATCCACTCCTACGTGTTTCTATCAAGACTTACAGACACAAATAAATAACGTGAAGCACATATCATTCGAACAAAAAGGTCACGTGTCTTTTTAATCAGATCGATGCGGTAAAAATGTGCTTTTTTAAAAAAGTTTTAATAGCATAAACACAGAATCAGCAACGCATAGTAACCGTCATGTCAACTGATTGCTTAGCTCAGGTCAAGTAGACTCCCTCGTAAAAGAGCTGATACCGTTTCACGCAGAGCTGCCAAATTTCGCAGGATAGCCCACCATGGAGAGAGGAAGGTTTTGACGTGGTACACCTCTCATTCAAACCCACGGGGTGGGAGCCCCAGGGGTGCCACATAAATAAGAACCCCATGCACGCTCACGCCGTTTTATGTAGAGCTACCGAACTTGCCATGATAACCCCATCATAGAGGGGGGTATAGGTCACATCGCTCATACATCAACGGAGGTGGGGCCACATAGGCGCCGCTTGTAATGGTGAACCTCAAATTGCGTTCATATGTTTGTGTCAATAAAGATTCCCGTTACTGCTCCCCCATCTTAATTGGAGGGGCGTTGCTTTGATTTTAATACCCAAAAAGTTTGTCTTTTTATACCCACACCCCCTTTTCATAAACTCTCAGACTAGCATAAATCAGAAACCATTTTTTAAGACTCTTTTTTAATCCAGTCAACGACGGTTACTTCTACTAGTGTGTATATATATATATATATATATATATATATATATATATATATATATATATATATATATATATTTCTGTAGAAAAATATTTTCTTATAATATGTACCAATCCCTATTTAACAAAGTCAATGTAATTACAGAGCAATATAAAGAATAAATGACAAAAAACTATATTCCAAAATCCATTTTGTTAACCATTTATAATTTATTCCTTTAATTCGTAAAAGTCAGCTGAATTAAAGAAATAAATTATAAGATGGCCAACATCATGAATTGTTGAATATAGTTTTTTGTCATTTACCCTTTCTCTCTCTTCTCTCTCTCTCTCTCTCCCTATCTCTCTTTATATATATATATATATATATATATATATATATATATATATATCCCCCTCTCTCTCTCTCTCTCTCTCTCTCTCTCTCTCTCTCTCTCTCTCTATATATATATATATATATATATATATATATATATATATATATATATATATATATACAGAAGATTCAGCCGCTCTGATGAGTCTTAGACGATGAAACACGTGTCAGTGGATAATTATATTTTAAAAATAATACATATGCCGGAGGTACCAAATTGGTCAAAGGTGAAATTATTCCCAACTTGAATTTAGATAAAAATGCACTTTCATATAATTAATTCAAAAAAACATCGCAAAATCAGAAATATATGTGTAAATTTCTTGAACGATAATACGGTTAACTAGCGTTTTCACTTTGAAGATCTGTTTTCTTATAATATCGCCCATATTTTATTTGCACATGAACAAAGAATATTTTTCCTTCTTTCTTCATTAATTTTTAAAACAATGGACATGCATGTTTCGAGGTACTTAGCTCTCTTCAGCGTCGCTTGACTGTTTACAGGAATCGAACCCCGGACAATAGAAATTACAGTTCGGCACGTAATCCGTTACGCTACGGAGTCCCAAATTACTGCTTATACTTATCGTTGCTAAATTCATGTAGATTTCCTGTTGATTTTTTAAGCGATAATACAGTTAATTAACGTTTTTACTGCTCTAAAATAAATGAATGAATAAATGAATAAATAAATAAAAATATTTGTTTACGTCCAAATAAAAAATGGGCGATTTTATAAGAAAACTGAGCTTGAAGGTGCAAATGCTATTTAACCATATTATCGTCGAAAAAAAAAAAAAAAAGAAGAAATCTACATAAATTTATAAGCGATAAAAATAAACAGTAAAATTATCTGGGATTTTGGTCCAGAGTTCGATTCCTAGAAACAGTCAAGTTACACTGAAGAAAGATAACATGGTAACATGCATGCCCGTAACTTACTGTTTAATATATATATATATATATATATATATATATATATATATATATATATATATATATATGTACACACATATATATATATACATATGCACATATATATACACTCATATATATATATATATATATATATATATATATATATATATATATATATATATATATATATATATATGTATATAATGTTCTCGTTGAGGCAGATGTCATTAAAAAAGCACGAATTTTTTTTTTTGCTTGATTGTTTTCTTTTTTTTCCAATCTCTGAATTTTTCGTTTTTATATTTGTATAAGTTGGATCCATATGTTTGTTTTTTCATAGCGAGCGCTTTCGACTAGAACTTTTCCGCCATCGTCATGCAGACTATGCAATTTAAGTTCTAAAAATGACGTTTTTTTTAAAAATTGCGTTTGCTATTACATGTGTTATATATATATATATATATATATATATATATATATATATATATATATATATATATATATCGGCATGCTTATATATCCTTAATAGTTGTTTGAAATATTTAATGCCCAAATGTGTTTACGACTTGGGGAACACCCTGTATACTGTGGTCATATCTTACATACATAATATATATGTATATACATATATAATATATATGTATATACATATAATCTTAATATATTATAAATAGAGAGAGAGAGAGAGAGAAGGAGAGAGGATAAAAGAAGGCACATAGATAACAAAAGACCTTCAATAAAGCTGTAGAAATAGAAATATATAAATATTTAAATTGAAATAAACAAGAATGCTTGTAAAAAAATTGAATAAAGGTAAATGAGCTGTACTACTTTAATAAATGAATAAGAAAATATGGTATTTCCTAAATCCACCATTATCGCATGAATTGGCATATTTGTAAAAAAAATTATTAATATCATAAATGACGTGAATTCCTTAATTCGTATGATTTGAACACACACGCACACACGCGAATTAAGAAACGAATTAAGGAATTCATCCATTTCTTACACTAATGATTTAGAATAACTTATATATATATATATATATATATATATATTACACTAATAACTTAGAATAACTCATATATATACACACACACACACTTATACATATATATATATATATATATATATATATATATATATATATATATATATATATATAATGAAATATAATGGAAATAAGCCGTTTTATTCACAAATTGAAATTAATTGGAGTGGACTTTGGAACTTATATATTATAATTAAAAAAATATTACATAAATATATAAAGTAATCATATGTTTATTAAAAAACAACTTCACCGGACTTATATAGTAATTTATTTACCGGACGCATCATCTAAACAAAGGAGAAACCAGGGGATTATGCCAACTTCGGATTGTTACCTTATTCAAAATACGGATGTGTTCACTTTACCTCACTGCTACCAAAGACTGTCACTTCGGAGTTTACCATACAATTTGGATATGAAATTCAATATCCTTTCATTTTGAACAAATATATAATTTCCCTGGCTCTATGATTTAAAAACTATGTTTATTGTTTTTAGCAAATGAGGTATAAACCATTATATTTTCTAATATTTTCTCCTCTGAGGAGATGGTGAGAAATTGAAAACCTATAGGTTAAGAAGATATACTTATTGAGACGTGTTGTTTGTCCTGCATATAATAAAGATATTAGGTTTGAAATTTAATCATTTCAAGTCATAAAATTTAAATTACCAAAGTTTGATTATTTGCTCTATCTGATATATTGAGCAATTTTTATTTAAATGGGAGTGTCTTCATAAAATATTATAAAATATTACAGCCAATAATATTTTGTAAGGCCAATAACCACTGGATTTCCAGATTAGTATTAACAGTATTTTCATAATTATTATTGGTAGTAGTGGTGGTGATGGTGGAGGTAGTAGTAGACGTATTGTTACTACTATCTTTATCATTATTATTATTATTATTATTATTATTATTATTATTATTATTATTATTATTATCACTACTACTAATGCATTGTTTTTAACGTTATTACTATTGTTATTATTATTATTGTTTTTATCATCATCATTATTATTATTATTATAATCATTATAATTGCTGTTATTATTATTATCCCCGTTATTATCCCCGTCATTGCTACCATAACCAATACCATTATCTCTATTTTCACTGTTATTAACATTAATTTTAAATTTACTTTTATCACAACTATTGTAATATTATCTTTAATGTTTATTTTTAATGTTTATCTTTAATTTTGTTTTTATTTTTACCTTCAATTTTACTTCTATTTTATTTTCAGCATTAAGCTTCGAAATGTCCTGGCATAAAGAGTCCCTTTTATCCCCCAAATTTTGCCTGCATTCCATTATTTAATAAATGATCCATTCTATATCTAATGTAACGTAATCCCCCATTGAAGAGCGTTAGAACTACGCTGAAGTAGCTTTTTATTCTCGGGTGACGCCAGATAACCCAAGGATGTAAGATAAAGAAGATAAATATATATATTTTATTTCATGTCAAAATAGATATTGTTTGAAAACCAGAGAAATATATTTTTACGGCTAAAAGTTGACAACAGGAAATTTCATTTAGAACCTTGTCTGGCCTTAAATGAACTCAGGGTCGGATGTCAGACTTGACACCTGGCCTGGGGAATGAGTAATTTAGATTTAAGTGTGTGAATTGCACCCACGCAAAACCCTAAAAGCTTTCGATTTTGTGGCGAAATCTTATTGGCTGGGGAGAATTTCCACCCCATCCACATACCTTACTATATATACGACTGTCGTTCGAAAATTAGCGAGAGTGGAGAGTTTTCAGTTTAGTTGGAGTTGGTATTCGATACGAATAGACCGTATAGAGACGTGACCCCTCCCCACCTCATCCATCTGTATGTCCCTGTCTGTGAAGAGATTTGAGACTTTGAAAAGAACTTACAAAATCTGAATGAGAATTGTAAAAGCATTTTTGTACATAATTTTGTGAAAATTAAGCTTCTGTAGATAGACTACAGTTGTTTGTCTTTCTTCCTGCCTGCCGCTTCGATATTCGCTTTCAGTATACCAGATTTCATGTAACAACCTCAGAGAAGTCACGTCTGGAACGGTGGTGATGGTGACAGAGGTCAGAGTGGAATTAACTTTTTACGATGGAGGAGAAAAGGCCTTAGCAGCCCTCTCAACGATGGTGGGTGATGAAGATATCAAGAGACAACCCGGCAGCCCAGAGAAATCCCTGGAGGGCCGGAAGACTGACTTGATTCTGGTTGATGTCACCAGGGGTCAGCAACAAAGGGTTCGAATGACCTTGGGTGACATGCGGTCAAGATTAAATGAGAATTGTGGGAGAATGCCTACCTCCTGGGAACGAGAAATCGGAAATGGGATGATATGTGACCCCATGACCCACCCGATGTGAGATTAGAAGGAAAAATGAGTACCCTACCTCGAGAATAGCTTAATACAAGGGTAGAGTTTTGTTCACTTATTTTAAAATTGTGAAAATTAAGCTTTTGTAGATATACTACAGTTATTTTCTTTCTTCATGCCTGCCGCTTCGATATTCGCTTTCAGCATACCAGATTTCACGTAACAATCTCAGAGAAGTCTAGACGACACGTGCTGAGAATCTAGAGAAATAAGAGTCCTTAACCACCTTCTCGAGTGAGGCGTTACATACCAATATATAGTTTTGCGTCTTCATTTCATACTCTTGTTGTCCTATTGTATAAGCTCCAATAATAATTGTTAAGTTTGGCATTATCCGGATAAGTATCCTTTTGTGGAATTGAACTTTCTCTTTTCCTTTTACATTAAGCTATATATATATATATATATATATATATATATATATATATATATATATGATATATATATATATATATAACCTCTGATTATATATAGACATAGTACGGTGTCGTATCACAAATCATCAGTGCGGCTAGACTAGCACCTCCCCCTAGCCTAGTCTATATCCATCATGTTGATAGTCGACAGTTTTACCCATCAACCCACGTGAGCGGTGCCCGCAAATGACCTCAACAAATGATAAACAATATTACTATATTACAAACTACTTTTGCGAAAATAAGCAATTAGAAACACTTCTAACAATTTGTTTAGACAATTTAGTACTCTTGTCCTCTATTCACAGTAGGGTACTACACAGACAAGTGTACTAAATTGTCTAAACATATTGTTAGAATTGTTTCTAATTGCTTCTAATATGTTTCCTTGCGTTTGGTATATACTACGAGACCTGCTTTGCCTTCTTTTCGCAAAGATAGTTTGCCCTACACCCAAAATAGTAATATTGTTTGTCAATAAAAATGCCAGTGCGCTGCTGGTTATGTTGGGCAAACACATATGCATTTACTAACTCGTATAAACCAGCATATTCCATCTAAAATTAGACAGGAAGGGTAGGATCTCGTAGTCTACCTACTTCTGCAATCTTGAACTCTGCTATTGGCCAGCATTTGGTTGACAATCAACGCTGTGTCGATAAATATAAAATAGAGTGGTTCGAGGTATTACACAGAGCAGACTCCAAAATTCATTTAAAGATTCTGGATTCTGTCTCTATTGCAGTTCGAAAACTTTCTTTATGCCGGCAAAAGGAGACAACAAAAGCGTTATTTCTCTTTGGAGAACTTTGACCTCTTTTTTCCCTCGTGTTTATTTTTTGGGGGTTTTCTGTTTTTTTTTGTCACATCGTTGTGCCAATTTTAGTCGCTTTAAATGCTGTATATACAGATTAAAATCTCTTATTAGCACATTTGAATTCCCCTTAGGGCTCTTTAATTTCGTCAATAACATTGTTTTCTTTGCTATCGATTTTTTTTCTGAAGAGATGAAAGGCGAAAAATTTCCGATTCCAATAACGATGCCGATACTCCAAAAAAGCTCGAGTTTTCCGATTCCCGATTCCGTTTCCGATTGATCGTCCCAACACTAATATATATATATATATATATATATATATAAATATATATATAGTAAGTTATAAAATATATATTGAGGTTAAGCTACACGGAATATTCCGCCTTTCATTCACGCTTGTATATTTTATAACTTACTACCTAGCTCTACCTACGTATTGAGCACTGTTGAAGTAAATACTTAAAGTTTACGCATAAATCTATATTTCGTATATTAATTAATGTGGTTAAATGAAATAGTCATATATATATATATATATATATATATATATAATATAAAGCTGAGTGTGTGTGTGTGTGCCTGGTCACGAATAGGCACCTATATGGTTGACTATTTTAAAAAACTGATAACATATAATGATAGAAGATGTATCGAGACACAAGAATGGGTATATTTGATCTGGCAGAACAGTGGTTCATTAAAATTGTGGGGTCTGCGTTCGCGCCTGGTCCACAAAGTATGGAAATAGAAAAATTAAAAATAAAACGTTTAAAAGTGTTTTTTTTATATAGATGTACATAATAATACTTAGATAAGTATGTTTTAACTTAAATAGGGATGGTATAATAAAATTGTGGGGTCTGCGTTCGGGCCTGGACTCCAGGGAATAGAAATAGGCACAAACTTTAATAAAAACTTTTCATATCTGTCTGCGTAAGTATACTTTGATGTTTCAGTTTGAAGAAATATGATATAATAAAATTATGGGGTGTTAGTTCGCAACTGACATCCATAGAATGGAAATATGTCACAAAGTTTAACAAGTTTTTTTTAATATAGATCCACAGAATATTGTGATAATTGTTTCAGTGTGAACAGTATAGTATAATAAATTATGGGGTTTATCTATTTTATTTTTACTTTCGTCATATTTTGCTTTGCTTGTGATGCCCCCAAATTAAACCCAAATTTACAACCCTTTCTTTTCATAACCTATCATACTTTCATAAATCAGAGCCCATTTTCTGTAGGCTGTTTTTGAACCCAGTGAACGACGGGTACTTTTGCTAGTATATATATATATATATATATATATATATATATATATATATATATACCTATATATATATATATATATATATATATAAATATAATATCAAAAACATGAATATTATTATTTCCTTGTAATATGGAGGTGATAGCTATATGCGTCCTTGTTAGGATGAAACCCGACAAATTCCGTGTAGCTTAATTGCCATATATATTTTCAAATCTTACTACATACATCTACTTACTTATCAATCACTGTCAAAGTGAATACTGAAAATAGATACATAAAATTTTATGTGGATACATAAATTAATAATATATATATATATATATATGTCTATGTGGCTATATAAACTAGAAATATGTGTATATCGATATGCATAGACATGAGTTGATAATAGTACTTATTACATTGTGTTCGTGTGTTTTCCATAGAAGAAACATCACATCATCTGAATGCATACCTAGCCAGTTTGAAATCAGCCGAACCAATCGATGCCAATTTTGTTGTCATAGTAACGCCGTCCTAGTGGTAGAAATTCTGAAGATTTCTCCGGCTTTCTCTCTTTCGCCGCCACCGCCGACTCACTTATCCCCCCACCCCCTCACGCCAATCATATTTTCTGCCTCTCACAAAAAAAACTCTAAAAAGGATTCCGAATATTCAGACCGTGCAAGAAGAGATGACACATTTATAACCTAAAGTGAAGAGTTGGAAAAAAAAATAAGTAAAAAGAAAAAAAGGTAAAGAAGAAAAAGGTAAAAAGAAAAAAGGTAAAAAGAAAAAAGGTAAAAAGAAAAAAAGGTAAAAAAAGTAAAAAAGGTAAACGAAAGGTAAAAAAAGAAAAAAAGTAAAAAAAGTTAAAAAAGGTAAAAAGAAAAAAAGGTAAAAAAAGTAAAAAAGGTAAACGAAAGGTAAAAAAAGAAAAAAAGTAAAACAGTAAAAAAAGGTAAAAAAAAGTTAAAAAAAAAAGGTAAAAAGAAAAAAGGTACAAAGAAAAAAGGTAAAAAGAAAAAAAGGTAAAAAGAAAAACAGGTAAAAAGAAAAAAAGGTAAAAAAAAGGTAAAAAGAAAAAAAGGTAAAAAATGTTAAAAAAAAGGTAAAAAGAAAAAAAGCTAAAAAAAAGTAAAAAAGTTAAACGAATGGTAAAAAAAGAAAAAAAGTAAAAAAGTAAAAAAAGGTAAAAAAAAGTTAAAAAAGGTAAAAAGAAAAAAAAGTAAAAAAAAGTAAAATAAAAAGTAAAAAAGATAAACGAAAGGTAAAAAAAAGAAAAAAGGCAAAAAAGTAAAAAAGTAAAAAAAGGTAAAAAAAGTTTAGAAAGTGGAAAAAAGGTAAAAGAAAAAAAGGTAAAAAAAAAGTAAAAAAAAAGGTAAAAAAGGTAAAAAAGTAAAAAGATGTAAAAAATGGTGAAAGTAAAAACAAAATCAAAAATAGATTAAAAAAAAAGGAAAAAATGTAAAAAAAGGTAAAAAAAATGGTAAAAAAAGGTAAAGAAGGCAAAAAAGTAAAAAAGGCAAAAAATGTAAAAAAGGCAAAAAAAGTAAAAAAGGTAAACACATTTTTTTAAAAAGGTAAAAACAGGCAAAAAGTAAAAAAAAGTAAAAAATGGTCAAAGAAAAAAAGGTAAAAAAGGTAAGAACATTTTTTAAAAAGGCAAAAAAATGCAAAAAAATAAAAAAAAACGTAAAAAAGGTAAAACGAAGCAAGAATATTTTTTGGCGGCTAATGTTGATTTCGTATCGTCTTATTTCAATTCCTATAAAAAAATTCGAATTCTGACTCCCCAGACGCGTGATCTCAGTCAACAGATTAATATTTTAACACCGAATTTATATTTAAAAAATGATTTATATTTTAAGAACGGATTTATATTTTCTAGCCTTCTAAATTATTTGGTACCCAAAAAGAAAAAAAACATCTTGAACACTAAATCTCAGGATTTATGTAAATTGTGTTATTTGGATTATTATCCATTTGAATATTTTGCGAGATGCTTGGGTTGCAGGTTCACAGAAGAGACGTTGCAAGGCTGTCTCTGCTTTATCGTTATTTTCATGGCAAGTGCTCAGCTTCAATCTACGATCTCCCCTCGCCAAACTTTCACGAAAAACACTCGTCTAGCCAAAACCACTATCAATAATTTCCTACACTCTTTATCTCTGCCTAAACTTAAATGTAGATTCCATGAACAAAGTTTCTTTCTTAGAACTGCACACCTGTGGAACACTCATCCATTTGCCAGCTTTTCAGCTGAATACAATTTGATTATCTTCAAGTCCAACGTAAACAAGTTCTTCACGAACCGTCCCCCTTGGTAATCAAATTTACAAAATTTTATGGTCACTACGCTATAATCCCATTGACTATTATACACACATTAACCTGTATCCTCGAGTGGTGTCCGGATATTGATAAGTGGTGACTCCTTTCTAAAAAACGTTATGGAAAAGTATTCCCAACAATATGAAAAGTATTCCCAACGATATGAAAACGTATTTCTAACGACATCAAAGCGTATGAGTAACAATATAAAAATTTATAACTTACGATATTTAAATTTATTTCTAACAATTTGAAAAAGTTTGATTAATGATATGGAAAGGTATGAAACACGATATAAGCACGTATGACTAACAATATAAAAACGTATGGCTAACGATATAAGAACGTATGACTAACGATATAAAAATGTATGACTAACGATATATGAACGTATGACTAACAATATAAAAATGTATGAATAACGATATAAGAAACGTATGACTAACACTATAAGAACGTATGACTAACAATATAAAAATGTATGAATAGCGCTATAAGAAACGTATGACTAACACTATAAGAACGTATGACTAACAATATAAAAACGTATGACTAACGACATAAAAACGTATGACTAACGATATAAAAACGTATGACTAACGCTATAAGAACGCATGACTAACGCTATAAGAACGTATGACTAACCATATAAGAACGGATGACTAACGATAGAGGAACATACAACTAACGATATAAGAACGTATTACTAAGGAAATAAAAATGCATGATGAACGATACAGCAACGTTTACCAAGTATATAAACTCGTATAACTAACGATATAAAAACGTATGACTAACGATATAACAACGTATAACTAACGATATAAAAACGTATGACCAACGATATACAAACGTATGACTGACGCTATAAAAATGTATGACTAATGATATAAGACCGTCCGACTTACGATATAAGAACGTATAACTAACGATATATAAACCTATGACTAACGACATAAAAACGTATGACTAACGATATAAAAACGTATGACTAACGATATAAGAACGTATGACTAACGATATTTGAACGTATGACTAACGATATAAAAACGTATAACTAACTATATAAAAACGTATGACTAACATATTTGAACGTATGACTAACGATATAAAAATTTATGACTTCCGACATAAAAACGTAAGACTAACGATATGACAACGTATGGTTAACAATATAAAAACGTATGGATGACGATATGATGATATATTGCTGACGATATGAAACGATGTATACATTCCCGAGTTTTATATAAATATCCACAGGCTCGACTGAAAAGCGTCCCTTATAAGAAAATACGTACATGAAGAAAGTTGAAATAGCCCAGTTAAAATACGAAAAATACCTTTGCCCTGGACAAATTCCAAAACAGCGCTTTATGATTTCTTTTATTACAATTATATGTGGGTAAAAATATGCTAAACGTTTACGAAAATCTGATCACCACAAAGGTCCCTACTATGACGTCATAAAACGATGACATCACATTAAAAATCAATTAATATTTCGATATTTCAAACTGTAGCTGTTGTTTACATAAGAGCGTGCATTTCTATATTATATATTTTGATATAATTTTTATACAAAGTTTTATAGTAACTACATCGACAGGCGAGGATATGACTTCATTGATGACGTCATGGCATACATGCGCATTTCTAAAGATCATAGAATACACTGTGTATTTTAAGACATATTTTACTACTTAATAGCCGTGTCAGTTCAATAGTCACTATTTTCATAATCAGACACTGCTTCTTCACTTATATTGTCACAATGTCCTTGACATGGTCAGAATACTCGTGAATAGATAAGTCCGTGTCTTTTGCAAGTGCACCGATGTGTATTATAACCACTAGAAAAGTTGCAGTGAATAATTTTCAGAAGTGTTTCTGGCGCAGATGAAGTATCTATCATCACTGGAAATACACCGTTTTTCTGCAGTTCCCACCCCCGTTCAGTAGTGTCCATGGCCTAACCATTGTCCTTCCAAAGCATCACTTGGAGGTAGGTACGAAGGGCATGATACTTCGTTGCAGAGGAGGTTGGTGGCAGATGTAATAAAACAGGGGGTCAGTTCAGGTTAAACAAACCTTTTTGGCAGAGACTAGAATACCTTGCCAAAAGCTTGTCTTCAGTTTTGCCCCCGATCAGTGCCACCATCTTTTTACATCCAGCGTGTTCAATTTAAACTATGTTTTTCTCAGGTGTGGTAAACATCTTAGCAGAACTAGCCTCTCTTTAAAGCCTTGTGTAGTGCTGATTTTATTTCCCGAAAACCGCTGAAGTAGTATCGCATCCCGTGAATGCATGCAGAAACAAAAAACTGCTGCAGACATCGTGTCAAAGAAACTTTATCTGTGACTAAACACAAATTTCATGGAGAAAGCTTTCTAGAATTCCATGCCTCTGGAACTCTGTTTCGCTAGTCTGCT
>NC_136509.1:93331176-93353676 GCF_053919585.1 Euprymna scolopes
CGTATCACAAATTTCCTTTCTCATTATCTGGTTTCGCAAAAATCCTTTTTTTTTTTAAAGGAGTCACCACTTATCAAGGCCTGGAGGCTACTCTAGGATAAGTGTGGATGAGTGTACGGTACTCCATGGGACAATATCATAGTAATCGTTAGTTGTAGAAATTTAGTAAATTGGATTACGTAAGGGGACGGTCATTAAGAACTTGTTTACGTTGGACTTGAAGACGACCATCTTGTAGTCAGTTAGAAAGTATAGAAATAGAAAGGAATTCCACAGGCGTGCATCTCTAAGAAAGAAACTTTGTTCATGGAATCTACAGTTAGGTTTAGGCACAGATAAAGAGTGGAGGAAATTATTCAGCTAGACGAGTGTTTTTCGTGAAAGTTTGGCATGGTGGGGACATATATTGGAGCTCAGACGTAAATCTTTGACTTCCGTCTAGAATATTTATTTTCTCGTAACCGAACTCCATATAAAATATATGCACTAGGTAATGCATGCACTTGGCTACTCGGCCAATTGAATTATTAAACAATATGGCCCGAATTTCTAATGAAGTTTAAATGCCTGTATGTATGCCAACCGAATTCACTGGCTTTCTTCGAAGGAGCAAGTGTCAGAAGATTATCAAATTTAAAAGCAGTTCTCAGTCGCATAAATATCAGTCAGGGGAAATGACGACGTTAGGTTTTTGTAGTTTATGCAGGAGGTGTCGACGTCATCCTACATACAGTCCCTGGTATTCCCAAATGGTCAATTATCTGGTACTGATCAGATTTAACGTTGCTTAACTTCGGTTATCTACCGAGAACCAGTGTTGTGTCGTAGTCGTTCCATGCCAAAACTCGGAATTCACATGATGTACGCAGACAGTCGCTAGGAAATAAACACAAGGAAAGAATTCGACACTTTTTTACGTTAAAAACACAGACATTTATTTACAGGTACTTTTCAGAATAACGCCTTGTCTCTTGTAAAACTCTTCTCGTACTTCAATGTGCTTAACAAGACTCTTCCATGTCGAATACGTGATAATCTGTCTTTGTCCGGCAATGTATAGGACACGTCTTTCGCTGTCGCTCTCGGGCCACGTGTATTTCTATCTTTTTGGATTACGTTTTCCGTTTTTTATAATTTCCTTCTTTATTCGCTGTGAAAGTCACCTTTCTCACGGCTCGATCATTTGCATATGTTGGCTGTTGCTGCTGCCGTTCGCACGCCGCGCTCTATTACAGAGTGTCAACGTTATTATGCCGTAAATGTTCGAAATATATTCTTATTGTTTTTATGTATAAGTTATTGCTTATCGAAACTAAACGCCACTCAGAAGGATGAAGTCCAAGAGTTTGATGGATTGTCAGTTATAATGATGAAGAATTCTATGAGAGGATTAAATTGTTTAATGGAAGCAACAGCCTTGAATTATTTATAAAATACGTTTATGACGAGTATTTAACATTGGATTTAAAGACGGCCATGTTGCTGTCCGCAGGGAATCAATGTCGTGATTTTGTGTTGCACAGGTAGGAAGTTATTGGACGAAACTCTGTTCCTGGAAATTATAACTGGTGCTAAGACATGGACGAAAAAATGGAATGTCTATTTGCAGTTATTTTAGAGAGACGAGTTCTTGCTGTGGATGTCTTACAAAAAAAACATAGGTTGAAAACAAGTGGAGCACTTTCTATGAAAATAAAGGCTGAGATAGGTAAAGACTATCAGCATCTTTTCTGTGAGAAAGCTGTTTAAAAGAAGAGGAGACGATCATCGCCCACTAGATTGTGAAGTCGATTTAGTACTTTGTCAAAGTAATAACGAGGACTCTTAACAAGTGCCCCCCCAAGACGTGGAGGCGGTATTTCATAATAGATCTGAAGTAATTATTTCTCTCTTGTTTTCCTCGTAGATTCGAACCAAGTGAACTCGTTTATCGCTCGCGTGTGTGAATGAATGTTTCTCTGTGTGCGTGCGCACGTGTGTGTATTTGCACGCGCGTATGCGTATGTGTGTGTTTTTGCGCGCGCGTATGTGTGTGTGTGTGTGTGTGTGTGTGTGTGCTAATCAACGGAAATCAATAAGCGAAGAAGAAACTGTCCAACGCTGAAGAAAGTGAACAGACGTCCGCGGCCGTTGCGTAATCACACTTAGGTTTACGAGCTCCAATTAACAAACAAATTACTTTTCCATCCAATTTATCGGACACTTTAATACTGTTCTAATTATATTGCCGTGCACTTGTTAGAGCTTCAAAGTTTCGAGAACACGATATGGGATATAATTATCGTACGAAATGAAGAAAGGCTGGCAAGCAAAGAGTTCTTATAGGTCGAGCGAGATCACGTGATACAAGGAGGCTATTTAAAAATGTTAAAGTTAAGGCAGTCAGCTAGAGTCATAACGCACAACAGGTGTGCCTTTGCTGAACACCTTTTCTAGTGGTTAACAAAGGCAAGATAAGTTACTCTTCTACCTAACTGGATAAGTTGTTTTTATTGTTTTAACTTATTTTAAAGCGTTTATTTCTATGAAAACAAAAATACTGTCAAGTCTGTTGAGTTAGAAAATCGGCGGTTGGTTGTGCTATTTCCATTTGAGCCCTCGATAATCTAAAATCGAAAATTAAACAAAGCAGTGCTAGAAATTCAAAAAATGCCAATAATCATGCAAAAATCCAATATTACACGGCCTAAGGGGTTGTCTCCGTGTTTATTCCTATCGAACCGAACCGAAGCGGAACGTCACCTAGGTGGATTGAACCAGCTTACTCCACATGAGGAAGTTTCAAAAGAATGTCATGATTCACTAGCAGTCCTCAGTAAATTGCATATCCCAGCCAGAGGAGAAGATGGAGTTAGTTTTTTTTTTTGCAGTTCTTGCAGGGATGTCTTGACCTTTTCCTACATACAGCGGCTGGTATTCCTAAATCGTACGCCATCTGATAATTACTAAACTCAACAATGCTTTGCTTCAATAATCTAACGAGAATCGCTGTGTCAATCTGATCTGTGGTGTATTGTGTACGTGTTGCTACACTAGTGATATAGTTAGCTGTAATCAAAGTTATCTCATGCCCATCCCATCAATAATGCAATTAATTAATTCATGCAACATAACTTAACAACTAAGAAGAATTTATTCAATTAGAATAAACTTGATCGTCCAGTAGGTTACAAAGTCAAATGAACAGCAGAAATAGAATTTTATTCGATGGGAGATTTTGTTGAGCCGGTTTTCTGATACCCAAGTTCCACCAATTTGATCATCACGGTGTTATCTTACCATCCTTCCGTCTAACTGATGCTCATCGTTAACCGTTATCCTCAAATGGCTTCCGGATCTTGATAAGCGATAATCCCAAATAAAAAAAAAAGATTTTATAAAAACGTTATGAAGACATCCCTGTGTTGACACGGAATCAATTTAACATAAACTCGAATCTTGTTAATGCTGGTGCTCAATTTTGTGCGCGTGCAGCGATTTCAAGATCGTATTATGTAGATTGTTACGTATATAGATTGGAAGCCCTAACGGCCGATTGTTTCCAACTACAACTACTAAAAGGCTACAATAATGATGTGTATATGTTTTCATATGTGCATGTTTTATTGTGCATGATAAACTCCTAAACTAAAGAGTCGATTGTCATGAACTTTCGAACAAAACAACTCAGCACCAGGGCGGAGAAGATATACCGTATTTTGTCTAATTTAGTTTTATAACAATGGGGCAAAACGAGTGTTTTTACACACAGAAACACACACACACACACACACACACACACACACACACACACACACACACACACACACATATATATGCATATATATGCATATATATATATATATATATATATATATATATATATATATATAATTGCTGCCCGGAAAACTCGCACCCGTAAAACTCGCACCCGGAAAACTCGTACTTGAGTTTTCCTGCCTAGCAAAAATGGACGAGTGTTTCGGAGAGGAAGCTTCCGGTGACGAGTTTCAGGGAACGAGTTTTCGTAAATTCTATATAATTATTAGTATATACCAACACTCGGAATTCACAGGTACTTTTAATACCTGTGCTTTGTTAACCTATGGTTATAAAGTTTTTTTTTTAATCATGTTGTTATTTTGCATTTAATAATTTATTTTTTTTAATATTTCAAGCGTCCCTCCTCTCTTGTTCACAAAAGTATCGAAAGGAATTCTCATTTCCATACTTTATGAAGAAGATATTAAATACAAAAAAAACAAAAAAAAAAACAACAACATCAACATCGTTTTCATGATTAAAAAAAAACCCACATAACCTTGAAATTATATATATACACATATATAATACATATCTATAAAAGTGATATTGTCTGTGTGTCTGTCTGTGTGTGTACATTTCCCTACCAAACTACTCTGTCAATTTTCATTTTACTGACGCGAGATTTGAAATAAGGGGTTTTGAGATTTGGGAAAATCTTTTTAATCGGGGTTCGACCAGAAATTTGGCTGTCAAGGGGTAAAACTTCAACAATTTGGCACGTGAAAACTCTACCAAACCCCTCCGCCAATTTTGGGTCTAAACACTTGAAATTTTAGATGTAGGTTTCTTGGACATGGATCAAACTTTTTAACTTTATTTGAGCCCAAAACAATAAAGGTTAAAGGATCAAAATTTGGAGTCAAAGTTAAAAACATTGAATTCTCAGCCAATGTTTGGTCTAAACATTTAAAATTTTACATAAAGTGTATTCAGGCATATGGATTTTGGCGGAAAATTTGGCTGCTAAGGGTTCAAAGTTCAAAAGATTTGACCTTTGTGGTCTCTAGAAAATTATTACGCAGATTTTGGGTATAAACATTTGAAATTTTACATATAGAGAATTCAGACATGCAAAAAGCTTTTTAGTCAGTTTTGGGGCGAAAATTTGGCTGCCAAGATGTCAAAGGTGAAAGAGTTGACCTTTGCAGACTCTACCAAACTCCTCCACCAATTTTAGATCTAAACACTTTTTTATGTAGGTTTATTGGACACGAGTCAATCTTTTTAATATATATATATATATATATATATATACATATATATACATATACATATATATACATATATATATACATATATATATACATATATATGCACATAAAGTTATGAACAGTACATAGGGCCCGAGAAAAGTTAGGCTGAACTGCTAGTATATATATATATATATATATATATATATATATATATATATATATATATATATATATATATTTGTGTGCATATGTATGCATTACTCTTTGAGCAATTGACAATGTTCACATAGTAGTTTCACTTAATTTGCGCCGATGTCGAATGAGAATTAAACGGTTATGAGTTAGTTTTTATCCCGGATCGATGCATTTTCTTGTCTGGCCACGCTTAGGAACTGTGATACAGTGGTTGCTGCTCTGACGAATTACAAGCCCCTGTACCCCCTCAACTTAAATACCTCCGACAAACCCGACAAACAACAAAATCCCTAGCAGAGATCCCTAGATGTAAGAAAGCCTTCTACTCTAATAATTTATTTCCCAAACTGCTAGATTTTTGAACTCTCTTTCGGGTTTCTACTTCCCCAACTGTACTGACATGCTGAAGTTCAAATGTAATATGAACAGACATCTTGCTGCTCAACTCCCTACATAGTATCCCTGCAACTTATGTCCCCGATAGTTGTCCCCTACATCAAAGTGACAATGTACCTTGTTTGGGGGTGAAAATGCAATAAAAATACACCACTAACTATTAACACGTCATTTTCTTAGTGACTACCGTACACCCATTAACCTTTATCTTCAGGTCACCTTAAATCTATGGTTTACCTCCCCTTGGCAAACTCTCATCAGAAAGCACTCGTCATGCTACAACCACTACCAACAATTTCCCCTTATTCTCTATCTGTGCCGAAATCTAAATGCAAATTCCATGAACAAAGCTTCTTTCCCAGAACTGCCCACCTGTGAAACTCTGCTTCACCATGGTTATCTTCAAATCCGATGTAAACAAATTTTCGCTGTCCTACCCTCTTAAACAATTAATTCCTACCTAATTATCACTAAAAACGATTAATAATCTGTTATCTACGTGAGCATTAACCCTTATCCCCAAGTGGCCTTCAGACCTTGATAAGTGGTGACCTCCATGTAAAAGAAAGGTATTCATCCTGGCCGATTAAAATGAAAGATTACAATGAAGAAATACAAACGCCATAAAAATAATGCAGAGGTTTAAATCGGTAACCTTGTCTTATTTATTTTACGTTTTTTATCGAAATGCATTTATTTTAAATATGTCTGCCTGTTTCATGGATTGACTTGTAAAGATACACGAAACATTCATAGAATGGTTAAGAAGTTTAAACATAAAAAAGTCTACAGCGAAAATCCGGTTATGCACATAGATATTTACGTATTTGCAAACCTAAGTGAAACGTCCGATGAATAGCGTACGTCTAGCAAATTTGTTTGTGTAAATAATCGCAAGAATTATTTGCCCAACGAAAAATTTATAAAAAATCAATACATTTGTGAAATAAAATCAATTTTCTATTGTGAATTTTGTTTTTACGAAATTGCGCGTGACTTTCCGATGCGGAAAGTAGGCGCAGTCGGAGATCCACGATTTCGAATTTTTCTGCATTGCAAAGGAGTCATGGAATTGATAGACATATTAAATGAAATGAATTAGCATATACTATTACGCATTTTATGTAAGAATGAATATATATACATACACACACATTATATATATATATATATATATATATATATGTATATATATATATATATATATATATATGAAGGCTTCCTTCAGTCTTGACAGACTATGGATACCCACTGTAAGGGTGCCTGCGCGTGAAATTTGTGTGGCAAGACTTGCGCAACCTCTAACCACGCCTCTCCTGAGTCAACATTGTTGCATACCAGTGGCAAGTTGAGGTACAAGACGACTGGAAACAATGCCGAGATAAGCGGAGAGCACATACAGCGCCTAGAATTCCCAAATGGTCACCCATCTGGTATTAGCCAGGCTCAACGTTGCTTAACTTCGGTGATCTGACGAGAACCGGTGTGTCAACGTGATTATGCCGTGTGTGTGTGTGTGTGTGTGTGTGTGTGTGTGTGTATATATATATATATATATATATATATATATATATATATATATATATATATATATATATATATATATATATATATATATATATATATATATATATATATATATATATATATATGGGAATTCTAGGCGCTGTATGAGAGTTAATGAAACTGGAAACACGCGTGTACGTAGATTACTGTTTTTAAAAAGAATAAAAAAATAAATAAAAAAATTATATATATATATATATATATATATATATATATATATATATATCGAAGCTAGATTTTAGAAAGTCGCCCTAATTTGTTTTGACGTATATATAATTTTTTTATTTATTTTTTTATTCTTTTTAAAAACAGTAATCTACGTACACGCGTGTTTCCAGTTTCATTAACTCTCATCAGCGTAGCTCAACTGTTTCTAGGGATCGAACTTAAGACTATGTTTCCACAGTCCGTTGCCCCAACCGTCAGGCAACGGTGGAAACATAGTCTTATGTTCGATCCCTAGAAACAGTTGCTACGCTGATGAGAGTTAATGAAACTCAAAACACGCGTGTACGTAGTTTACTGTTTTAAAAATAAATAATAATATTAAATATATATATATATATATATATATAGTCATCTACATACAGTACTGTTTTGCTGTTTCACAGCTCATCAGTGCGGCTAGACAGGCAACTGCCTCAAGCCAGGATCGAAACCCAAGCGTCCAAATGCAAATCAAGGCTTTTCACCATTGTGTTATACGGCTGCTGCTTTGTGGGTAATGAATTAACGATGTTTTGACATCGTCCAAATGCCTCCGCTCGATTTGTTTACACAAAGAGCGTCGCTTAATACATTAATGGCACTTTTTTTACATAGACATAACCATTTATCAAGGCCCAGAAACCACTCGAGGATAAGAGTTAAAGAGTGTACAGTAATCAGGTGGACAATACAGTAATCGTTAGTTTTGGAAATTCGGTAAATTTGTTAACTTAAGTGGAACGGTTCATTAAGAACTTGTTTACGTTGGACTTGAAGACCACCATATTATAGTCAGCTGAAAAAGACAATTCCACATCGTGCAGTTCTAAGAAAGAAGCTTTGTTCATGGAATCTACGTTTAGGTTTAGGCACAGATAAAGAGTGGGGGAAATTATTGATAGTGTTTTCAGCTAGACGAGTGTTTCTTTTGAAAGTTTAGCGAGGGGGGCCCATAGATTGAAGCGAGGGGGGCCATATATATATATATATATATATATATATATATATATATATATATATACACGACTCCCGGCACTGATGATTCTCGAAAAGATGAAACACTAGTGTCTGAAGGTATAAAAAAGTAATAATTATGTCAGCCGCTTTAGGAACTTGATTCTAATTGTCAAGCATTTTACGTTGAAATGAAAGAAGTCAATCACTTAAGTTCACGTGCGCAAATAATGATGTGCAAATAATAAGGTCACTCTGAGCCGTCTTGAATGACATTTCTGCTTTATATTAATGTAAATTTCAACTATATTTCTCGCGGTGGTTAACGTTGCCTGAACTGTTTGTTCCTTGCTAATGGAATCAGAGATGGCTCCGTGGTCGTGTTCGAATCTCCTGACGGGTGGTATTCGTGATTCGTGACTCTATGCACTGATGATTCCCGAAAGGATGAAACACTTGTGCCTGTACGCATTAAAAATGATTATAGTAATATATATATATATATATATATATATATATATATATATATATATATATATATATATATATATAGGGTGGGTAACCAAAATTTACATTATTTTATGACAACACTTTAACAACAAAGTATGACTAATAACGTTTTTAAATGGTTACAACAATTAATTTGTCATACAATAATGCATAAGAGAAAATGATTTATTTAATGTGTCTTCCTTCTTTCTCAATAACTGCTGTCACACGTCTCCTGAAACTTGCACATGTCTTCTTCAAATACTCGGGAGACAGCTTATTCCATTAATGTGTAATATTATCTTTGAGAAATTCGACATTGCTGTGCGATGTTCTACTGATAACATGTTCCAAAACGCTCCAAATAGAATAATCCAGAGTGTTTAGGTCTGGGCTAGAAGGTGGCCATAAACATGACTCCCAAAAATTACTGAAATTTGATTTGACAAAGTCTTGTATTTTTCTAGCTGTGTGAGCCGGAGCACTATCCCGTGTCCATACATAATTTCAATTTTGATAGTTTGTTTTGAGCCATGGCAATACCTGATATCTAAAAGTTTTATAGTAAGTGTCAATATTGATTTTCTCATCAGATTTGTAGAATTTTATGGGCATCTTCTTTCCATCAGAAGCTAAAACACCAAAAGCCATAAGCTGAGCAGGATGTTTTGTCCTGAATGTCCCTTTAACCTCAGCTGTTTATGCTGCGATGTAGCTGTCATTTCTACGGTTCAGAACAGTATTGAAAGTGAAGATATTTTCATCGGAAAAGATCATTACAATAGAATGATTTTTCTTAAGCCATGTAGTAATTTTCTTGCACCTTTCAAGCCTTTTTTCTTTTAGAGCATTTGTCAACAATTGTTTCGGCATTCTTGTATATGACCTTAAGGTCAAATCATATTTTACTGCATTTCTGACGGTCTTGCTGTCCACCTTAAGTTCACTTGCCATTTTTCGCATGGGTTACATTGGATTTTTTTGAATCTTAGATTCGAGAGTTCTGATAAATGTTTTGGTACGTTTTTTGTTGCTTCCTCCACTTCCAATCTTTCTAGTAATAGTTTTTCTCTTAGGCATTTTCGTCTTTACGCTATAAACTGTTTTTTTCGAACACTTCCACAATTCCAGATGTCTCCTTCGGTGAGACGTGTGCATTCAGCAAATCACACACTCGTTGACGTTTGACCTCCCGATTGCTCATATGGGTAAACATTTCTGAAAAGAGATGGATAATAATGGTAAATATAGTTATGACATCAATATATGTTAGCTTTTAAAACAAGTGGCGCAATTCTTACTGAGAAAAGACAACTGTAAAATTTGCTTCCCTACCCTATATATATATATATATATATATATATATATATATATATATATATATATATATATATATATATATATATTGTGTACAGAAAGTTGTTAGTTGAGACAGATCATTGGTACCGTCGGTGTCAAGCCCGATAATAAGGCCCGTTTAAGGTATCCTTATCAAGCTCTCTTCAGCCAATAATCGTCTCGGCTGCGGCTGAAGAGAGCTTGATAAGAATACCTTAAACGGGCCTTATTATCGGGCTTGAAACCGACGGTACCAATGATCTGTCTCAACTAATAACTTTCTGTACACAAAATATAAATACGCTCTTACAATTTGGATTTTCCTTTTAATTGAGCACTCTGCTGGAATTCTTTTTCCAAAAAAACTAATCATATATATATATATATATATATATATATATATATATATATATATATATATATATATATGATTAGTTTTTTTGGAAAAAGAATTCCAGCAGAGTGCTCAATTAAAAGGAAAATCCAAATTGTAAGAGCGTATTTATATTTTGTGTACAGAAAGTTATTAGTTGAGACAGATCATAAAAAAAAAAATAATTATATATATATATATATATATATATATATATATATATATATATATATATATATATATATATATATATATATATATATATAGCAAAAATGATAATTAGTAAAAACCTGAAGATAGTGCTCAATACTATTGGAGAGTAAATATATATATTTTTTAATTATCGTTTTATCTGCTTAGTTACACGTGTTTCGATTACCGAATCGTATCAACGATTCAATAACTCCATCAGACTTTATAGAAATAATTATCATGATTAGGCAAATTTTCCTAATCATAATTATTATTTCTGTAAAATCGGATGAAGTTATTGAATCGTTGATACGATTCGGTAATCGAAACACGTGTAACTAAGCAGATAAAACAATAATATATATATATATATATATATATATATATATATATATATATATATATATATATATATATTATGTCTTTGAATCTTGGGGAAAAGGGTGCAGTATTTGAATATTATGTTTATCCAACGCAGCTTCGATATTAATTGAAGTTAATCACGCCATGATTGATTGGGTAAAACATATCTATTTCACAAGTCGTAAGAAAGGATCAATAAGATTGAAACGTATTTTTCTTCCTTTCCTTCCTTGTTCAGCTGAGCCGAGAAGATAAATCAGCAAGTGGGAACGAAAGCCATCGAGAACGCCGCGCTCAGCTGTTGTAGAGCTCTTGATCAATGCTAAGCCTCTTTACTTCTGCCTGCATGCGACTAGGACACGAAGAAAGACGCATAAAAACGGGAGATTTTAATCCCAAATCCATATCACTAATACCATGTACACTTTTGCGGCTCTCCAAAACACTGTCTCAGTTTAACTCTGCTAAATCAGCAGTGAAAATTATGAGTACTCTGTATAAGACATTGTTAAACTTGACGTATTGAACATTTGACGGTTAAGATAAAATCAAGTAATCACAACATGAAATATTTTCGGCCACTCTAATTAGTGATTACTATTAAATATTTTTGCCGGTGTAAGGTCAGAGAGAGAAATAACATAATAATACTAAGTATCCTTTTACGACTTGCAAGTATGGCTTGTTTGAGAGAGTGATTCGACTCGGAAATATTGTAGAAATCTACGGATTTTAATTAAACCGATTGATAACATCGTAGATTCAATAAGCAGAGCTTCTTTCTCAGAAGTGCACGATTGTGGAACTCTCTTCCATTCGCCTGTTTCCCACCTGACTACAACTTGGATGTCTTCAAGTCCAACATAAACAAATTCCTGACAAACCGCCCCCTTAAGTAAGACAGTCTATCAAATCTCCAATACTAATGATTACTACAATACTATCTCATTGGTTACTGTACACGCAATAACCCTTATCCCTGAGTGGCCTCCGGGCCTTGATAAGTGGGGACCCCCATGTAAAAAAAAACAAACAGACCATGCATCGGGTATTGGCAGCTGGCGTGACTATTTTGGATTTATATGTTCGTTTTCCTATAATAAGTTTTTATAGAGGGGAAAATCGATATTATTTTATTAAATAGAGATTAAAGACTCAGGCAATGAACGCTATGAACGTAACGATATATATATATATATATATATATATATATACGTGTCAGGTCATGTCACATGCTACTGGTACCATGTAACCCAGTACTACCTGCCTCATGGTCGGGTCACCGGCGACTAAACTGGTTCCCCCACCAGACTTGTTTGGTGAGGAGGGTGGCTACTCTCCCTGAAGGATTAAAAAGAATACCTTCCAAAGGGCGAATGAACTCTTTTTGGGGGTCAACGGCCATCTAGCACCGTGTGTGTTTGTGTGTGTGTACGTGTGCGTCGGGGTGGAAAGGGTTCCCGTAAGCCATGGTGAAGGCAACCTTTCCAGGAAAAGAAAATCTCTAATTTTAAAAAAAAACATAAAGCGGGAGACCAGTACCCGCATTAAGCTGGTCTGCATTTTAACTTGTTGCTGGCTATCTTGCTCTTGCTTGTTGTTAGATCTCAACATTTTGAACGGAGAGAGAGACTTAGCTGTCGTACAAAGCTAAGACTCTGTAACATCATCTGTGTATAGATACTCCCTCACGCATTTGTCTATTAAAATGGTCCTGTGGCGATGGAAGTCATTTTTGGGCTCGTGTCTGAGGGAGTGGCACTCGTCTGGCAAGATGTTGCAATCATCATATATATACATATATATATATATGTCTTGCTATCTTTCGTAATGCCTGCCCTATTTTTGTCCTAATGTTACTATTTACTTCCCTAGATCTGCTCATGTTATGACATTTACATTTAATTCTTCGTTATGTCAACTTTTATGAATAACCTTAATGTAATTAATTTTTCCGTTGCTAATGCTTGATGATAGTAAACCGTATTTTTAATGAATAGTTCCTAATTTTTACTCATGTTCACCCCTTATAAAGCCTATCGCCACTTGAACATAAGGGCGACTATTGTGGGCCATGTCTAGAAAAGATTAACAAGTTATTATTTTGTGTTACATTTAAAGCTATAGTTTAGAAATTCTTCTTGAAATTCCAGGTATGTTAAGTTTTATGTGGACTGTTATCCCCATCTTCATTGTTGCTGTTATTTCACCCAACAACAACTATGAAGATAAGGATAACAGTCCGCAAAAATTGAATGCACTAATCAAATTATGAACAAAGAAAATGGCAGACAGAAATATGATTGTTATAATATATATATATATATATATATATATATATATATATATATATAATTAGAAAATATTTTTTTTCCTTCTTTATCTGCTTTTGAAGCATTATGTTAGTTTAAACTTGAAACTAATTACGTATACGTTTAGAAAGCTGAAAACAATGCATTTTTTATATATAAAGAAATGTATTTGCTTATATCAGATATATTTCGTTGCTAAACATCCCTATCAATATGGAGTCTGTTTTTTTCTCTTTTTCTTTTTCTTGACCGCATGGGGGAATTCTGCGTGTGGCTCGATATTTAAATAAAAATAAAAAGTCATATGCAGGGTGTCGCGCTAGCCGCGCAAAATTTCAATTAGGAAAGAAATTTTTTTTCTTCTTTATCTGCTTTTGAAGCGTTGTGTTGAAAATTGAAAATAATTACGTATATAAATGAATACGTTTTGAAAGCATTCGAATTATGAACAAAGAAAATGACAGAAATATAACTTGTTATAATATATATATATATGTATATATATATATATATATATATATATATATATTTGCACATCAAATTAAAATTATCCGATTTTGTATTGAAATATATATATATATAAGAATAACACAAAGTTCTTAACATAGCTCAATAGCTCAATACATGCCACACATCATATATATATATATATATATATATATATATATATATATATATATATATATATATATATATCGTGATTATCCATTATAAAGATTTTACGTATAGATATTTGAATATGGCTGTTCTATTCGGACAATTATAAATACACTTGCCTATGGAATATACATTCATATATATATATATATATATATATATATATATATATATATTTATATATTATAATACTGATAGTAATAAATTTAAGACAAAAGGAAACATAGGTATATATAAATTTACTTGCCAGTTCAATAAGGAAAAAGGTAACACAGAGTAAAGTAAAGGTAACAGGAGTTATAATAATCATTTATACCTAGGCATTCCGAAAAAAAATGAATAATCCCACAAGATCTGATGCCTCTGCAGAATCCCTGGCACCCATCGCCAAATCAAAAGAATTTATCATTTTAGTTTTTGTCCATTGGTTATTGTTATTTATTAGAACTGATTTTCTACATTTTTTAATGATGTTGATTTCTTCCGAGGATATATTAGTGTATACCTCGGCAAATTCTACGGCAATGTTAAAAAGTTCTTCGGATATCGAAGGATAGAAGTCTATGATGTCGAACTGTATAAACGTACATTTATCTTTGTTTTCTATATTTTTAAACCAGGTGATTTCTTTTAGGTCTGGTTTGATTTGTTTGTTTACTCTAGAAAGTATTGTTTTGCTAATTCTACCTATTTCTGGTTGAGTTGGGTTTATCAAGCGGGTGCTGGGATTATTATTAAAGTTCCATTTGTGGTCTTTAAGCAGAATGTATGCTTCCCTAGGTTTTAGTTTGCCAAGTTTATCGCTAATTTTTAATTTATCAGTAATTTGTTTACTTTCAGTATTCATTATATCTATGTAGTCGCATTTGTTTGTATCTAGTTTTTTTTGTAATGTTTTCTGTGATTAGTTTGTGTGATTGTTTATCTATTTTATAAAAGTTTCTAGTTTTATCTGCTTTTACAAAGATTTTATTAGAGTTGTTTATGTTTCTAACGATTTTGTGTAGTTTCCATTGGAAATTGTTATGTTGATTGTGGAATTCTAAGTTTTTAATTATGTTTAAAAGGTGATTTTCAAAGTTTATCAAAAGGTCTACTGTTTTCACATTTTTAAGGGGTTTAAAACCATAGGATTCTTTTTTGGTTACGTTTTCATTTTTAAGGAAGAAATTTGTTCGCCATCGTATTCGGCGTATTGGTTCATCTGTTTTTTGAATTAATTTATTAATATAGCTATGCTTGATAGGTGTGGGGATGTTTTTAGCGATGTTTCGAAATTAACTCTTTCCATATCTATTTTTAATGTGGTGAAATAAATTCTTTTGAGAGTGCTCAACTGTTTCAGGGGCTAAGTATAACTACTTCATTTACTCACATAAATTAATATAAGAAAGTATAAATTTATGCGTAAACTTTAAGTATTTACTTCAAAAGTGCTCAATACGTATGTAGAGCTAGTTAGTAAGTTATAAAATATATATGGCGATTAAGCTACACTGAATATTCCGCGTTTAATCCACTATAGGGCTCTTCGGGGTTATGCGCGAATTTTGTGGTTGTCTGTCGTTTTAAAATCTAAAGTCTAGTTTTAAAACAATTTTGTAAATTTTATCTTATGAACACAGTTGTTCGCTATTTCTCTTCTACAGTTTAATAGATGTTGGGGGTTGTGGATGAAACGCGGAATAATCAGTGTAGCTTAATCGCCATATATATTTTATAACTTACTAACTAGATCTACCTACGTATTGAGCACTTTTGAAGTAAATACTTGAAGTTTTCGCATAAATTTATACTTTCGTATATTAATTTCATGTGAGTAAATGAAGTAGTTATATATATATATATATATATATATATATATATATATTATATATATCACAGAAAGTTTTTAGATGAGACGAGTCATTGGTACCGTCGGTTTACAAGCCGGAAATTGGGACCATTTCAGATACCCATATCAAGATCTCTTCAGCAAATACTCATCTATTTTATAACCGAAAGTGGAAATACATATAGATCACGAGTTCACGTTTAACCCTCGTTTTGCGAGCCCTCTTTTTATTTATCGGAGGGTGATGATTTTATTAACTTTAAAATTAAATTATATTAAATTTTAAATCATATCTAAATTAAATTTTTTTTATGTTAACTTCCTTTAATAGTAAAGCCCAATTTAATTTAAAACTTAAACAATAATTTTTTTTCTCCAAAATTTACAACTTAAAATGTCGATTAAGACGTAAAGTCCCATCTAATTATATCGAAATGCGTTTAAAAATTCGTTTAAAAATTTCAACCCTTTCAAGGATTGGGGGTGGGGGAATAACCATCTAGACTAAAGGATTTTCCTAGTATATTAACCTCAATACTATCGTATTTTTCCCTGTAGTTTTAAAATTGAAATAGATAGTAAATTACATTTTTAAAGTATTTTTTAAATTTATATAATACGATAATTTTAAATCTATAATAAAATAATTTAAAATTCAAATTAAAATCCAATTTTATGAACTAAAATCAATTTTAGAATTTAAAAGTTAACTAAAAAGTAGCTTTTTATTATATAATATATACATAAAGATTTACGTTTTGTCTTTTTCACTGACCAGTTAATAAGGAGTGCTTTCCTTCTATGTATACAATTTTTCTAAGATTCACCCCTCACATTTAAGCATCTTATTTCTGGGTCATGAATTGCCCGTAGAATGTGGTACTATTCCGCATTACAAAGAGAGAATCGACTTAATTCCGAGGAGTATGCTGGTTTATGCTCGATTTTTGCTCCATTTTATGGAAAAAGGTGTATCTTCTTCTTTAAGCTCCCAGAGCCATGTTATATATATATATATATATATATATATATATATATATATATATATATATATATATATATATATATATATATATATAAAGCTGAACGTCTGTGTGTGCGTGTGTGTCTGGTCACGAATAGGCTCCTATATGGTACACTATTTTAATCGAAGATCAGGAATGGGTATGTTTGATCTGGCATAACGGTGGTTCATTAAAATTGTAGGGTCTGCGTACGCGACTGGCCCACAAAGTATGGAAATAAAAATGAAAAATAAAAACGTTTACAAAGGTTATTAATATAGATGTACATAAGAATACTTTGATGAGTATATTTTAACTTAAATAGTGATGGTATAATACGATTGTTGGGTCTGCGTTCGTGCCTGGCCTCCATAGAATGGAAATAAGCACAAACTTTAATAAAGACTTTTCATATTTATTTGTGATAATTATGTTTCAGTTTGAAGAAATATGGTATAATACAATTATGAGGTGTTCGTTCGCGCCTGACCTCCATAGAATGGAAATATTTCACAAAGTTTAACAAGGTTTTTTAATATAGATCCACAGAAGATTGTGATAAGTGTTTCAGTGTGAACAGGTATGGTATAATAACTTATGGGGTTTATCTATTTTATTTTTACTTTCGTCATATTTTGCTTTGGTTTTGATACCCCCAAATTCGAAGCTATCTCTTTACACCCCTTCCTTTTCATAACCTATCATACTTTAATAAATCAGAGTCCATTTTCTGTAGGCTGTTTTTGAACCCAGTCAACGACGGGTACTTTTGCTAATATATATATATATATATATATATATATATATATATATATATATATATATATATATATATATATATATGGTAAGTCAAAAAATTCAATACTCAAAGGTAAACGGCTGAAGTATACATAGACGGGAACGGAAGTCACTAAATATGAAACGATTTACGAAACCATTTATTTCAAAATGTGTTATCTTTAACACTTCTTGAATCTATAAAAATATTAAACTATCAGTATTTACATTTCCATAAATAGTTGAATTCTCATATTATCATCGTAGTATATAAAAAAAAATTAATGAGAATTTTTATTATTTACATTTCTATAAATGATAGTTTATTTACAATGATACATTTATGTCTTTCATAAGTTTTTTCACAGAATTCTGTAATGAAAAATTTATGACAGTCTTTAATGGACACTTATTGTGTTATCACGAAATACTATTTTAAACACTTGTATAAAAAGTTTTTGAAAATGGATAAATGGAATTTTGTTATGAATAATGAATGAAGTTTTTTTTATTAACACTTCTTATGATATAAAAAAAAACATAACTTAATTTCGTTTCATGCTTAGTGACTTACGTTTAATATTTAGGTAAACTGAGTCAACTTCCGGCGTGTTAACTTTAAATTCTGAATTTTTGTACCTCGCCATATATATATATATATATATATATATATGTATGTGTGTGTGTCTTGGTTTAGTGGGCCTCTCTTTATATTTGCCTCCTTGGAAATGACCGTTAGAAACCAACGGTACCGACGGTTTTTCTTATCTTCTTTAACACATACACACACATACGCACACATACGCACATACATATACACACATATGTATGTATACGTATATGTCTCCCTATATATATGCGTATATTTATTGCTCCTCTTCTTAAACACACACTTACACACACACGCATATACAAGCGCGTGCGCGCACACACACACACACACACACACACATATATATATATATATATATTCTCACCATCAGATTACTCCTCGTTTATCTTGTCATTTGTTTTCGATTTTGTCCCCCCCCTCAACTAACCACATCTTCTTTCAACATCTTTCTTGTTTTTTCTTTTTCTCTAATTACTCGATGGCGCGGCCAATTCTCGTTCTTTCACGGACACTACCAACGTGATTTCAGTGCTTGCTCCATGAGAGGTGGGACTCTCTTGATTGGCGGTCGTTCGTTATGTAGTATTTATAGTTTTCTATCGATCGAGAGGGAGGTTTAGTGAAACCGGCTGCAATCCATTCATGATCCGGCCCCAATGCAAAACGCCGTCCGTCTATCTGAACCACTAAGAATAGACACGAGTAGGCGCTGTTACCACACTCGGATGGCCAGGCCGACTGTAGCCGACAACAGCCGAGTGAAATTCGGCCAACAACTGATTGCTGACGGACATTACCGAACCAACTTCAGTTTAAAAATTTTTTTTATTATCGCGATACGTATATTGCATACAAATAAGTAGATTTACATGGACGAAGTCCATTATATATATAAGACGCAGTATCAAACGAAATCAAAATGTACCTTCATCCTTCTCTCCCTCTTTTTTCTTTATCTATCTATCTATCGATCTATCGATCTATATATATATATATATATATATATATATATATATATATATACATACATACTTACATACATATATATTATTACCGTTTAATCTGCTTAGTGAGTACTTTCTTTAGGTTTTTACTAATGTCCATATTTGCTATCTATCTATCTATCCATCTATCTATCTATCTATCTATCTATCTATCTATCTATCTATCTATCTATGTATCTATCTATCTATATATATTCTTTGTTTACGTCCAAATAAAAATATGGGCAATTTCCTAAGAAACAAGATCTTCAAAGTGAAGACGCTAAGTTAACCGAATTATCGTTTAAAAATCAACAACAAATATATATATATATATATATATATATATATATATATATATATATATATATATATATATATATATATATATATTCGTACTGAAATTTACTAGGTTCGGTATGAAAATGACAGTTAGATTAAGTAAGACAGACTTTTCGCTTGAGGAAATCCAAGTTATTTTTAACTACTATTTACGTTATATATATATATATATATATATATATATATATATATATATATATATATATATATATATATATATATATATAGTAAGTTGTGAAAATATTTGTATTTAAGCTACGCAGAAGTTTCCATTAAACAATGAATTTCCATATGCATTTTCATAACTTATTACCTACTCAGACATTCAGCACTGTTGAATTAAATGCAGAAAATTTATATATAAAATATTAATCCTCTTTTAACATTTTATGTTGATTTATGAAATACGTTATATATATATATATATATATATATATATATATATATATATATATATATATATATATATATATATATATATATTTATTTATTTATTTACCAGTGGTGAAAAAACGAACTAGAGTGCTCAATGTGTCCATCTATGAATTCTGACGATGCTAGTTGGATATTTCCTCTTCTTTTTGAGGATTTTCCCCTAGCTGAAACAATATGTAAACTCATTCTGTACTCACAGTAATAAATTTTATATATATATATATATATATATATATATATATATATATATATATATATATATATATATATATATATATATATAAATAATTTACGTATATAAATAGATACGTTTTGAAAGCTAAAAACAATATATAAGCAAATTTATTTGCTTATATCAGATATATTTCTATGCTGCACATTCTTATCAATGAAGATTTTTTTTTCTTTTTTCTTGATCGCAGGGTGGAATTCTGCCTGCGAGAGTTTTGTTAGTAGTCTGTGGGCCTTGGTAACGGCTCAATATTTATAAATTAAAAAAAAATTGAAAAAAAAACAGTCCTCAGCAGGGGTGTCGCTATCCGCACAAAATTGATATAAGGAAAGAAAATATTTTTCTTCTTTACCTGCACTAGAAACATTGTGTGTTAGTTGAGAATTGAAAATAATTACGTATAGAAATGGATACGTTTTGACAACTACGCTTCAAAACCATTAAAAACCTTTGCAGCTAGGTAGAGGAGTAACTTATCATGCTTTTGGTAACATTTATTTGTTATCGATGTAATTTTTACAACTTTTTCGAATCCATGTGTATAGTAATACAAACCCTAATTTTCCTTCCTTTTCTATCTCTCCACACACGCACGCGCGCACACAAACACATAATGTCATTTATCCTTATTATAAATACAGGTGTATATTTTTCACAGATAATTATTTTTAAAACAGAAGTGCATCCATACATGCGTATAGATTTATTAAAGCATGTGCTTTTAAACACTAACCCAATTCCACATGTTAAGTATATGCACACACACACGCACACACACACACACATACACACACACGCACAAAACCCCAACACACATGTATGCATCATTGTGTAGGTTTCAAAAAGAAAGGCATAGTAGATAGATAGATAGAGATAGAGAGATAGAGAGAGATAGAGAGAGATAGAGAGAGAGAGAGGGGGAGATATGGCAACAGCCTTCCTTTTTTTTGTACGTATTAGCGTGTGCACGTGTGCAGTAACTATGAAATAGGTTTATACAAAATTATACACTATCAGCGTATATTAAAACGATATATATTTTATATAATGCAGATCGCATGTTTAGGCAATATTAACGCATACTAATATTTATGTTTATTTCCATTATTTGTTTTCGTTTTCGTGAGATACATTTACTGCATTTTGTTATAAGATACGCCATTATATTTATAACTGATAATTAAACACACATACACACACATATATAACTAAATGCATATATATATATATATATATATATATATATATAAATCAATATAAACATATATATATATGTATATATATATATATGTATATATATATATATAAACCAAAATAAACATATATATATGTATATGTATATATATATATATATATATATATATATATATATATATATATATATATATATATATATATATATATAAACAAATGACAAAAGTCTATATTCCAAATTTAGGATGTTGACCATTTTTCAATTTATTCCTTTAATTAAGTTGACATTTTCAGTTCTTGACGGCAACCTTTTCGTAGAGCAAAATTATTCATTTAATTTTTATCCCAATCAATTAATCTATTCTGCCCTTAACTCCTCAGAAGAAATAGGAACTATCAATAAATTAAAAGGAAATAAAACGCATTTGGTCATGATTATAAAATCCGAAAATTGAAAGAGAAGTTGAAACTATGTTTTATTTGATCTTTAATTACATCATTTTGAAATTAATAAAGTTTATTAATACAAATATTCAAAATTTACTGACTTTACTTGTAAATTCAAAATGGCGCAATAAAAGATGAAATAAAAAGGTAATTGCAACTTCTCTTCAAATTTTCGGATTTTATAATCATACCCAAATGCATTTTATTTTCTTTTAATTTATTGATAGTTCCTATTTCTTTTGAGGAGTTAAGGGCAGAATAGATTAATTGATTGGGATAAAAATTAAATGAATAAATGAATAATGGATTGATAGTTTCTATTTCTTCTGATAAGTTAAGGGCAAAATAGATTCATTGGTTGATACAATAATTAAATGAATGATTTTCTGCTATGAAACAGTCACTGCCAAGAATTGTAAATTTCAGCATAATTAAAGGAATAAATTGTAAGATGGTCACCATGAAATTTGGAATATAGACTTTTGTCATTTGTTTGTTATATGCTCTGTAATTATATTGAGCTTCTTAAATTAATGATTAGTATATATAAAAAAGTGAAATGTAATTGAAAACATCATATTTACACACACAGACACACAC
>NC_136509.1:93358676-93398676 GCF_053919585.1 Euprymna scolopes
CCAAAAAAAAAAAACAAAAAAAAAACCAAAAAAAAAAAAACCAAAAAAAAAAAACCAAAAAAAAACCAAAAAAAAAAACCAAAAAAAAAAAACCCCAAAAAAAAAAACCCCAAAAAAAAAACCAAAAAAAAAAACCCCCCAAAAAAAAACCAAAAAAAAAAACCAATACCCCCCAAAACGCAGACAACAAATTTGTTATTGCTCAGTGTTATCAATCTACATCTCGAAAATTGCAAAACATGGATTAGTAAATGTTTACGAGATACTTAGCCGTAAACATATAAATGAGTAGATATTAAGACTTAAATCTTGTTTCAAACTTTCGAAAATAATTTGAATTCAATTTGCTTTTGCTCGCGGTGTTCATATTAAATTTTAATTCAATTAAAAGCTCCAATATGTATTAAACACGTGCGTTCAACGCTTTCGTCTTCGTGTTAATGAATTTCAGCTTTCATCTAATAACATGGACATCAACGAAATAGGAGCAAACAGAAAATGATAAACAAAATTTAAGAAAACATCGATGGAGTTTTTCAAGAAAATCGTTTCACTGCCTCATAATTCATGCTTGTACACGACAAAGTTTGTATTTTTTTTATTACAATTTTATCAATCAGTGTTGTTTGAATCAAAGTAAATACCTTTATTTTCAAATCTATGTTGATGATGTAGTGGTGTTTGTTGATTTTTTTAAAAAATCAATTTACCTGATGTGTTAGGATATCCTTTAAAAATGTTCGAAATTCAATTCCTTCTTCAAATCTACAATCTAATCAGTTCACCAGCGGTCGCTGATCGCGGTCGTCTCTCTCTCTCTCTCTCTCTCTCTCTCTCTCTATATATATATATATATATATATATATATATATATATATATATACATAAGTTTCGTGGTTAAATTTAAAATTCTGAAAAAAATAACATGTAGAGACATATATTCGATTTAAAAATTTATTGCTTGACAAAAGGAATACATAGAAGGAGTTATTTTAATTTCCTTAATCCATGGATTTTCAACAATGGCTCATATCATCAGAGGAAATGAAATGCGGTAAGCAAAATGTTCAGCTGTGAATGGAGGCTAATTTTGCTTTTCAGCACAATTATTGAAAATTTTTTTTTGAATGGTTGTGGATAATTATATGGAAAAAAATTTAACCACGAAACTTATATATTGCTCTATTCTTAAATATTGAGCTTTTCCTTTTTGGCTAGGATCACCTTGATATATATATATATATATATATATATATATATATTGTTTATTTAGACAACATGTTTTCATTCGGACGGTTTGTTGGATGTGTATTTGCTAATGGATTTGCTTGTGTGTGGCACGTTTGCGCAAGTTTCAGAGTACTCGCCTCGCATGCAAAGGATTCGGATATGCCTTACTGATAAGCCTTAATGAGGGTGAAAGTCAAGTATTGGACTTTCGGTTTGGTGGTTCTCATGGCTGTTGTGAGCTGAGACGTTTCTTGACTGTAGAAATAATATATATATATATATATATATATATATATATAAGTTTACGTATATGTACATATATATATATGTTAATATATGTATGTATATGTACATATATGTATATATATAAACAATATATATATATATATATATATATACATATATATATATATATACAAAGAGAGAGAGAGAGAAATAGATACAGCATTCATCATTAGTATCATACTTTAATGAGGGTTCCATTGTATTCTTTAAAATGTAAAACTATTTTGTGGCGAGTTTTAAAAAGATGGACGCTATATCTATAATTGTGTAGAAACAGCGGAGTTGCGTTCATGGCCGTCGGATATTAGAGATGCCGTATATAATATTCTATCTCAGTTCGATTTTTGAAACTGACATCCTGATTATCAAAATATAATTCCTTTGCCAAAATCCGAGCGAATGCTACAATTTATTATTTTGGCAAGAGCATCATGTATCAATTTCACTTCAGCCTATACAACAATTTATTATTCATATATCTTAATATATATTTAAAGAAACAATACACCCCTCTCTCTCTCTCTCTTCCTCTCTCTCTCTCTCTCTCTTTATATATATATATATACTTCAGAATAGTTTTTATTTAACTATCAGTTGTTATGGAAACGTGAGATTGTAAAGTTTATAAAATATTTATGGCAGTAATATTCTATAAGTTATCCCATTTAAACAAGAATTGCTCGATATGCAAGATAGAGCAAATAAATTAAATTGTGATTCAATGAATTTAAAAAAAAAACTCTCATTGAAATGAAATGAAGTGGTTGAGTTTTATATCGAAGAATTTTTATTATTCTAAGCAAGACAAAGAATACTTTAGAAAATTAATCTCCCTAACCTATAGAGTTTCGATGTCTACCATCTCATCAGAGGAGAGACAATATTAGCAAATACTTATAAAGATATGCACCCTATTTGCTAAAGTCAGTGAGTTATGGAAAGTCACAATTTAATATATATATATATATATATTTAATATATATATTTGTGTGTGTGTATATATATATATATATATATATATATATATATATATATGTTTTATTTTTTATTAATAAAAAAATAAAACACATATTTGCTCTGCAATAGTATTGAGCACTCTCTTCAGGTTTTTACTAATTACCAGTTTTACCAAATATATATATATATATATATATATATATATATATATATATATTCTTTATGGAAATCGCTCCAGACAAGGTGAGAAGCCACGAAATATAAGAAGCTAATAAGAAGGAAAGAGGATTATCATAAAAAAGTTGAGCTGCCTTTTACTTTAGTCTTGAAAAGACAAAGATCAATTGTTGGAGGAAAATAGTTAGCATGAAGGGAGTTCTCTAAGAAAGAATCTACTAAAATATGAAGTTTTACAACAATTTTTATATATGTATGTAAGCAAATAAAAATGACGAAAAATAAATTCTACATTTTTTTATTAGTTTTTCAAATGACACTTGTTCCATAGAATTTCTAAATTAGGCTCTTCTCGTCAAAGGAAATAACTAATAAAAGAAAAGTAAAGAATTACTACATAGAGTTGTTTTAGAAGTTAAGTACTTAACGTTTTTAGTCAAAAAGTTAAAGAGCTACAGCGACAGGAGTGACACCATTAAAACAAGCAGCTATTTGTGCTCTAGAATTTATTTTTCTACATAGTCACGAGCATTTTCAATACACTTTTTCCAGGAATTAAATGACTCATATCTGTTTCTGACACACACCTATGACAGTGGCTGCTTTTATAGAGTCTCACACCGTCAATATCTGCAAGAGAGAGAGATGAAACTTTCATGTTATGAATAAATAAGTTCAGTCACCATAACAATGCTATTTACACTTTCCTCTGATCCATCTGGCCCTGTCGGTGGGGCATTAGAATACGCCGACTGCCCCCTTGCAGAGGGTAAATGTCCCTCAATAGGGGTCCTGGATATGACCTTAAACTATATCCAGTGGTGAGGCCCCAGCTTGTGGGCTTTGGGGAGTGAGGAGCCACCCTTTAATTACCATTGCTCCCAGGCCCACTCTGACCCAGAGTGGTAGTACCTGTTAGGGTTCCGACTATGGGTTAAATAGAAACCGACGTGAAAACAACAAATATATTCTATTAAAATTTTTTTCTTCAAAATCTTTAGATTCGGCATTAAATAACCCGAAAAGGGTTGATATGCCGTGAAATAAAAACAACCAACCAACCAACCTCTGATCCATCTAAAATTAATAAAATATAGAAGTCATTTCTTTTGGAAAGCCCTTTGTAGTGTGTATATTTTTGAAAACTTTGGAAGTTTTAAGAAAACGGATTTTTAAATGTATCTTTAATGCAGACTATCATTATTATCAATATGATCATCGACTGTATAAAATTCGTTCAAAATTCTCAATGTATCAGAATCTCAGCAAGAAGGACTATCTGGAAGTCGATGTGATTTTATTTCTTTTATTTTTTTTTGAATGCATATAAAACGCTGATGAATTCCTCCACTCAGTATGTCTGTCCCTCTGTCTGTCTCCATATTTTCAAACTTTATCTCCTCCGAAACTAAAAACCAGAGGTCTCAAATGATTGAATTCTTTATAGACGGGTTTTTTTATGGATCTTAAGTTCATATGCGTGTCACGTTGGTACAGTGGTAACGTCACCAGCTTTGGATACTACAGTTTTGCTTTCGGTTTCGATTCTAGCTGAGGGCACCCAAATAATTTTTTTTTTAATTTTGAAATCACGACTCTATAAGAATATATAGGAAATAAGAATAATAGGACAAGTTAGAACATGATATTTAAGCATATTTTACGACCGGGCATAGCCAGGCCCCCTTCCCAGCTAGTAAAAATATATATGTGAAGAATTCTATATAAAGGATACATCAAGGGCTGAAACAATTGTACGCTTGTATAATAAATAACACTCAACATTTTTTTGGAGATGACGTAAAAATGAATGTTTGTTCACAGTGAAGCGAATAACATTTACGCTTTGTATAAATGTTAATTTCAGCTATATTTTTCGCCGCAGTTAACGTTGGCCGAGCAGTTTGTTCCTTGTTATATGAGTCAGAGACGGCTTCGTGGCCATGTTCGTCTCTCCTGGCCGGCGGTAATCATGGCTCCCTGCATTCCTGCACTGATGATTCTCGAAAGGATGAAATACTAGTGTCTGTAGACAATAAAAATAATAATAGTAATTATATATATATATATATATATATATATATATATATATATATATATATAAAGATTTTTATGGGTACAAAATTTTATGAAGGATTTTAATAGCACTGGGGGAAATGCCATATTGAGGACCTTTTTTTGGGCGGGGGGCGTTTAATCGATAAGGAATACTACAAAGTCTGAAAATCTAATCTCCAAAACCAGTACGTAATTCAAATTATTTGAACCGAATGAAGGGTGGGGAAGTCCTCAATTTCAATAATACCAGTTCCCCCAGTGCTATTAAAATCCTTCATATATATATATATATATATATATATATATATATATATATATAGTCATTCTACTGACAGCCCACTCCTAAAATCAAGCATTACTGACTGAAAATACTTTCCATCAAAACCCAATTCCCCTTTAATTTCACACTATTTCAACCAGACACTTTAATAATTTCTATACGTGTAAGGAAAAGGTGCGAAGTTAGTCATTACACACTAGTCACCTGTACTAACCTCACCGTGCAATAAGGTTTGCTCTATTTTGCACGTATCATAAGCTGCTTCCCACACACATACCTCCTATCACACTATACGTGGCGGGAATCCCGTACTCAGGTCAGCAACTGACTCTAACTTCTTCGGAAACTGTCTTGTGATGTCAAGTCTACCGGGAGTCCTTTTCATGGATTCTCAGTGACTCTGCTCTGCGTTGATTTCTGCTGAAAAGCAAGAATGATGACCTCTGCATGGGCCGGAAAGGAAAACAAACAAAATCAGGGTTTCTAACTACAAAAAGTTAATTTCACAAAAGTTACCGATTTTTTACACATGTAGATCGTTCAGTTCACCAAAATATTTTAAGCCTCACAAATCTATTTCTTCTTCACTGGATTGCGAGGGGGTCTTCCTTGGAGCGGATGTCGTTCTCTCGAGATTTCCGGCGCAATGGTAATTTCGACCGGGTATTGGCGTTTTATAGATGGGGTCACAGGGTGAGTCGGTCGATCCACCCAACCAATCAGAGTTCAATACGTTTTCTGGCCATTTTGTGTGTCTGCAATTCAGCAATACGTCCAGAGTTTTGTAATCTGAGACCAAAAATGAAATCCTTTTCACACGCCCTCAAGAGGTCCACCCTGTCATTCAGAGAGCTATAGTCTGAACGGGTGTTGTCCAGGCCAACAAGTACAAATTTTGTTAAACAATAAAATGTCTATTTCTCTCAAGTGTAAGTATATCACTTTTGATACCCGCCGCTGTCCGGGATTCAATTAACGTTCAACAGACAATCTTAGCATATTTACCCGGCCTCCTTCAGGGCCTCAAATGGTCATGTCACAAGGCGAATGAAAATAAAATACTAATATATATATATATATATATATATATATATATATATATATATATATATATATATATATATATATAGTTAGTTAGTTAGTTAGTTAGTTAGTTGTAAAATATATATGGCGATTACGCTACACTGAATATTCCGCGTTTCGTCCACTCTAGGATTCTTCATCCTGAAGAATCCTAAAGTGGATGAAACGCGGAATATTCAGCGTAGCTTAATCGGCATATATATTTTACAACTAACTAACTAGCTCTACCTACGTATTAAACACTTTTGAAGTAAATACTTATGTTTATGCATAAATTTATACTTTCGCATATTAATTTTATGTGAGTAAATGAAGTAGTTATGTATATATATATATATGCACTATATATATGTATATGTATGTATATTTATATATAAAACAAAGGTTGTCCTGCTTAAATTAGTAAATACATAAATTATTATTTTACTAAAGCTGAATTAATTCACGTTTTATTTCCTAAGCTACGAGAAACACTTGCTAAAATATACAATATGTCTGATAAATAGCTCTTGCCACTCTTGTGTATTTAATTTGCCCGACTTTCACGCGTTATTTTTTCAGAGTTTTGATCGTCGCGTGTATCTTTCTATCTATCTATCTATCTATCTATCTATCTATTATCTATCTTCATAAATATATATAATTAATAAAATAGAGAAAATTATCATCGCAATGAAAACACAGACGACGCACATAAATTTAAAACGGTCACACTACCTGCCAATGCAACATACATGTTTTATGAATATTATCAGTCGATTTCATCAATGCAGTAAATTCCTATATTACTTCCGAGTAGACTCTGTCTCTCCCAAATTTGTCATACTTTGAGAAGGTAGGAAGTGATTTCCTCCAACTTCAAATATCTTCTGCTTCGCTTCAGAAGAAATCGGAAAATTTCCTAACATTTGTAGAATACACAAGTCGCACCGACTTTGGCTATCTTTTCTATTACGTACTTTTCATATTTACCTATTAGACCTACCATATATATATATATATATATATATATATATATATATATATATATATATATATATATATAATATATATACGCTGTCATTATTAAACTCCAGAAAATTTTATTGGCTGCCCTAGATCGAAACTTGATCGCTGGAATATCCGTTTTGTACACCGCTTGATAACAAACAACATGGCGTCCGTCAATGCTCCCTCCCATAAGCACATTTTGTCATATAAAACATAATACATTTCACTCCTATCCTTTATATTCATACTAGTCATACATACATGATGATTGCAACGTCTTGTCAGACGAGTGCCACTCCCTCAGACATTTAAAATCCATGAGCCCAAATGTCTGAGGGAGTATCTATACAAATATGATGTTACAGAGTCTTAGCTTTGTACGACAGCTAAGTCTCTCTCTCTCTCGGTTCAAAATGTTGAGATCCAGCAACAAGCAAGAGCAAGATAGCCAGCAACAAATTAAACTGCAGACCAGCTTAATGCGGGTACTGGTCTTCCGCTTTATGGTTTTTTAAATCAGAGAGTTGCTTCTCCTAGAAAAGTTGCCTTCACCACGGCTTACGGGAGCCCTCTCCACCCCAATACACATATATACACACACACAAATATACACGGTGCTAGTTGGCCGTTGACCCAGAAATAGAGTTCATTCGCCCTTTTGAAGGTCTTGTTTTTAATCCTTCAGGGAGACTAGCCGCCCTCCTCACCAAACAAGTCTGGTGGGGGGAACCAGTTTAGTCGCCGGTGACCCGACCATGAGGCAGGTAGTACATACATACATACATACATACATACATTTAAACAGATTTTTGCCCTTTATATTATCGATGTATTTACATACTGCACATAGATTTCACTGGAACGAACATTAAACAATCATCAAAGATGATTCATTATTTGTCAGCTGCCTCCCACGATAGTGAAATAATCACGGCTATTCGAGATTCTAAAATGAAACACCAAAAATTCTCTGATTAGGGTTGTTGTTCTTGTCCTTCTTCGTTTTCTTATTCTTCGTCTACTTTTTGATCTGCGTTCCGTCACAGTGTTTTAAACGTAAAGATTTTTAAAAAAATAAAATACTTATTGAAAAAGTTATAACAAAAAAAAAAAAACAATTAAAATTTGTAGAAGAGTAACTTTTGACGTTTTGTTGTCTATTCTTTCATGTTTTTTTATAATCGAGAATATATTCTAAAAAACAAAACAAAAAACAAACAAATCAATAAACAAAGGCTCCACGCTGATTCAAGTTCTTTTTCGGTTATGTCGGCGACGTTCTAAACGTAGAGAATTTACACTACTTTTAGGTAAAACAAAAGACTTCTTCAAGTATGTAGACATGTTACTTGTTCACCTTTTTCTTGACTGTTCTAATATATTTTAGATTGTCCATAATTTTAATGAGTCATATATAAAAGCGAAAATATGTATGTTCGCTTTTTGTGTATGTCTGTTAAAGGCTTTTTTTTCGCTGGACTTCTCGGTCGGCTCATTCATTCTTAAAACTTTTTATATCACGTCTAAATCATAATATCTAAGAGTTACGAACGGGAGTCGCGTGTGTATTTAATTTGCCCGACTTTCACGCGTTATATTTTCAGAGTTTTGATCGTCACGTGTATCTTTCGCGTTTTAGAAAAAAAAAAAAAAAAAGCGAAACGGGATTCGACTCCTGGTGGTCTCTGGAAAGCGATGTAAACGATTGGTCAATGTCGCCTTTTTAGCGTCATATCAAACAATTCCTTTCATCTGGACACTCTCCTAATAAGCGGGGAGCTGGTTTTCCCCAAAATTGGGTAAAAACAAACAAACAAACCGGGTTATTGACCTCATTGAAAACTGTCCCGCAGAAAATGTTAACTGCTAACTAGCTATTGCTTACGTCGTCGTAACGCTCGCAGAAAACCTTAACTCCACGATATCCACTTGACCTCATTAAGTCATTAGGTGCGGGCACCTGTCACTTCTCTTCCTACTTAAATAAATTCAAACGTCTTTAGTAACTCTTCCTTGTTGGCCGATCGCTAAACGTGTCATGTTTTTTTCACATTTTATTTTCCAACTTCACCTCAGGGCTTCGGGTTCGATCCTACCAAACCACCAAAACTTTTTAAACCCCCCCCTCCGTGTTTCTCACTCGGGCAATGCCGGGTACCCCCACTAGTCTTAAAATAAAAGAAAATAACGTTAACAATTATAGCCTTCACGTTATGGTGAGGGAGCAGAGCTGATGACTTCCTTTCAGTTTATTCATACACTAATGAAATAATTCCTATTTCGGTCACCTTAATTTTGTAAGTTCCATCGGAGTATGAAATTTACATGCGGTCCCCAGTCGCATTTATATGACAACGTTAGGTTTTTGCAACTCTTGCAGGGCGGTATCAACGTCCTCCTGCATAAAGCGCCTGGAATTCCGAAATTGGTTGCCCTTTTATTAATGACAAGACTCCATTTGCTTGACTTCGGTGATCTGAGGGAAACCGGTGTATCAACGTAAGCCTAGGCGAGATACAAACCGACTTCGATATCCCGTCTTTTGCTACCCTTTCTCTACTCTATCGTTATTTTCATAGCAGGTACTCGTTTGCGCTTCAGTCTATGGCTCAACTTGTAAAACATTCACGGCGGAAACTCGTTTGGCTACATCCATTGTTAACAGTATCTCTTTTTCACCCCGAGTATGCCGAAAACTAAACAAAACTTTCATAGGGAACATTTCTTTCTTAGCACAACTCGTTTGTGGAACATAATACCGCGGGTCTGCTTCCCATCTGACGACAGGATGGTTTTCAAGTCCAATGTAAACTAATTTTTGTTGGGTCGTCTAATAAAATAATCAAATCCTGGCCAATTCCAACCATCGTTACCAAACATCACCATCTTATTTCACGTTCCACCTGACAAATTTATTAACGATTATCCTCGGGTGGCCGTTGTGCCTTGATAAGTGGTAACTGTTAAGTAAAAGAACACAAAATAACTATCTAATTATACAAAAAGAAAAAAGAAAATACTTAAGAAGATTCATACATACTTTTAAGAACTTTTCCATTTTACTTATTCATGGCCCGGGCAACGCCAGGTATCCATACCAGTTGCTACACATAAAACTAAGCATTGCACTTTGATACGTTTTCGGTTCAGTGCACGTTTCGAAATCACTGCGATTCAATGACAAGGTCAAACATTGAATGAAAGTCGGCGTTTATCTGTGATCAGATTTGTTTCCTCTTGCGGACAGTTTTGTGTTGGCGGAATCAAGTCGATATCTTAAAGTACCGAATTGAATAATATCGGTGTAATTACGCTGAATAACATCAGTGATTCCCATATGAAATAAAGACAAACATAAGCAGAAGAAAAAAAACACAAAACAAAAACAACAACAACAAAAAAAAGAAATCTATTTGAATGTTTCGTATCATTTTTAAAGAAACACTTTTTGCAATCTGTTAGAGATGATTCGGTCTTCTAGTCAACGTGATTCATATTTTTATTTATACTTAACGTTTTTTGTTTACTAATGAGTCGCCAATCAACGAAACGAATTAATGTAAGATTGTCAGTTGAACGATTAAAAATATTACGAGAGGATTCAAAACATTACTACTCTGTATTTTTTCTTTCCTCTTCTCCAATTCTATGATTATTACACATACACAACACACACAGACACACACAGACACACACAGACACACACACACACACACACACACACACACACACACACACACACACACACACACACACACACACACACACACATGGAAGTTACAAGTAACGTCAGTTAGCAGTTTCGCTCTCGTGACCTGTGGTACAGTTATACAAAGCCACGCTGATGATTCTTGCTTTAGACGAAACATATGTATATGATTAGTATCAATTTCCAAAGAAATAATCATGCTGATAATTTAATTCTGGAATGAAACATAGACGTTTCTATATAGCTTGTTTGCGATAAGTATGATTTTATACTATTATTACTAATACAATATAATAATAATAATAATAATAATAATAATAATAATAATAATAATAATAATAATAATAAGAAGAAGAAGAAGAAGAAGAAGAAGAAGAAGAAGAAAATTCGCCCAGCCAACCACAGGGTGAATATCAAAGAAAAGGAGAAACGGAGCAAATACACAGAGCTAGTCAGAGAGCTGAAAGGGATATGGAAGATGCAAAAAATAAAAATAATACCTATAATAGTAGGAGCACTAGGAACAATCCCGAAAAACTTTGAAAAAAGAATGGGAGAAATTGGAATAAAAGGAATGACTGCAAAAATACAACGAGCAACAATAATGAAAACAGCTGAAATATTAAACAACCATGAGCAACAAGTGCGGACCAAACAAACTGCTGCATAGACAAAACATGAAACGCTACATGGAACCAAGTACACTGAAGCCGTATATCTAGAAGTTCTCGAATCGCCCCCCCCATTACCACATCACTGCCCCCCTCCTAAAAAAAGACTAAACAGTCAAGTAGAGTCAAGGAGGAAGGAAAGATCGAGGAGAAAGCACTGACCAGATCTCCGCTGGATAAGTGCGAAGAGAACTGGGACCTTGGGGAGGCTTATTGCCACTCAAATTTCAGTGAATACCAACGAGAAATCAATGGCAAGCAGCTGTTGCGATAATGCAACTTTATTTGCAAATACTACCGAAAGAGGTGGAGACTACTGGAAGTCTGGGGAGAATTGTTATCACTCAGTTTCCAGGGAACACCATAAGCTATTTTCGAGGAGAGATCCTTGATAACTAGTGTGAAACCTCCTCGTAAGCCAATAATAATAATAATAATAATAATAATAATAATAATAATAATAATAATAATAATAATAATAATGGTACAAAGCATAAGAATATGTATCCGCAAAACAAAAGTACCAGAATGAATGGGTTAAAGAAGAACTATATTAATACAAAACGACGCTGACAAAGAACAACACAAGGCAATTATAGACCAATAACCTGCTTACCAAATATATGGAAAATCTTAACAGTACAACTGAGTGAACAAACCTACTACTACCTTTAACACACGTGGCCTAGTGTCCGAGAAACAAAAAGTTTGCGAGAAAGGAAAAAGGAGAGCATACGACTTATACACAGATTAAAGTGTCTTGAAAAAGCCAACAAGCAAGAAAAAAAAAACTACATAGCCATAGCATGGGTCGATTACAAAATCCCACAAGCATGGATACTTGAATACCGAAAAATGTACAAGATATCCAATAAGATCATCAATATTATAAAGTAATGGAAATATGGCGGCTGGAATCCACAACTGGAAGACAAAACCTGACTGAAATAAAAATATAGAGACATCTTCCAAGGAGACCCGCTTTCACAATTGCTGTTTGCGATAGCTATGATGTCACTTAACAAAATACTTTGAAATTGTAATACTGGACACAAGTTCACAGACACAGAAAAAGAATCAACCTACTCATGTATATGGATAACCTGAAGTTTTTGCAAAAAAAAAAAACAAACAAACCCCAAACAAACCCCAAACAAACCCCAAAACAAACAAAAAAAAACCCAAAACAAACAAAAAAACAAAAAAAACAAAAAAACAAAACAAAATGGAACTGGAAAAGCTGATAAACATCACCGAAATATCTAGCTGAGACATTGGAATGGAATTTAGGAAGGAAAATTGTACACTACTAGAGATGAAAAAGGGGAAACTAGAGATATCAGAGGGTATGGAACTGATCAACCAAGAGGAGATGAGGGCGATTGGTGAAGACGACACTTACAAATATTTAAAGGTTATGGAATCATAATCAGATCTACAGAAATAAAAGAAAACATTGGAAGAGAATACTTGAGAAGAATAAGAAATATCTTAGAAACAAACCTAATAAGGTACTTAGGTAACTTGATTATAAGACGTGTAAACTAATGACAATGTACAATGCACAACACCCTCAAAACGATCTTGACCCTGAAAAGAAGCAAAACAGTAGTGCGCTAATAAATGTAGAAGATATAGAAATGTAGAAAACACAAAAAACACTTAGCAAACAACACAGAAAGAGTGGTCATTGCAGCGAGAGGCATTTAAAGAAGAACAATACAGGAAATAATGAAAACAGAAACAAAAACAAGAAAAGTGGAAAGAGAAAGCGCTACATGAACAATTCATAAGAATTGTAAAAGAGAAACATAAAAAGAAACTGGTCACGGCTAAGAAAAGGACACATAAGCAGAGAAATAGAATATCTACCGACAGTTGCACAGAAAACGCGATTAGAACGAACCACATTAAGACTAAAATAGATAAAACACAGGAAAACAGTAAATACAGACTCTGTGAACGAAGAGACGATAGGATAAACCATATAACATGTGAACGCAGCAAATTAGCCAAAAAGAAATATAAGGGCAGATACGAGTGCATTGGGGAAGGGGTACACTGGGAGCTCTTCAGAAGATTGCAACTCTAACAGGCTGACAAATTGTTCAAAGGCAAACTGGAAACTGTAGTGGAAAAACGAAACCACAAATTCCCTTGGGATACAGAGGTACAAACAGATAAACTACTCCAGGCTAGAAGAGCCGACGTCATGATAATTGACAAGAAAGAAAGAATCTGTCAGATTTAAGATTTTGCCGTCCCAGCAGTGCACAGAGTGAAGACCAAAAGGACAAAGAAACGAAGCAAACATGAACGAAATATGGAAGCTGAAAAAAATCAACATAATTCCAATAATTGTTGGAACATTAGAACATTTCCCCAAAGACTAGGAGAAATTGGAATGAAGGAGGAAACTCAGACTATGCAACGAACAGCAACGCTAAAAAGAGGAAAAGCCTCGATTGCCGAATAAAATCTATGCGAATGACAAATGCTAAATGCAACAAATATGAAACCAAGAAAACTGAAACTGCAAAATTTTAAAATTAAGTTTAACTACACTCCTCCAAATATGTAGTGCCAACATCGGATGGCACCACACAAAATAGTCTAAAGGTTAAGGAGGACAGAAAGACTGAGGAGTGAAAGAACTGAAAAGAATTCCACTGAATGGATGCGAAAAAGACTTGGACATTGTGAAGGATCATTGCCACTCAAATTCTAGTGAAGACCAATTATTATTTCCAGCTAGAAGACAATGGTAAACAGTAGTTGCGATGACACAAATTCATTTGCAAAACAGGTGAAGAATACTGGTAATCTGAGGAGATGTGTTGTGACATCATGAACTCCAAGAAAGACTTTCACATTAGAAAGGACATGGCATGGACTGCTTGTAATAAAATGAATAAGATGTGGAAATCCAATCTTGCTCGCAAATTCAAAATCCAAGTTTTCCACGTACTTATTTAGTCAATCTTACTCTATGGATCTGAAACTTCGACTCTTTCAGCAAAACAACAGCGTCGTTTGGATGGATGTTACACAGGTCTTTTGAGAAGAGTGCTCAATCTCTCACGGCGAAATCATCCAACTCTGGAAATGATGTATGGAAACTTTCCGAGAGTATCAATCTCAGTTTGTAAAAGACCTCTTCAGTTCGCAAGGCATCATGCACGTGCCACAGATGAACTTTTTTTAATCATTTATACTGTGGAGACACCCATCATCTTACAATCGATCACGAAAGTTAACTTTTCAAGATAAGATATAACGAGATGCATTTATCTCCAATGAAGATCTTTTGGATGCTGTGACAGATAGGGAATACTGGAAGGGTGTAGTGAGTTCAATCTCGGCTGAGATCGCAAGATGATGATAATGATGTTGTTAGTGAGTAAGTGAGTAATCTCTAATAATAGTCGGCGTGAAAACTCCTAGGGAGTACACAAAATAAATTATACTCCCGTATTGAGTATTGTTAAAGTAAATTCTAAACCCCCCAAAAAAACCTTTACTTTATATATAATTTTAAGAGGCATTTTTCACTCTATCTAACCGCTTAAAATACACTCGTTTCAAAACAATTATATGTTCTGCTCAAAACGTTGTATACAAGATAGAAAAAGGCAAATTCGCAAAAATGTTCTTATTTCAATTCAAACTAGGCTGAAAAGCTGCTGAAAAAGTTCGCGATATCAACGGGGTGTTTGGCCCAGGAACCACTACTGAACGCACAGCACAATAGTTTTTTTTAAGAAGTTTCGTGGCGTCGACGAGAGTCTTGAAAATGATGAGCGTAGTGGTCGGTCATCGGGTGTTAACAACAATCAATTAAGATCCTTAGTCGAAGCCAATCCACGCACAACTGTCTGAGAACTTGCATCTGAATCAGCCATAATGTATGTGACGATTTCCAACCACGGAAGAGATTGGAAAGACAGAAAAAACTTGATAATGAGTTCCTCACGAATTGAACGACAACCAAAAGAAATGCTGTTATGAAGTGTCATCTTCCCTTCTTTTACGCAACAAGAACGACCTGTTTCTCGATTAGATTGCGACTTGCGATGAATAAGTGGGTTCTTTACGACAAGCGGCTACGCTCAGCTCAGTGGTTAGACGTCAACGAAGCCCCATAACACTTCCTGAAGTCAGAGTTTCACTCAAAGAATGTTAAACTGACATTTTGGTGATCTGCGAACGATCTCATCTATTACAGTTTTTGAATGCAGGCGAAACCATTACGCCGGAGAAGCACTGTCAACAAAAGGAGGAAATGCATCAGAAACTTCGACAACAACACCCAGCATTAGTCAACAAAAAATGCTCAATTCTCCTCCACGACAATGTCTGACCGCATGTTGCTAAACCGACCCTTCAGAAATTGAAAAAATTGGACTACGAAACTCATCCGCCATACCCTATAAACGTCTCACACACCGACTACCACTTTTTTCTGCGTGAGAAATGCTTAAAAAACAATAAATAACCCAGGGTAGCTTATTAGGTTTGTTTCTAAGAGATTTCTTATTCTTCTCAAGTATTCTCTTCCAATGTTTTCTTTTATTTATGTAGATCTGATTATGTTTTCTTCCATAACCTTTAAATATGTGTCGTCTTCACCAATCGCCCTCATCTCCTCTTGGTTGATCAGTTCCATACCCTCTGATATCTCTATTTTCCCCCTTTTTAACGACTCCAAAACGCAAGATGTTTACGTTACTGAAATAAATGCACTTTTTCTGCGTTGGCCAAAATGTGTTAATTCCGATGGTGCATATTTCGTTCAATAAACGTTTGTTTGAACTGAGATATGTTCATCCGAATTTAAATGTTAAAAACCGTAAGAACTTTTTTGTCAACCTGATAGATAAACAACACGTTATATTCATGTATAATATTATATTATTATCCATATAATTATAATTATTATGATATAATTATATTTATTATAACTTAATATTATATATGCATATTCATAAATTAACAGTTAATTAATAATAATTAATCTTCCTTAACTTCTAACAAGCTAAAATTTCTCACCTGACTACAACTTGGATGTCTTCAAGTCCAACATAAACAAATTCCTGATGAATCGCCCCCTTAAGTAAGACACTTTATAAAATCTCCAATACTAACGATTACTACCATACTATTCCATTGATTACTGTACACGCAATAACCCTTAACCCCGAGTGGCTTCCGGGCCTTGATAAGTAGTTACCACCATGTAAAAAAACAAAAAAGTGTTTCTAGAATTTATTACCTTTAATAAATAAGCTCATATTAAAAGAACAGCATTTTCATTTAGAGACACGTTAGCTCACTAACACCACAAAGAATCTTACTTATAATAATAAATATATATTATCAGTCAGTAAGAAACACAACAAAGATACGATAATTTCATTTCAATTATACATCCATATTTAAATTATAACGGCGGGGTTTTATTCGGAAAAGAACATAAATTGCATACCTTTTTTTTTAATATTTAAGTAGCTATATGACGTTAAAACAATCTCACCTATACCCTTTTTGAAATACCAACGATTTTTTTGTTCTGAAATAGAATACAGACATCCTTTTCACAACAAGGATGTTTTCAAATATTGTTAATGCTGGTATTATATTTTCTTCAATTTAATCATCTCGGAAAAGTCTTGAAATAAAGACGAAACGTTGATGAACATATTAATTGGTTTGTTCCTTTTTCATTTCCTAATCTCGTCAGAATAATATTTTCTTTTATTCTAATCATATATATATATATATATATATATATATATATATATATATATATATATATATATATATATATATATATATATATATATATATATATATATATATATACAGTGATGATCATATTTATTGGCACGGTAAAATAAAAGTTAAATTTTGTCCAATAAATTCTAAAAAAGGGATTAAATTAAAGAAAATAACAAAGTATATTATGTATTTTTAACTGGCCTTTCCGATGCAGCAATCGGATTTTAGAAAAAATAAATAACAAAGGAACAACAAACATAATTGCAAAAAACCCTTGTTCAAAATTATTGGCACGGCTTTGTTTTTCTTTTAGTATCAGTATAATATCAATCAATTTCCGGTTTACGTGCTTTCTGAACTTTTTTATAGCCATATTATGCTTGTTTAACGCTAATTCAGTGAATAATTTTTTTCAGATAATTTTTAGATAGCGATTTATTTAAACTATTATAAGTGACTAAATTATAATTTTCAATCGCCATGGTTAAAACTAAGCAACACAGCGAAGACGTCAGGAAGCTTGTTGTAGCATGCCATACCAATGGGGAGGGCTATGATAAGATTTCAAAGAAGCTAAACCTTCCCAAATCCACTGTTAGAGCCATAATAAACAAGTTCAAATCGCAAGGCCACGTTATGAGTTTAGAGGGTAGAGGGAGAAAAAGGATTCTTTCCCCAAGAGATGAACGGAAAATTGTTCGACAAGTAAAACAAAACCCAAGGATCTCTGTTGGGGAGATTGTTGATGAACAGAGCACCTCTGGAGTGAATGTATCTCGACATACAGTTGGTAGAGTTTTGAAGAGAGCTGGTTTAAAAGCATGTCGTCCGAGAAAGACTCCTTTATTGAAGCCTATGCACCTGAAAGCAAGGCCAGCCTTTGCAAAACGTCATATTGATAAAGATGTTGCATTCTGGAAACGTGTTCTATGGACTGACGAAACGAAAATAGAGTTATTTGGCCATAATAAAGTGTCTTATATTTACAGAAAATCTGGCGAAGCTTTCCTGCCTAAGAACACCATACCCACAGTGAAGCACGGTGGAGGCAGTTTGATGTTTTGGGGATCCTTTGCTGCCTCTGGACCAGGGCGACTTGTTAAGGTCACAGGTAGCATAAAAAAGGAAGATTATGTTAAAATATTGGATGAAAACCTGAAATACTCTGCTAAAGAGCTCTCACTTGGTCGTCGTTGGTAGTTCATGCAAGATAATGACCCAAAGCATTCGGCTAAACTGACTAAGAAATGGCTTGAGGACAATCATATTAATGTTTTGGAGTGGCCATCACAAAGCCCAGACCTTAATCCAATTGAAAATTTATGGAGAACATTAAAATTGAGGGTAATGCAAAGGAAGCCTAAGAATCTTATTCAATTGGAGGATTATTGTCAGGAAGAGTGGGCTAAAATTACTACTGAAGAGTGCAACAACTTGGTTGTAAACTATGAAAAGCGACTGAGGAAGGTAATCAAGGCCAAAGGCTATACAATTGATTATTAAATAAATCGTGCCAATAATTTTGAACAAGGGTTTTTTGCAATTATGTTTGTTGTTCCTTTGTTATTTATTTTTTCTAAAATCCGATTGCTGCATCGGAAAGCCCAGTTAAAAATACATAATATACTTTGTTATTTTCTTTAATTTAATCCCTTTTTTAGAATTTATTAGACAAAATTTAACTTTTATTTTACCGTGCCAATAAATATGATCATCACTGTATATATATATATATATATATATATATATATATATATATATATATATATATATATATATATATATATAAAGTGACCTTCCCCGTGTTTGTGCTGAACAATCTCTACCAAACTATTCTATAATTTCTTGACCTACAGACTTGAAAGTTGATATATAGGGTATTAGGCTCTGTGAAAAAAATTCGATTTGGTTTTTAGCCAGCAAAATGCCTGCTAACGTGCCAAAATTGTAAAATATTGAGCTTGGCAGGTTTAAGGCAATTAAACGTGTATCTTCTACACATGCGCAAATATGCAGTTATACATTTAACTACTTTTTTTGTAATTTTCATAATCACATGGACTTAACTCAGGTAGTAACGAATAACGCTGGAGAGATACATGTTTTGGTTTCGATTCTAGCTGATGGCACACAAATAATCATATTTAAGCGTACTTTACAACTCGACAACACTAGGCTGCCTGCTAGTATATATATATATATATATATATATATATATATATATATATATACTCTCCCCCACACTCTCTTTGTTCTTTTACTTCTCTTTTTTTTCATTTGCTGTTCCTCTCGCTCTATCTCTTGTTTTATTTTATTGTCCGTTGCTGTTTGCTTCTCTTTAATATTTTTTTATTCACACACACACACACATGTGTATATATATATATATTTTCCATAAAATGGAGAAAAATAGAGCATAAACCAGCATACGTCCCGGAATTTAGTCAATGCTCACTCTGTAACGCAGAGAAATACTACATCCTCAGGGCCATTCATGACCCAAATATAAAATGTTTAAATGTGAGGAGTGAAGCTTTGAAAAGTTGCATACATAGAAGGAAGGGGCTCCTAATAAATTGGATCAATGAAAAGAACAACACTTAGATGTTGTTTATATATATATATATATATATATATATATATATATATATATATATATATATATATGTATGTATATATATGTATGTATATGTATGTAATAAGGAAAAAAATTGTAAATACATAAATGATTAGTCGGTAAACTTGGATTTTCATCGCAATTATATTATAGATGTTAAATTAATGTATTTTATAAAAAAAACAAAATTTAATTACATTTTATAAATGTAATTTATAATCTATTTCGAATTTAAAACTATAGAAAAATATAATAATGTTAATAAACTAGGGAAATCACTTAGGATAGATAAATACTCACTTCCCCAAACCTTGAAAGATTGTTTTTTTTTTTAAATAATTTTTAAACGTATTTCGAAATTTTGAAACGTGATTCGATATAATTAAAAATATATTTTTTTAAACTTTAAACGTATTTTTGGAAATTTTTAAATGTAATTCGATATAATTAAACGAATCTAAGTTATTAACCGATACCAATACAGATTTTAAAGTTTTTTATACATAAGGAAAGAGATTTTAAAATTAATTTGGGTTCAAATTAAAATCGATTTATATAAAGAAAAATTTTTTTCGAAATTAGATCTTAAATTTAAATAATTCAAAGGTTAAAATTAGGTATTACATTATCCGATATAAAAAAGGGGGGGGGGTTAAACAAAACGAGATTTGAACGTGAATTCGCGAGGTATATATACTTCACACTTCTGGTTATAAGATAGACGAATATTAGCTGAAGAGAGCTTGATAAGGATACTTTAAACGGGCCTTATTATCGGGCTTGAAACCGACGGTACCAAAGATCTGTCTCAACTAAGAACTTTCTGTACACAAAATATAAATACGCTCTTAAAATTTGGATTTTCCTTTTAATTGAGCACTCTGCTGGAATTCTTTTTCCAAAACAACTAATCATATATATATATATATATATATATATATATATATATATATATATATATATAATAATTTTATCGCTATTTTTATCTCCAATTTACCACTTCTCTCTCTCCTTCTCCTCCTGACCTCTTTAAGCTCCCAGAATTTCATCTCTATTACATTTGCCTCCCGTATTATTTTGCACGACTTCCTCAATCCGTGAATTTGGCCGCGACGAGATATTTTCCAAAATAATCCGTTGCCAAAGTTCAGCTCAAGTTTAGGTCTGGGGAAATCAAGAAACGAATTTTGGTTTCCGTTTCATATTATTCCCAAACTCGGACACGAATGTGAGAACGCCGCACGCCATCGCTTCTTCCGTTGGTGTCGGTTGTAACAGCACTCGTTCCGAGCACAATTCATCCACTTTGTCCAAATGCCAATCAAAAGTCTCAACCAACTGTGAACACAGTTCGTCTTAGCAATGCCGTTTGCAGTTTTATATACGACGAATATTTATGACGATGCCGTTCATTAGAAGCAGTGTGAAACAATACTTCTGGTTCTCGTTCGATAAGTTAAACGATGTAGATCTGGGACAATAGCAGATAGATGACAGTTTGAGAATACTAAGCGCTGTATGTATTCAGCTAAGCGATCATGTATAATGCATCAAATAGATGAACACACCTGTGTTGCGCAGTCCCATGTCAGTTTTGGGCAAGGTGTAGCACCCGTTAGATTCGCCCTTATATGCTGGGGAGGGTAAACGGACTTTCTAACCCGTGGTGCATGTAAAACATTAAGGAAAAAGGTTTCTGTGGAAAAATAAAAACGAAACCCGATCGAAGGAGCTTATTAACATTATACAGCAATCCTCTACTGAAATTTGCAGTTTAAAACTTTTCAAGGTCTATTTTTGTCATTAATTTTCTTTTTTTTTACATGGAGTTCACCACTTATCAAGGCCCAATGGCCACTCGGGGATAAGGGTTATTGTGTGTACAGTAATCAAAGGGATAGTGTAGCAATAGTATTGGAGAATTGGTAAGGTGTCACTACTTAAGGGGGGCGGTTCATCAGGAATTTGTTTGTGTTGGACTTGAAGACATCCATGTTGAAGTCGGGAGGGAAACAGGCAAGCGGAACAGCGTTCCACAGGCGTGCAGTTCTAAGAAAGAGGCTTTGTTCATGGAATCTACGTTTTGATTTAGTGACAGGTAAGGAGTACGGAAAATTATTGACGATACAATTATTTAGATCTGACTTTAGTTCCGGGTCATTCATGGGCAAGGTGTGGCACCTGTTGGGCTCGCTCTGATATGCTGATATAGGTAATACCCCTAGGAAAATAAAGGGCTCTGTTGAAAAATAAGGGAAAACCGGATCGAAGAGGCCTAAATGCTTTATACAATAATCCTCTAGTGAAAGTTAAAAACCATTTCAACAACCCATGGCTGTCAATTATTTAATTCTAATTTTATTATTAGACTAGCAGGTAGAACCGACGTTGCCCGGGATAGAAAGAAGATCAAAGGATGTGTCACACCATTCTTTTTATTGCCATCGAAATCAGTGAAATTACACATTTTTTTTCAATCAAATCAATTGATTGCCTGCTCTGTTTGGAGACTGCAGTACACTGGTGAAAAAAAAAAAAAAACTTCACATGTCTTTGCGCAGTGTCTTAGTTTACAATACATTGTACTGTAAGGAACCTATGGTTGAATTTTATAAAATTATTTTATATAATTGCTTGAATTCAAGTATAAAATGAAAAAAATCAAATATTATGGTCCACTTGTAGCTCAAAAAAACTCATTTCGAACGCGTCCCTGTCTAATCAAATAACCTACGTTTGATTTTATATGTAGGGCTCCTCTGCTTGTGCGGTGATAAAATTTCTCAAATGCACACGTGATGTTAGACTGTATAAGGATGTTAATTTCACGGAAATCCACAAACATTGGTGTTATGTTAAGGAGTCGTCTATATGAATAACCTTGGGTTTCTTATGGACATGTAGCGAACTTAAATGATAAGAAATAACGATCCCCATCTAGCATCAATTGAAATGAATGGCTCTCGTATTGGGGAGGCTTCATATTTTGACAAGCTTCTGGGCTTGACCTTTACTCCTGATCTGAAATGGAACGCATACATCAAATCCGTTGACAAGGTCGCTGAGAAAATAGTGAGATCCTTCTATCGATCCAGTAGATATCTCAATGCTGATACAATTCTCTATCTATCTAAGAGCCAGGTACGTCCAAGGATGGAGTACTGTTGCCACATCTCGACAGGAGCTGCTAGAAAGGACTTATCCTGCCTTGACAGAGTTCAAAATAGACTTCGTAGCCTCGTAGGGGATGTCCTTTTCTCTTTCCTGGAACCTCTTTCTCATAGAAGAGATGTTGCGGGGCTGTCTCTGCTTTATCGTTATATTCATGACAAGTGCTCGTCTGAGCTCCGATCTATGGTCCCCCCTCGCCAAACTTTCACGAGAAACACTGGTCTAGCTGGAAACACTATCAATAATTTCTCCCACTTATTTATCTGTGCCTAAAACTAAACGTAGATTCCATGAACAAAGTTTCTTTCTTAGAACTGCACGCCTGTGAAACTGTCTTCCGTTTGCCTGCTTTCCAGCTGACTGCAATATGGTTGTCTTCAAGTGAAACGTAAACACGTTCTTGATGAGCCGTTCCACGTCAGTTAACAAATTTACCGTTACTAACGATAACTTTATTGTCCAATTGTCTACTGTACACTCTTTAACCCTTATCCTCGAGTGGCCTCTGAGCCTTGATAAGTGATGATGCCTATGTAAAAAAAAAAATAGATGACTAGTTATCAATAGGAAAATGGGGATCAATAAACAAAAATTGAAAGCTACCTTAAGAATTTCCACACACACAAAAAAAATAACAACATGTTAATTATGATATACCTGACTCATATACACACCAAGAAAAGGGGGATTAGTGTAGAATGATGGCCCCGGATGCTTACCTGTAGATCTATATATACAAAGCGCTTTATGAATTGTGTAATATCGTAATTACGAAACGGAAATCCATGGTTGATAAATTATAATCTAAACAATTATTTGCTCTCTCTTACGAAAAAACGTGACTGTATATATATATATATATATATATATATATATATATATATATATATATATAACCCATATTAATTTTCTTATCAAGTTAAATCCATACCTTTATTTTAATTTTTTCCAGATACATCTGCCTTACTTTTAATGCTAGGTTTATTTATGGTGTCTTTTACATATGATAAAAACCCTTCCCAATATTTTGCTGATGAGGAAACTTGGTTTGTTAAAAGCACTATATGTAAAAATTATTGTCCGTAACTTGATGTCTACCACAATAAAAACATTGTTTTCCGAAACGATCGTACAAATTATTGGTTTTGTTGTTGTTCCTTCTTATGAAACGGATTTTTAATTTAATTATAATTTGATTTTTAAATTATCAATCACGTTACTATATATATATATATATATATATATATATATATATATATATTAGACATTATGCAATCGAGCAATTGCGTCGACAACGGAAAACGCCGAACCCAAAGTGGGTTTCGATGTACTGCATCTCATCAGTGACGTGCTCCGACATCGCACGCATGAAGTGTGCAGTGCTGACGACCTAACCGTATGGGCCACGGCGCAATCTATTGGCTATGTCTCCATTTTACATTTTACTATTGTCCGTTGTCGATGCAATTGCTCGATTCCATCTAATTCTGGGTTCTAGCTTTATCATGAAAGAAGTATAGGTGAACAGATATATATATATATATATATATATATATATATATATATATATATATATATATATATATATATATATACTTGCAAAAGTACCCGAGTACTTTCTTTTTCAGGAACAATGAGGCTTTTTTCTGTGTAATTGATTTTATTTTGGTTTTTATTTTTGTTTTTATTCACTAGTTTAATTTTATTTAGTTATTTTGATTGTAGTCCTTTGTTAGAGAGAGAAAAGATAAAGACGTGTGTGGTGAAGTTTATTTTTTAACTATAAGTCAATATATAAATGTAGTGAAAATATATATTTATTAATGGTTAAATATATTTAATTCATCAGTACCAAAAATTAAAAGCTATTTTGTTAATGTGTGGCTGTATCTTTAAATTAATATTGCTTTTAGTAATTTTTATCTGTTCAATTATTTCGACACTACATTTTCGTGTAAGTGGTAAATATATTTCGTATTTTGGTTGACTTTAGTTTTTTTTTTATTGTGAGCGGTAATATGGCGTTGAATGGCACTGCTTTCTGATAAGGTAATATCAATGATCGAAAGCGCTAGAAGAAAAATCACTCGGCAACTTAATACACAACTTACCAACTGAAATGAGAAAAAATGCTCGGCTGATAGAGAAAATCATTAGAAAAATAAAGAAGAATATATATATATATATATATATATATGTATATATATATATATATATATATATATATATATATATATATATATATATATATATATATATATATATATATGTGAAGCATTTTTTCTCTATGGCATATTTCATTAAATAAAATAGACTTTTTTTGTCTATTAATTCTATTTAAGATCCTTTTAAACTTCCGAATAAGTTTTCACTTCTGGCGGAAACTGGCTGATGTAAGCACCATATTTATCATAAGTCCGAGTACTTTCCAATCCTTCAGGATTCATCGTCAGGGATTAATTAATCTAACTGGGTTTTAACAATTTATAAAAAAAATTTTCTTCTCTTCATTGGTTAATTATTTTAGCCTTTTTTTCATTGGTTAATTATTTTAGCCTTTTTTTCATTGGTTAAGTGAAGTGAAATTCAAAAGTTGGAAAGGATCTAAAATAGAATTAATAGACAAAAAACGTCTATTTTATTTAATGAAATATTATATATATATATATATATATTTATATATATATAAAATTACAATTAAATTTACCAAAATGATCCAAGATGGTAAAACTAAAGTATTAAAGAATTAATATTTATAAAGTAATTTCAACCTGATGTAAAAGCCCGATAAAACCAAATAGGAGATAGAGCTTATAATCAGAACAAACAGTTAATAAAACATGTTAAAAACACTTAAAAAAGAGTTAAAAACATATTTAATCCGAAAAGGAAACACTTGATAAGTGGATAGTCCTTAATCCGCGGAGTTTCGAAGAAATACTTTCCTTCTCATCAGAGGGTAGGAATTAGCAAAATGCGGGATCGGATTTTGCATACAAAAGTATTTGATGAAACTACAAGTAAGTCAAAGATCTTACTTGATAACAGAAAGTGAAACAGAGGGAATATAGTGAAGAAAAAGGTGATTTCACGTGAATGGATAGTCTGGTGAAAGTAACCAAATAGAAATAGGAATGTTGATAATGAAGGCAAAAATCATTAATTTTAGAATTAAGCTACATTAGCCCTTATAGGTAACTTTTTTTTTACAAAAATCACCACTTACTAAGGCTTGGAAGCCACTCGAGGATAATGGTTAAGTACAGTAGTCCATGGGAAAATATCGCAATAATCGTTAGTGGGGTAAATTGGGTAAATTGGATTACTTAAAGGAAACAGCTTATCAAGAACTTGTTTACGTCAGACTTGAAGACGGCCATATTGTAGTCAGCTGGAAAGCAGGAAAACACAAGAGATTTTCACAGGTTTGTAGTTCTAAGAAACAAGCTTTATTCATGGAATCTACATTTAGGCACAGATACACTATAAATATAGATAATATAAATATAACTTTACTATAAATATATATTAATATATTCATATGTGTGTGTGTGTGTATATATATGTACTCGGGTATGTGTTTGTGCGAGTGAGTCTGTGTTACGTGTAATTAACTATAACAAGCAAAATTATTAAAACAGTTGAAAAACATTTACGAAAACGAAATCAACAGGCACAGTGGATAGAGAGTAGAGTATCTAGAGTTTCAAATGAGCATTGTCTGAAGATAGCGTTTTCAATCCTACCAAAGCAGGCCTGAGGACTAGTTGACCAAAACATAGTGAGACAACAACAGCTATGGATGGCAGTTACAAGACAACATCCTATCATGTCGAGATTCACAACCTGAAGAAGGCTGGAGGAGTATTTGGCCAAAACAACAACTATGAAGATGAGGATAACAGTCCGCAAAAAAATGAATACACGAATAAACATAAAAAGGGTATTACTACTCGAAAAAATGTTTAATAATAAAAAAATGAAATATATATTTTAATTCTTTGATTTTGTTTTTTACATGTTCTGCTTTATCATTTATATTTTGTTATCTTTTTATATTTTTTTGCATTGAGATTTTTCATGTCTAAGTACGATATTATACTATTATACTACTATATATGCTAAGACTAAGCTTGTTTCCTTCAATAACTACAAGAAACCTTCTCTACCACCAATAGCAATGGCCAAGAACACATTGCCTGAAAGTACTTCTTTTAAACTCCTCGGCCTAACGTTTACAGGGAATATGAACTGGAATAGATACATTGAGAGCATTGCCAAGGCTGCTGCAAGGAAGGTTGGCTCCCTTTACCGTGCTAGAAAACTACTTACGCCTGCCAGTATCCTATACCTCGATAAGGCAACCATTCGCCCATGTATGGAGTACTGTTGTCACATCTGGGCTGGTGCATCTGCTGCTTGTCTCTCGCTCCTGGACAGGGCTCAAAAATGAGTCGCAAACCTGATAGGTCCTGAACTGTCATCTGGGCTTCAACCTCTGTCCCATCGACGAGATGTTGCATCCCTCTGCCTGTTCTACAAATACTTTAATGGTGAATGCTCTGACGAACTGCAAACACTTGTACCTCCCCGACGTAACTACCCCCGACAAACCCGACAAGCTACTAAGTCTCATCCCTTTACAGTGGAGATCTCTAGGTGCAAGAAAGCCTTTTACTCCAATAGTTTCTTCCCCAGAACTGCGGGTCTTTGGAACTCCCTTCCGGGATTCTGCTTTCCCAACTGCAATGATATGCAGAAGTTCAAGTGTAATGTTAACAAACATCTTTCTACTCTTCTCCCTTCATAATGACCCCGCTAATTAATTCCCTAATAGTAGTCCCCTGCTTCAAAGTGGCACTGTGCCTTGTTTGGGGTGAAAATTGAATAAAAAAAAAAAAAAAAAAATACTATATATTTGTACGGTATAATTTTTTGCGAGTGGCGAGAGGGGGGCTTCCACCGGGCAACACCGGTTAACAAGTCCTGCTAGTGCTATATATATATGTACTGTATAACTAGTCATTATGTGCAAAAAAAAACAACAAAAAAAAACGGAAGACAACAAGGTATTAAGTTTAAATTAGCATTGTATACTGACTAACCAACAAGGTTGGCATTTTTTCCTTCGTCAGCTTAGAGTTTATAGCGCATGCGCGAAATTAGGTGTGCTATTCGATAAGCAACAGGAAAGAATTTGAGAGGAGGACTAGCAAGCCAAATCAAATTGATTTATCGATAATTTTTTTGTTGTAAGCCGTCGATCAGGTATCAGATATAGATTCGATTTGGATTAGATATTTCGGAGGATGCCACATAAGTAAATGAAAGGTGAGTTGAAGTTTCAAATATATGTACATCTACATGCTATTATGTATCGACACCCATATATTTTACATATATAAGCAAATGTATATATTCGTATTACTGCATAAGTAAATGTAACACACACACACACACACACACACACACACACACACATATATGTATATATATACACACACACACACACACATATATGTATATATATATATACATATATCAAGCAAATATTAAATGCAACGGAGACATTGTTTTATGAAAAGCAGTAATGTTCTAAAATGTCTTGCGTAGCTCGTATTGGACGGACTTTGTCCACGAACTTGCTGATTTTAATACTCGAAATTTTAATCGACCTATATTTTTAATCGACCTATATTTTTAATCGACTTTTCATCGACTCCATATATATATTAACTTATCGCCATTTATTGAATATTTTAATTTTCACTTTTAATTCTCATTTTCGCTCCTTCGCACTTTTACTTCAACACCTGATGATGATTCGTGGACGAATCGAAAGCGCTCGTGACAGCAACATATATGGAACTTTTATTAATATTTTTTATTTTGATACAAAAATGATTATACGGAAAATCGAAAAATTAAAGTAAAAGAATCATAAAGCAGAGTGTCTCTGTTGCATTTAATAATATTTGCTTGAATTAATAAAATGCTGCCTTAATATACCAATATATATATATATATATATATATATATATATATATATATATATATATAGTGTAGCCCACTTAAAAGTAGCCCGATCTCTCTAATCTTTATCTTAACGACCAGCCGACACTACAAGACAAAACGAAATTCTTTCCTCCAACAAGATGGCGCTACATGCCACACGTATCATAGATCACTGACACGAGCTCATGACATGTTTACTGAAGAGAAAGCAATGATCAAAGGTTTATGGCCACCACGTTCTCCGGACTTGTCATCATGTGATTTTTATTTTTGGGGAACTTTAAAACAAAAGGTTTATGCAAATATATACAAACGCAATGCGTTTAAAGTAAATGATTAACCTGTATATATATATATATATATATATATATATATATATATATATATATATATATATATATATATATATATATATATATATGTATACACATATATATATATATATATATGTGTATATATATATAGCTACTTGATTTACTCACATAAATTTAATATACGAAAGTATAGATTTATGCGTAAACTTTAAGTATTTACTTCAAAAGTGCTCAATACGTAGGTAGAGCTAGTTAGTAATTTATATAATATATATGGCGATTAAGCTACACTGAATATTCTGCGTTTCATCCACTATAGGATTCGTCAGGCTTATGCGCATAAGCCTGACGAATCCTATAGTGGATGAAACGCAGAATATTCAGTGTAGCTTAATCGCCATATATATTTTATAAATTACTATATCTATATATATAGAGATAGATAGATAGATAGATAGATAGATAGATTGATAGATTTTATTGAAATTAAATATCATTTGTTTTCTTACATAAAATAATCGTCATCTAAACATTCTTTAAATAAACAAATAAGACGATCAAATTCTTAGAAACTGTAAAGGTAATTGTCGCCAATGTATGTTCTTTTGAATAATTAAAACGAAAGTTTTAACAGTTTCATTTAATGCATTTACTGTAACTATTTCAATTGTCTCAAAATAAAAACTCGAATGAATTTTGTTTTGTAGCACTTTTGATTTAATGTAAACTACACCATTGCTGCAACTGTTTTTTTCAAATTGTTTTGAAATTGTAAACCTGATTTATAAAATTTAAAGTTCCCAGATGCCGGAAAACTTTCTTATTTCAGAAAATCTTGGCTAAGGTCGATGCCTTTTAGAATCTACTATGTGCTTCTTGTTTCATCGAATGTACTGACATGCAGAAATTTAAATGTAACGTTAACAAATATTTTCGTGCGCAATTCTCTACTTAACTGCACCAATGTGCAGAAATATAAATATAACTTGAAAAAGACATTTCGATACTCAACCTCTCACTTAGGATCCTCCTGTATAACTGTACACACAATTCTTATCGAGAAACTGAGGATGCGGAATATTGTCGCGAATGTACCAGTCCATCCTTGTGATCGACTATTTGATGAAGATGGACACCAAGACAATTCCTCGCCCTCCCTATAGTCCAAACCTTCCTCATTGTGACGTTTGCTTATTCCCTAAGCTTAAGGAAAACCTTAGAGGCTCTCGTTATGAGACAATTTAGGAGATAATGATAAGGGTCATTGACATGCTCACACAAGCGGACTTCGATGGGGCCTTCCATAAGTTGTTGGAACGGCACAACAAGTGCGTTGAAACCGGAGGAGATTACTTCTTAGGGGACTAGAGTTTCATGTGTGTACTATCAATGAAAGTGCCCACACGAAAAAAGTCTAAAAACTTATTGAAGGCACCTCGTATCTGACCCCTAATTTCAACAGCCCCTTGTTTTCTAAAAACAAACAAACAAACAATAGAGCTATGTTGAGTACTGAGAAGTCATTAATCTGTTATCTACGCAAACCTTTGTTAGGACTTGTTCACTTCAAATATAATGACTAACGGCGCACCCCCCATCTCTCTCTCTCTCTCTATATATATATATATATATATATATATATATATATATGCACCCTCCTCTGGTGATCACTATGTATATTTTCTTAATAGCATTCCGTGTTTTCATGTCCTATCAATACTAATCCCCATTTACGACAAAGGCGACGAAGATTAGGAACTGTTTACTTTCTCAATTACGGCGCGAGAAAACAAAGTTGGGACGCTGGAAACACATACATAACCAGATTAACAAGTGTAACATACCTTGTCCAATATCGAACGTAATCAAACTTAAGAGACACTTCAACCAGCTTTGGCCAACGATTGTTGATGTAGAAGCGCCATGGAAGGAGTTACTTCCCTTGGATTTATTATGCGAAACTTTTCAAGTACGCCATCAGCGCTATCGCCAGTGCCATTACTAAGGGCGCTTATTTTCTGACTATCCAGAAGTTTACACAATCTCAGGTGTAATTTTGAAAAGCCAGTTCACAAAGTACAAGACTCCAGCCAATAATAAAGATCTGAATTGCTCCGTCGGTATTTTCCGGTGGAAGCATCGCAGATGATTTCTAATAAAATAATTTAAAAGATAAGGTGAATCCTGGGAGGAGAGACTTTTTAGCACTGAACTAAAAACATATCTCAACCCGACAGCAACAAAACTGCTGTTGAACTGATATCATCAAACTGTAAGGATATTGTTAATTCTTCGCTTAGCGAAAGCATGCATAAAATTATTATATGTTGTCGGGATATTGCATTTTCAAAATCAAAGTAAAGTTCTTTGTGTATACATGCCGGTATTAATACGCGATCTCTCTTTTTTTTTATAGTCGCTTCTTTTCGTCGTCACAGTTTCGACAAGTGGTTACTATAAAAATAAACTTATCTTCGTAAAAATGACACAAAGAGATATTCGCTGAGCCTTCTTCAAGGTTTATTTGGAGATTGTCGACTCAGAATGGAAAGAAAGAGTGACAAATGCTTTGTTTTTTAGTTTATATTTAATAGTTAACATGTCTTTCTAATTTACTGAAGCGTGTGGCTCACACGGAAAGAGACATAGGTAGCATTAGTTGAGATTACAAGTTTTCTACATCATTGACAGTGTCTCATTCGTATGGTTTCTCAGGAAAAAACTGCTTTGGAACCTTTTGTTTCGCTCAGATCGAAAAGTTTACGTCATCTGTCATTGTTGAACCACGGCCACCGAGATATAGAAGGCCTGTTTACTGCAAAATGCCTGCAGGCAATATAGGTAAGATTTGTTGAACTGTTACTGTCGATACTATATGACGGCATTTTTTAAAAAGAGCATTAAAATATGCCAAAAAAGAAAAGAAAGGAACCCAATTCGATTAATAATGAAACTGAACTTTATTCAATAATAGCGGGGGTAACCGGAATTGCCCGAGTGTTTGTAGGTGTGTGTGGTGTTAAATAAAAAAGAATCGGGGGGGGGGGGTAGGATCGTACCGGAAGCCCTGAGGCGAAGTTTGAAAATAAAATCGGCCAGCCTGAATGAGTTAGTGAAAGATGTTTGAATTTATTTAAGTAAGAACGAAATTTGCAGGTGCGCGCCCGGAAGTCGTCGAGCGTGACGACGACGACGACGACGACGACGACGTAGGTTTGTTTTTTATAAGCGAAGTAAAAAAAGAAAACAACGTTAACACTTAAGCGGGGGAAAACGCACACAAAAAAACTAACGTAAGGCAAACGAACGATGAAAAAAGAAACGAACACGTGAAAAATGGCTTAAATAAGCCTGTTTCGATATTAAAATTCAAAAAATCGGTGGGTACTCAGGTGTTTTTGGGTATGTGGTCGGGGGTGGATAAGCGAAGTAAAAATAAAACAGAAAAACGAACGTTACGTGAAAAATGGCTTAAATAACACTGGTTCAATATTTAAATTTAAAAAATCGAAAAAAAAGACATCTCACACCACGATTGGAACCCAAAACGTTTAGATAATGAACCAACGCGCTAATCAACTGACCTAACGCGACGTTCATGAAATTTGTTAAGTTTTTCATCTATTTAAAGTAAATCAGGTCATGACGTCATCTGACGCATGCGTAGAACCGGTCGGGAGGGCCGTTTTTGTTGACCCCCCTTTGTCGAAAATTGTCGATTTCGGGGTGAAAAAAATGAACATTTTTGGCCAATTTTTCGATAGTTTTTGAGCGAAGGATGGAGCTTCAATATGATACCGAGTTTGTGAATTTTTGTTGTGTCTGAGGAAAGTTTTTAGCAGACACACAAACATACATACATACATTTTCGCTTTTATATATATACTAGCGGGGGGGTGTACCCGGCGTTGCCCGGGTGTTTGTAGGTATGTGTAGGGGGGATAAGTAATAACCCCGAAAAGATGTTAAAAAAATCGGAAATACCAAAACAAACAAAAAAAAAACAGCGAAAAAAAAAAACAGCGAAAAAAAAACCGCTGTGTGTATAGGGGGGGGGGAGTAAACTAAAGAATAAGCGAAGTAAAAAAAATAAAGAAACGTTGCCCGCGTGTCTAAAGATGCAAAAGAAAACAAAGTTTTGGTCGTGAGGCTGGATTGAACTCGGAACGCGGAGGTGAAACTAACTCCAACCACTGAACTGTCTAGGGCAAGAGTAAGAGGAATTGATTATAGCGTTAAAATAAGGGTTATAAAGCGAGTGAAAGAGGTTTGATTGACAGATAGCCACTAAATGAGGTCATCGCGGGAGCGTTACGAGATGACGTAGCAGTATTTTATTTTTTTATTAAATTACGTATTTCGTTTCCTGTCTAGACATCTTTCTCTATCTGTCTCTCTCTCTGTTTGCGTTTGTGTATGTCTCTCTCTCTCTCTCATTTCGTCTTCCTTACTCTAAAGATGTTACTAAAAAAGAAAATGGCGTCTGGCTGTTTTTTTTTTGTAAAAACTTCGATCGTTAATATTTTTTGTAAGCGTATTTTTTTTTTACTTCACATTTTTGGCTTGTTATTTTTCGTTTAACTATCGTATCTAACTATTTTGAATGTGCTAATAACTTTGGTAACGTTGCCATAGCGTAGAAGTTCATAGTTTAGCTTGTGTAAGGGTTAATTTTTTTTTACCGATAACAACATGTTTTTTTAAATTCAGACTGCCATTAGAGCTTGCTGACGTCAAGATCACGTGACATGACTCAGCGGGTTTTAAATACAAGTTGACCCAAAATAAACATCCCCGTGTATACTTTATGTAGAAGGGTTGGCGCCCGTATTTTTGGGGGGCAGTTATAAATCGATTTAAAAATATGTAACGCCTAACATTAAAATGTCACTTTTTTAGAGACCCCCCTGCAGAAAATCGATCAGTTGGCGCACTTCTGATGGTCCTTTTGGGCTAATTCTTCGATATTTGTCGTCCGGAAGGTGGGGCTTTAATATGATACCAAGTTTGTGAATTTTTGTTCCGTCAGTCAAAAGTTTTTAGCAGACACACAAACATACATACTTACATACATACATACATTTTCGCTTTTATATATATATATAGATAGATAAAATATAAATATTATCTATGTAAAATTACGTAATTTTCAAGCAATATATAATCTACTGCTGATAAAACTGAATTATGAATTTAGGGAAAAAATAATTAAAGAAACATAAAACAAATAATTCTTGACCCTTGGGACGAGATCACAGTGTAGTAGTATCTGTTCTGATGCTACAATTAACCTTTTCTGTCCTCGGCCGGTGGAGGAGAAATCCTTCATTGATTGAGACAATTTTTATTTTTGTTTCTCTCCAAAGTGCCCATTATTGAGGAGCTGGATTTTCCCCGCAAGGTTATATGTTGAAATATTTAAATAACTATTATTTTAATACAGAAATTACATTTAAAGTTTTGGTTTTCTGTTCTTCTTTGTTCATTTTTCCCCATGTTTTTCATCAAAATGTGTAGCGTATTTTCATCAGTTACATTGGTTAGGAATCCTATACTCCGCTATAGTCTTCATTTTCATATCAGTGCAGAATACATGAATACAGAAATGAAGTTCACATAACTACTAAAAGACAATCATACCATAATGTGAATATTGGTTCAAAACTAAGAAAATATAGCAAACAATGTACGATATTAAATCAGGATGGTGGTAAATTTGGGAGGGGCATTATTAATATTATTTCACTCACTAGGAGTTGTCTCACAGGCCATCATCAGTGATCGCTCACTGGCAGTAACCTGTGATATTCGCTGGAGACCGCGTGACAACAAATCTCCCCAGATTTCCAATGCTCTCCACCTCTTGATCACTCGTGCAGATGATTTCACGTTATCGCAACACCCGTTTGCCATTGATTTCTCGTTGACCTCGGCCATTGGTATTTCCTGGGGTTTGGGTGACACAATACCTCTCCAAGGTACCACATTTGAACTGCACACTTCAAGTGGGGGTTTGGTTAATACTCTCCCACCTCGGACTTTCCATCCTCCCTGACCCTTCACAACGAGTTGGTGTGTCGCCAGTAGATGTCATCTACAGTTTTCTTTTGGCACTTTGCGGGTAACGTAGACCCTGTGTAAACTGGTTTTGATTTAATGGCTACTCCCTAAGGTTTTCTTTCACTTTCTTCGTAAATATCTCATACACTTTTTTGTAATCGAGCATGCATTTTATTTTTAGAAATTTTTGTTTATTTCTTTAGTTAAATTTGATTCATATATTTATTTCGTACTTGTTTTTATTTTATTTTCATTTTGTTTGAATTTATTTTTGATTATATTATATTTTCCACACTAATATTTTTATATTTTGTTACATTTATTTTTGCATACATATTCGAAAAATGCTTCTGGTCGTTTTTGCCTCAAATAGTACATTCAAAGGAAAACATTTGCGTATGCGCTTTTTAGGGAGCAACCATTAAATTAAAACCTGTTTATGCAGGGTTCATTTTCCCCGTGAAGTACATTTTTTTTATTATTATTGCTGTAATAATAATAATAATAATAATAATAATAATAATAATAATAATAATAATAATAATAATAATGGTGCTTGTGCAGTGTATGTACCGTGCTATATTTTAGGTAGGATTTTCAAGTTAAATAAAATTTTTATATTATCTTTTTTTTTTTCATTAAATTAGGTGAAAGTGCAAAATAGTTAGAAATCCACCCACTCTTGTTATGAATTGCTTTCTAAATAACGTTATTATTTCAGCACGGTGCGTACAACATTTATTTATAAGATAAAACCCCCAAGATATATTAACTAAAATTTAATATAGTCTTTATTTTTAGTTCATATCAAAACGTTAATTAAAACTGATTAGTTAATGGACTTTTAAAATGAATTTGGGTTCATATGTCTCTGGGGAGAATAGAGATATTTACAGAGAAAATGTTATAAAGCAAACAAAAACTTTAAGTTTTAAATCTATTTCAAACAAATAAATTACGCCCGGTGCTAAAATATTGAATTCATCGATCGTTTTAGTTAAGAAAAAGAAAAGAAAAGAAAAGAAAAACAACAAAAACAAAAACAAAACAACAACAAAAATAAAACAAAAAAACTGTTGTGAAAAATGCTTCTAACTTTAAAATATTTGGAAATACTCAAAAAAGTTTTATTCGTTATAAAAAGAACGGGCTGAAAATCTTTTCATATAAAAATTGTTTGTTTTGCAGTTAAAAAATAAATAAAATGGAATATTCGATTTCCTTCGATAGAAATAAAAGTTCTTTCAATAGAAATAAAACTAGTTCACTTACGGTCATATTTTGTTAGTTGGTTGGTTGGTTTTGTTTTACGGCATATCAACCCTTTTCAGGTTATTTAATGTCGAATCCATTGATTTTGAAGAAAATTTTTTTTAATAGAATATATTTGTTGTTTTCAAGTCGGTTTCTATTTAACCCATAGTTGGGACCCTAACAGGTACTACCACTCCGGGTCAGAGTGGACCTGGGAGCAATTGCAATTAAAGAGTGGCTCAACACTCCCCAAAGCTCGCAAGCTGGAGCCTCACCACTAGATATAGTTTAAGGTCATATCCGGGACCCATATCTTGTTAGATTAAAATTATCCCAATGTGCAATTATGATAATTGTACTAATAATCTAAATCGAGAATTGTTTTTTTTTCTTTTTAAGAGAATAAAAAGAAAATATTTACAACAGCCACAATATAAGGCAAGGAAAAATATTTTTATGGCCACGTGGTTGAACACCGGAAACTTTAGGCACCTTCGTGCCTTTACCTACATGTTGATCTGGTAATGACGTAACGCTGACATGTTCATTGGCCTGCTCTCTCAGTAGTTGTGGTTGAACTCAGTTTCGTCTACCGTTTGGCCTATTTTTATAATGAATCTGTAAAGTTAACTTTCATTGTATGCAAAACATTTATGTGTATAAGATTTATGACATATTAATAAGACAAAATAAAGTACACAATTTGACTAATTTCGATATTGTGATGGCGGCCATCTTCAATTTATGATAATATGTCTATCCCACCATGAAAAATTATAATTTTCTCATGCAAATATGAGGCAATCACGGAATCTCTTGAATATTTATGCTCTTGTGAATACCCCCCCCCACATATATATATATATATATATATATATATATGTATCTATAATATAAAGCTGAATGTCTGTGTGAGTATATGTGTGTGTGTGTGTGTCTGGTCACGAATAGACTCCTATATGGTTGACTATTATAAAAAACTAATCACATATAATGATAGAAGATGTATCGAGACACAGGAATGGGTATGTTTGACTCGGCATAATGATGATTCATTAAAATTGTGGGGTCTTCGTACGCGCCTGGTCAACAAAGTATGGAAATAAAAAAATTAAAAATTAAAAAAAAAACGTTTACAAGTGTTTTTGATATAGATGTACATAAGAATACTTTGATAAGTATGTTTTAATTTAAATAGGGATGGTATAATAAAATTGTGGGGTCTGCGTTCGCTCCTGGCCTCCATAGAATGGAAATAGGAACAAACTTTAATAAAGACTTTTCATATCTATCTGCGTAAGTATACTTTGATAATAATGTTTCTGTTTGAAGAAATATGATATAATATAATTATGGGGTGTTCGTTCGCGCCTGACCTCCATAGATTGGAAATATGTCACAAAGTTTAACAAGGTTTTTTAATATAGATCCACAGAATATTGTGATAAGTGTTCCAGTGTGAACAGATATGATATAATAAATTATGGGGTTTATCTATTTTATTTTTACTTTCATCATATTTTGCTTTGGTTTTGATACGCTCAAATTCGAAACTATCTCTTTACAACCCTTCCTTTTCATAACCTATCATACTTTCATAAATCAGAGTCCATTTTCTGTAGGCTATTTTTGAACCCAGTCAACGACGGGTACTTTTGCTAGTATATATATATATAGTTTTATACCATCATTTTCCTACTTTATTTATTTAGTTTTTATGATACTTCTTTGAATAAATTATACAAAACTGCATTTTTACCTGAATGCGAGTTGGGAATAATTTTCCCTTTGACCGATTTGGTACTCCCACCCCAAATGGGGAGCGGTATATGTGCTATTCTTAAAATATTATCATTTACTGAAACGTGTTTCGTCATCTACAACTCATCAGAGTGGCTTAATCTAACGAGATTCGAAATCAGGACCCCATGGAAATAAGCATAAACCTCTCCCACTAGGCTATCTCGCACGACTTCTGGAATATATCGCGTTTATATAGATGTTATTTGTTTTTGTTTTTGCGATACTTCTTTGAATGAATTATACGAAAGTGCACTCCAACAAGTTCATCTTCAAATCAAATTTCAACAAATAAAACAGCTATATTGCTGCTCGGTTTCAGAGGCAGTACATCATGGAATTACCTAGCCATTTAGAAAAGGGTATATTTCCGATCGCATGAGGTGCCCTAACTGCGAAATGCCGTCTAATCATCCACATAAATAAGGTTTGTTCATCTTATTAATCATTTCAATCCTCTCATATACTTACTTCTTGTTTCAGCGCAGCTGTAGCCGAGATGTAACTCACTGCACGAGTTTGTAATGTCATTCAAATCTTATCAGTAGCTGAATATTTGATGCTACGCCAGAGCTATCAAGAGTATTTTTTTATCGTGACGCCATCACTACCACGGCTTAAAAGAGTCCCATCTACCCTCGAAAGAAGGATAGACCGCGGCAGTTTCTCGCGGTACACAGCGCTTCGCCTTCCCAAATGGTCACCCTTCTGGTACTCGCCAGGCTCAACGTTGCTTAACTTCGGCGAGTACCGGTGTATCAACGTGATTATGCCATGTAGCATGACGTATCGCGTTAAACAAATAATTTATGCTTATTCTCCAATAGTTTTTAGCCTTGATAATTTGTGACATTAGTAAAAAAAAAAAAATACATTTCTTTGCATTTTTACTAAGAAAAAAAAAAGACCTGAAATGCTTTGGCGTGTTACAAGCACAAACATAAAGGGAGATAAACATGTGAGAATCATGGCTCAAGCTTTTCCATACACCCGACGCTGATCGGTCCAATGGCCTAAAGATAGCGACTTTCATTTAACCCGCGTAGCAGTTCTCATTTGATCAGGTTCGTTCGGTTATGTTGATTGAACAAGATGGAGCACGAATATTGAACTAGCTTGTCTTCAGTCTTTTCCTGCAGCGTAATCATACTTGATATATATATTCTTCAACGGTAAAATGCAAAGAGACGTCTACACTCGTCTTAATTCCGGGATCAAGGCAAAAGTCAGCTCAATTCCTGACCGACAAACAATAAGAAGATTAACGAAAGAAATTCCTAGTCGCTGAATGGCAGAATGAATCAAACGTAAGACAAGTGATATTTAACGGTAGTTTTGGATAACGTTCAGCTCAATTAACGGAAGTGAAAGAAATACATTGTTGTGTACAGATACACACATAGACGGATGTTTTGTTGCTCAAGGGAGGAAACTCTCACCACTTAAGTGGATTTGAATAGAAAGGCAGTGTTCACACATCGATAATAAAAAGACAACTAATTAAGTTCAAAGAGATAACAATCGTACGTATTTTAACAAGGCTTCACATCC
>NC_136509.1:93401176-93438676 GCF_053919585.1 Euprymna scolopes
GAGGTTTAGAGGTTATAAATTATTGTAAGAGAGAAATGATCACAGTAAAAAAAAATGTATGCCGAAATAACCAGAAAATTCGTAGAGTCGCAGAAGATAGTAACACGTGATTTTTGGAAAATGTATGATAGTGAACTGAACAAACAATAATCAGTAGTTCCTCCACTATTCGCTTACACGATAATCGAGAAGGTTGAACTGCTTGCTCGATGATTCCTTTCTAACTCAATCTTAGTCCCAACAAACAACTCCCTCTCAAATTTCTCTATGCAGAATTAAGCCAACCTTGATCTTAAAATAAACCTTTCTCATATTCCCGATATTATAAGGAACTCTGCTGAGCTAGTTCCTGTACTTTTTGAACTTTACAACAAATGCTGAATCTTGCTTTCTTTATAGCTGTGTATCTGTTTATGTGGTACCACTTAAAACTGCGGAAGAATATCACTTTATAATTGATTTTTTTTTCAAGTAATCTAACCACTGCGCCACGGGTCCTTGCGGGCAGTTCAGTTCTCATTGTGGGCGACCAAAAACACAATTGCGAATTACTTAGGACTTCTATCCAGTAATGGCTGACAGAATGAGAACATGTTACCCTCGTAAAGAATTCCGTCCAAATTTCCGAGTTCGACAGAAACATTCCCTAGTTCGACAAGATACTGTAGGAAAAATAATTTTCCCAAAGCAAGAGAATTAACGAGTGCTCAGTCGAGAAAAGGATACAATGTGCAGAATTGCTTCCTTCCGCGACGTGATACTCAGTTAACGTAGTATCTCGTCCGAAAAAGAAGTAGTGGATCCAGAAGTAACAACAGAAAGTATAACTAGAAAAAAATATTCTAGAAGGAGTGTGAATACATCTTCTTATAACTTAACGGTCATGTGATTAACTATCACATGATCTGGAAAAAAAACTTTAAATCTGCTGATAAACCAACAATGTCTCTTTTTTGTTAGTAAGCAAGGTAAGTGCACACAGATCTCCCTCTCTTTTGAGCAATCATTAATTTTTTTCTTCACAATACATCTGAATAAGTTCGGAAGTTTCATCTACCGTAACGTCGTGAAAATCACACCCAAGATGAGAACAGCAGTCCGAAGCATCCAAATAATATGATTAACCAAACCTCATCTAAAAAAAAAAATCAATATTCCAAAATAAAAAGAAATATAAAAAAAATCGCAATGAATTTCTATAAAATTCCAATTTGAAATCATTTCTTTTTATGAAATTATTTGAATTGTCTTTCGAAAATCAATCAATAAGTCCATAATGGTTTATGTTCTAAAAAGTATCAGATTCAAAGATCAAACTTTGAAAGATCGGAAGTTGAATTTCCGTCAAAACTTCAACCATAACATTACTTTCAATGTCAAGGTCATATAAGATGCTGGGTTTTATTGGTTACAATATGGATCAAATATTTACATATTCCCTCTCCATGAGGTTAGTCATAAGGTCAAGTTGGAGTTTGGATAAAAGCTGTAGAACGAAATAGATTCGAACACTTAAAACCCAGGTTTTTATTACGTATCGTTATCCACTTAGCCACGAGTAGCGAGCATTTAAGATGTAAAAATCTAAATTTAAGTTACCTTGATCATTTTATATGACCTGAACCTCTCAAATTAAACAGGGTTAAGTAAGACCATTACCGATATTTTGAGAAAGTTTGGTACTGATTGGTCAAGCGATGTAGACGCGTGACCAGACACAGAAAAACATGGGGACGAAGGCAATCGAATACATAACTTCTTTGGTGGAGTTAATAGAAAAGCATTAGTTAAAAAAAATGGAAAAAAGACAGGAAGAAGACGGATGATGATGATGATGATGATGATGATGATGATGATGATTAGTAGTAGTAGTAGTTTTGGTAGTAAAAGAATAATAATAATAATAATAATAATAATAATAATAATAATAATAATAATAATAATAATAATAAAGGAGGTGGATATCGACGACAAAAAAAAAAAACGAAGAAAAAGTGATTTTGAGTCACGTGATTGTTTTGCAATTCATAATTTGTCATCTAATTTTCGGTTGCCAGACATTTTTTTTCTGTTTGATAAAAAGCAAACAAGGACCAAAACAAAACAGAAGAAATAAATGGAAGCAAAAAACAAAAAACAAAAAACAGAAAAAATGTCTGTTGGCTGCTTTCAGTTTTTGATGAAAGTTATTATTTACTCAACTAAAATTGTGAAAGGAAATAAACTCAAACTTTCTCCAAAGTAGACGACATTTTTACGGACCGAAAAAAACGTAAATTTGTTTTTAGTACTTCTGCATTTATTAATCCCTGCTGAAATAATAACATTATTATTAAGATAGCCATTTTTAACATGGCAAAGGGGTATTTTGTACCTCTTTTCTACCGTACACTTTAATAAAAACAGATATCATAAAACTTTAATTAAACTTGAAAATACTATGTAAAAAATAGCGCAGATCAATAAGTGCACTAGCACCGTTTTTTTTTTTTTAATCCGTTAGAGAAAAAAAATAACAAAACGAATATGTTTTATTTGTTTAAAGATTGAAAATAGTATTTCTTTCAAATTTTATTCTTTGGTCATCGATTGGTTTTGAGTTTAAAAAAAATCTGTTACAGATTAAATAACAAAATGAATATTCTTTAATTTAATTTATTTATTGCGGACTATTATCCTCATCTTTTTTAGTTGTTATGATGAGAATAATAGTCCGCAATAAATAAAATAATAATCGATACTCATCTCATTAATGAATTCCAAATGAATAATATATATGAATCTTCTTTATTTGTTTTTATTCTTTGGTCATCGATGCGTTTTAATTACATCAGAAAAATAACTATAAATTTGGCATTACTAAATGTAGTGAATAATACATAGCTTACCTGAGTGTAGCTGCCGGAGGTGAGGATGCTCTTCCAACAGTCAAGAAGAACAATAGCCTTGTGGTTATTTATACTAATAGAGTAAGATAATTGTTATAAAAACCTTCCTCCTTTGTGAAGAGTTACTTCATTCCTTTATTTTTGACTCTTGTCCTGTGCGTTATTCAACCAGCGATTTCTACCTTTTATTTTTATTACCGTCAGATTTTTTTTTCTACACGACGCTTCCCCCCCTTTGTCTTACTGTTATTTTTAACAGTTGTTTTTTTTTTTCTTGGACTTTTTTTTAACCGTCTTTTTAACGGTTCGGCTATGGCCGCTTCGGCGATCCACACGCCTATTGTCGTCGACATTACTGAAACGGAAAACGGCACTACTGCTACGCCAAACACTTGGACCAAACCACCGAAAGTGGATATCAACGTCAATGAATTTATTGAAAAGGCAAAACAATGCCTGGAACTTGTCACCGACAAAGGTTTAATCGTCAACGTGCCAAGGTTGGAGGAAATCCAAAAAGAAAGTGTCTGACTATATTTATAGTCGACAGGAAATTAAAAAAAGTTATAAGAGCAAATGCAGATATTGTCACCAACCTTTTGGCTACAGCTGGTTTTAGACCCTTGCGCATCGTCAAGTGCAAGGGCTACAACACATGGAGTGTACTTTTCAACTCCCAAGAAGACTGCCTAACTATCTCACAAAAAGAGATAATAACTCAGAACTATATTCTAAGATCAGAATATATGGGGAAAAGACGGACGACGGTGTCCGTTTTTAATGTACCGCACCACATTGAAGGAGAACACATCGGCGCCTTCCTTCTAAAATATGGCGAAATGGTTTCAGTGCAGGTGGACGAGTTCCACGGCATATGGTCTTATGACATCCTCCTCGATAAGGCAAACTTCGATACGATCCCTTTCTTCCTCGAGGCAGGAGAGGAGAAACTCCCTATAATAGTGGCTGGCAGAAGGCCGACATGCTGGAATTGCAGCGAAATTGGCCACCTCACATCAGAGTGCCCCTTAAAAAACCTCCACCAAACACCAAAAAATCCAGCGGACAACACTTGGGATCCACATCAAAAAGCGTTCCGAAGTCGCCCACCAACGAAACAGAATCGGACGAAATCCTCAGGGGAGAACCCTGGCAAATCGCCCCTGGAAGAAAAACTCCTGGACGCCTGAGCCTTGACGAAATAAAAGAACAGGCAATGCTGCAAAATGACCCCGGAAAAGAAAAGTATCTCGAAATCGTCAAATTAAAAAAGAAACTAGACGCTCAACGCCCATCGCCCAAATCCCCATGTAGACCCACTTCTCCGAAACCAAGCCCCAAATCCCTAACCAACCCTATCATCCAGTCTCCTACAAAGCCAAAAACTCCTCCCCCCTCAAAATGCCTCCTCCAGTTACAACTCCGATCCCTTATAAACAGCCCAAACTAACACATTTAAGCCCCTCAAAAAAACACAAACCCTCCTCTCCCATTCCATCCACCTCTGCGACCACTCACAACACTCCCCTTGCATCTCCTTCTAAAAACACACATTCTGCTATGGACATTACCCCCTCGCCTGAACACAAAAAAAAGACTCTCTACCTCCCTGGCAAAGACATCTGCATATTAAACCAAGCCGCCATCAACAACCATAAAAACTTTAAAGGAACTGACCTCACAAAACTAATTGAGTTCAAGGAGGTGGGGGGGAAACTAGTAGATACCCCTGTAAACTTCCCAAACGCCAAAAGAATCCTAACCGTCGTTCGGAAAAAAGAAGAGGCCAAGGACCTTTGGCTAATGCTCGAAGAAGCAAATAAAGCCTTTAACCTTCCCACTCCCCTTGTTGTGTTTAAAGATAGCGATATAAAAAACCTTAAAAAATATTGTGTTGGGAGGGTCCCGGTAAAAATGCACCCCTCCCTATATAGGATAGCAAAACTAACCTATCCTTTGCATGTCGGTGGTATCTCTCGTGACGGCCTCATCGATACTGCGATGGGTACTTATTCTCTCACGAGAGCCGTCGGCATGCTCACGACCGCGATGTTCGTTCCTGGTTCCCAACCCTAAGGCACCACCATGGATCTCAAGCTTGCTAGTTTAAATGTCCGAGGGCTAAGGGCCGACTCGCGCAAATGGCGCTTGAGTTTGGACCTGCAGCACCTCGGAGTGGATATCTGTTGTGTGCAGGAAACCCACCTTATTCCTGGTGACCATTTGGGTGCACTGTCTAAGACCTTTGAGGCTTACTCAGCGCACTATAATTCTCGCTCGAGAGGGGTTTCCTGGCTAGTTAAAAGGTCTCTAGATGCGTCGTGTGACCCGTGTTACTTGAATCCGGAGGGAAGACTATGCGTTTTAGATGTTACCATAAAGGGTAGGGCATTACGTCTTATTGGGGTTTATGCGCCCAATAGCCATTCTGAGCTGGCTGGTTTTTTTCGGCGGATCGAGCAGTTCATAGATGTTTCCAGAACGGTTATCTTAGCGGGAGACTGGAACGCCGTCCTGGATCCCGAGTTAGATCGATTTGGGTTAACATCTAGGGGAACTAACAGAGATCGGGATGCTGTTTTATTTCGTGAATTTGTGGATAAGTTTGATCTTATCGACAAATTCCGAAATGAAAAGCCCCGTGACTTAGTGTGGACTTGGACAGGTAGAGGCGGCTCCGATTCGATGCAGCTCTCGAGCTATATCGACCGGTTCTTAGTTAGGCGAGTCGACGTAGGAGTATTGGATTGTCCAAGTTTCCACAATATAGTTTACTCGGATCACAGACTTGTTCGTGTACGGGTAAACTTAGATAGACCTAAGCCTAGATTAGCCGGTTACTGGAAGCTCAACACGTCGTTGTTCGATGTGAAGGGCTTCCGTGACGGGCTATTACTAACCCTACAGCGGGAATTGACGGGGGCAATTATTGGGAATAAGTGGTGGGTAAAAGTTAAGGAAGCCATTAGGTCCTTTGCTGCTGACTTTAGCAAAAGACTCAAACTAGATTCTAGGGCAGCTAAAGTGACACTAGAGTCTAGACTAGATCGGGCGGTGGAGGAGGGGAATAGTGCTAGCGTTAATATAATTAGGGCTCGGCTTGCCTCCCTTGCTGAAAAGGAGCACCAGCTTTAGCGATCAGGGCTAGGTTAAAAAGAATACCCCAGGAAGCAACAAACATGGCCGCTGAACTGCGTGCAGAGGAGCTTAGGCAAGCGGCTGATAGGCACATCGCTCGTGTCACATTGCCGGACGGGCGTACCGTGACCACAAACCAGGGTGTGCTGGAGGCGTTTAGATCCCATTTCCAGGAGCTTTTTTCCATGGAACCCGGTCTGTCATTAGAACAGTTCGACACCTATTTGGCTGACTTTTCTCGTCTTTCGACGACCGAAGCGGCTAGGTGCGAAGGTGGCATAACGGAGGATGAAGTCATTGAAGCCTTAAAGCGGGTCGGCCTTAATAAGTCACCGGGGATCGATGGTCTTCCCTACGAAGTGTATTTGAGGTTGTCGCCCATCTTTGTCCCCTTACTGACGGTTTTGTTTAACTCATGGTTTAGGAACGGCTCGATCCCCAAGTACTTTACCATGGGTGTGATAAAGCTTGTTCGTAAAAGCAAAGATGGTGGGGATGGGTTAGGTAATTTCAGGCCCTTAACGATGCTTAACGCTGAGTTAAAGATTTTGGCCAAGATTCTCGCAAATCGTCTGCAGCTTGTCCTGGCTCGTCTTATTAGCCCCGAGCAAACGTGTGCCGTGAAGGGCAGGACAATCCAGGATAACTTGCACTCGATACGCCTGATGATAGAAAAAGTCGACACTGAGGCCGCGCTGATCAATTTAGATCAGTCCAAAGCCTTCGATAGGGTTGACCATCGGTACTTGGGGGCTGTTTTATCGGCGGCCGGTTTTGGCCCGCAATTTTGCTCTTGGGTTCATCTTCTCTATGCTAACCCCGCGGTGATGGTAGAAGTAAATGGGAAGAGGTCGAGACCCTTCAGTTTGTCACGTTCCATTCGTCAAGGGTGCCCGTTATCACCCATGCTATATGTGCTTGCGATCGAGCCATTTTTGCGCAGGCTAAGGGTGAATCCGGTCCTACGCGGAATCACTTTGCAAGGTGTGGATGCCCAGGCGAAGTACTCCGCCTATGCCGACGACGTAACTGTGCTTGTAACGAGCAGTGCTGAGATTAGTGTCGTCGGTGTAGAAATCAGATTGTATGAAACGGTAACAGGGGCCAAAATTATCTGCGACAAGTCTTCGGGTTTGCGCATTGGTGCCTGGAGGGGTATGCCCCTTCAGGGGCCCTTTAGTTGGAGCGATGGGCCTTGCAAGATACTCGGCGTCTGGTTTGGTCCTGACCTCCAGCTGGAGAAAAATTGGTCGGAGGTTCTGAAAGCGGTACGGTCTGCAGCTTCACGGTGGATCAGTAGAAACCTTTCATTAAAGGGGCGAGCGGAGGTGTGTAATACCCACATCTATTCAATCGCTATTTATCGTCTATCAGTGCTTCCAATCCCGTCAGATACACTGCTATATTTGCAGAGGGCTCTTTTCAACTTCTTATGGCTTGGAAGGGCCCCTAAGGTCTGTCGCGATGTCTGCTACCTACATCCTTCTGAAGCCGGTCTAGGTATGCCAAACGTGGAGATTCGGCTATACACGCTACGGCTCTACTACCTAAATCGAATGTGCACACAAGATAGGGAAAACGGTGGCCTCTGGATGGAGGACACCAAGAAAGCCTTCCTGGCTTTGAGAGGGGTGCACTACTCCGAGGGGGAAGCACACAGGTTGCCCCGAGGTGAATGTCCCTTCTATCGCGAGTGCCGGCGCGCACTGAAGTCCCTCTTAAGAGTGAAGGAAAGCCTCTCTAACACTCTGCTGTTGTCTAGAAAGGCATTATATCGGGTTTTAGTGAGGGGATCCATAACGGATGTCATCGGTGGGAGGCTCCCTTTGACGAAGGAGCAGCTCCGCTCAATCTGGCCTTGGGCGCCTGGGTCAGGATGCCTCACTAATGACGAGGCTTCCCTGACCTGGCTGGTTATTCGGGATGCTCTCTGGGTCGGTAAGAGACTCCACTCAGCTGGCTTGGTGGACTCGCCTATTTGTAAACGGTGCGGCGATGAGGACGAGACTTTATGTCACGCCTTCGTTTATTGTCGCATCGTGACGCCTCTGATTGAGTTTGTTACAGGTCTCATGGTCCGCATACTAAACACATCCTCATTAACTTTGGTTCCTATTAATGTCTGTAGCAATTGGGCTCCGACAACGGATAGGCTCAGAAAAGATTTGTGTTTGACCTTGCTAGCTGTGATGAGAGGTGTTATCTGGAACACACGTATGAAAGTGGTCTATTGATCTGAGGACTTTGCTCCCCTCGACCTTATACGACTCTTCCGTCATTATTTGAAGGATCGTATCAAGGCCGAGAGAGTTAGACTCTCTCCGTCAGACTTTGTTGAAAAGTGGGTGTCAGTTGCGCGTGTGTGTCGGGTGAGAGAAGCAAGTCTTGACTGGTTCTTGGATGTTCCTTAGGAAAAAGAATTTTGGGTGACAGGAACGAACGTCAGCCCTGACTCGTTTTTAGTCCAGAGTAGGTCACGATATAGGCAAGAGTAGGACCATTATTTAGGCTTCTTTGTTCATAACCTAGCTAGTGTGTGATAGCGATCATTAGTCCCCTTTTAAGTTTGTCCCTGTGTTTTTTTTTTTAACTCACTCCCCTCCCCAATTAGGTGACAGGTCGCTTGATTCGCCAGAGATGCGGGTTCCCTTTCGAAGTTTTCGTAAGAGGTGTTTTAAATAAAGCGTTCGGACTCGCATCACCCTTTCGACTCGCGAATCGGTGTATCTGCCATAGTTTAACAACAGGGGGGTCTTTTGTTACTAACATTGTAAATATTTCATTTGTATTTTGTATATAAAATTTTTATCTTCCCAAATCCCCCTTTCCTATGGGTTTTAATTAGGTTATCATGGTATGATGTTCTTATGGTGATTGATGAAGGATGTATACGCTGATGGATGTATAGTATGAATGTGGTATTATGGTGTAAGTAGAGTGAAAGTAGGAACTAGTTAGGTTAGATTAGTTAGCACTAGTCAGAGAAGACCGTCCTTTCCTCTCCCTTATCTTCGGCCTTGTGCCAAATTTTTCTGATTTTTTACTTGTAAATTTTCTGAAAATAAATACCTTCATTCCTTTATTTTTATGTTACTGTGGTTACAAGACCTGAGAAGAAGGTCGCGAAGAAGATTGTATTTTTTTTCGCAACCTCAGTTCAGGTTAGCTACTCTCAGTTATAGGATTTTTTTTCAACATAAAGTAGGGCTATTATTTCTGTTTTAAAAATAGAAAAACTGCAAATAAACACGAAAGAAGAATAAATATTCGATCAAAGGAATGCTAAAAATCTCACTTCGATTTACTTATTCACCTTTTTTATTATTTTCAAAAAAACAATAAAAAACATGTGAAAAGTCTTAATGAGTAAAAAGAAAAATAGATGCTAGTGCAGAGAGTGATCCGTGCTGAAATAATAACGTTATTATTTAAAAAGCCATTCTTAACATTGGGAGGGGAGGGTATTTTGTACCTATTCTATACTTCAACCTTACAATTGAATAATAAAAAAAACATATAATAAAACTTTAATTGCAAATACGATTTAAAAAATAGCGGGGATCAATCTCTACACTAACACCGAAAAATAATAATTAAGCGTTTACACTAGAAGTTTTATCGTATTCTACTGGACCGATCAAGCTAAAATTTTGTATGGGTCTTCACAATGATAAGGTGCAGCAAAGTAAGTGTTAAGGCATCCGATCAACGTACAAACACGGATTAATACGAATTAGTCGCAACAATCTATGGCCCCCCCTCGCCAAACTTTCACGAGAAACACTTGTCTCGCAGAAAACACTATCAATAATTTCCCCCACTCTTTATCTGTGCCTAAACCTAAACGCAGATTCCATGAACAAAGTTTCTTTCTTAGAACTGCACGCCTGTGGAACTGTCTTCCGTTAGCCTGCTTTCCAGCTGACTACAATATGATTGTCTTCAAGTCCAACGTAAACAAGTTCTTGATGAGCCGTTCCACTTGAGTTAACAAATTTACCGAATTTTGTTTTTGGCTTTGCAGAACATGATTGAGTTTTACAAAGGAAAATGAAAAAGAAAACAATAGCATGAATGTTTGGTGAATTTAAGGCCAGACAGATGGTATCTTAAGCCAGACTACTTTAGTAGCACCAAAAGTTGGGGGTGAGTAGGTGTTCCGTTTAGTTCTCTACAGTTTCTTTCGAATTTTCTTTCTATAAATGATGTTGCGACACTCGTTCATTTCTTGGAATTTCTCCTTTTCTCCCCCCCCCCTAATAAAAAAACAAACAAAATTGTAATTAACTAAGAATGGCGGTGCATCTCTCCCAGAGAATTAATGCGCCTCCAGATACCAACATCGAAATTTCTACGACTCGGCGCGGTACATGCAGCGCCAAGCCTTCTCAAATGGTCACCGATCTAGTACTGGCCAGGCTCATCATTGCTTAATTCCGGTGATCTGGCGAGAACCAGTGTATCCACGTCATTGTATATATATATATATATATATATATATATATATATATATATATATATATATATATATATATATATATATAAGAGCAAACAGTTAATAAAGCATGTTAAAAACACTTTGAAAAAGAGTTAAAAACATATTTAATCTGAAAACGAAACACTTGATAAGTGGATAGTCCTTAATCCGCGGAGTTTCGAAGAAATACTTTCCTTCTCATCAGCTAAAATTTTGTATGGGTCTTCACAATGATCCTTAGTATCTAATTATCTAAATAAATAGATATTCTAGTAAAAAATATAAATTTATAACTTAAAATATTGCAACATTAAGAATTGATTATACGTTATAAATTGAATTTTTAAAAATCTTAATGCTGCAATATTTTTAAGTTATAAATTTATTATATTTTTTACTAGAATATCTTGTCCTTCTCTTTTCCAGTTTTAACAACTAGTTCTTTACTTTTTCATGTTTAAGCTTAACCAAATTAGCAAAATGCGGGATCGGATTTTGCATACAGAAGTTTTTGATGAGACTGAAAGTAAGTCAAAGATCTTACTTGATAACAAAAAGTGAAGCAGAGGGAATATGATGAAGAAAAATGTGATTACACGTGAATGGATAGTCTGGTGAAAGGTAAATTATCCAATGACGGTAAAATCCGAAGATATAAATCCAAGAAATTAAATTAATTGTAATTTTATATATATATATATATATATATATATATATATATATATATATATATATATATATATATATATATATATATATATATATATATATATATCGGATGTGTGTTATTCGGCAATTCGCCAGTATATCTTGTAAGATAAAAAAAATATATATGATAACTTATTTATAAAACTTACTATGTTTGTGCGTGTCTTTCTGTTTCTATTTTGTTTTCAAATTGCATCTCCACTGAGACGTAAGACCGCAGTTCTGCGCGAGAGGCGGGTCAAATGATTGCAGTTTTTGTTTCCCGTTATTTTACAAAATTTTGGCCGGTAAAAATAGCTGCTAATGGGGTTAAATTAAATAATAGAACTTGCTATGCATAATTTAACTTCAAATGGACTTGTACTCATGCGCAAATACACATTTATACGTTATAATCCGCTCATTTTAACTATTTCTTATCCATCTGACGATAGCTATATGCTTTCGTTTCGATTAGAGATAAACGTACTCGAATACTTTTTTAAAAGCCTTTTGAATCACTACTATATAGTGGGTACAATATAATAGTCAATAAAGAATTGACAATTGACTCAATAATAAAAGATTAGGAATCTACATAAATAGATATTCTAGTAAAAAATATAAATTTATAACTTAAAATATTGCAACATTAAGAATTGATTATACGTTATAAATTGAATTTTTAAAAATCTTAATGCTGCAATATTTTTAAGTTATAAATTTATTATATTTTTTACTAGAATATCTTGTCCTTCTCTTTTCCAGTTTTAACAACTAATTCTTTACTTTTTCATGTTTAAGCTTAACCATATTACTTTTATGCTCACAGTTTTCTATTGTAATCCATGATTTTTCCAGGCTTCCAATAAATTCAATTGTTCTTCATTTAATTTCAGTTTCATGTTTTGCCCCTATAAACACATATGTAATAACAATGTACGGCACTCGTCTGCTCTTAATAAAGTTCACCCAATTATCTCCCTTTCATGCTTTCATTAGTGAATTAGTACCAACAGTAGTCGCTAAAGGGATGTGGTTGCTATGGAAACCAGTCATAAAAACGTCGCTCACCCCCTTATATTTTTTTTACGATTTTGAATACCAGGAATGTCATCATAACTTGTGGTTTACTTACCGAAAACTGAAAAAAAATTTTTTCGAAACATAGCTGAGAAGATGATCTAAAAACTGTAATAATTGTTTTAAATTTGGTCTAAAAATGAGTGAGCTATGAAGCAGTTCTAAATGATTAAAACTGCCACTAAACCATATATTAGAAAACATTACCGTGTTCGAATGATATATATTTATATATATAAAACCTTAACTAAAATTTTGTAAATAGTAAATATATATATATATATATATATATATATATATATATATATATGCATATATATATGTGTGTGTATATATATATATATATATACTATTTGCAAAATTTTAGTTAAGGTTTTCTTTTTTTCATCCTTATATAGTTAAATTCTTATTCATAATTGAAGACTTTTGCGAAATCGGCTTATGCATGTGCTAAGTCTATTTAATTGTTTTAGTTAACGTTGTTCCTCATCTTTATATAATTGAATTCTCTGTTTTACTTATAAACTTTTTAGAAGTCGGATTATATAGGTGCTAAGTCTGCGCTAGGTAAAAATGAGTCTTTTTCTTGGAATTTAAACTGCATTCTTTATTATTATTTATTGATTTTTTTCCATTTTTTACTTTAAGCTTTTTCAAGACTCTCTCTCTCTCTCTCTCTCTCTCTCTCTCTCTCTGTCTCTGTCTCTGTCTGTCTGTCTGTCTGTCTGTCTCTCTCTCTCTCTCTCTATATATATATATATAATTCTTTCTTCGTTTTTACATAAGCAGTAATATATTGTTACACAAACATGACCATGTTTGTCAGCTAGTTATTAGAAACTAGAAACCTCTTTAGACGATACACCTTATACGAACGCACCACATATAAAATTAACTTTTTCTTGGTAACATCGGATAGAAATCACATCTGACGAGTTGATGAGAAATTTTTTTTTTGAAAACATAAAACATAAACTTGTCATCCCATTAACGAAACGACTGTAATGAAGAGATTCAAGAAGAAATAAACAAGAGTTATATAAAAGCAAAAATGTAAGCTTTTGAATTTCAACAAAATTTTGTACTAATATATATGTGTGTCTGTGTGTGTGTATATATATATATATGTCTGTGCATATATATATATGTGTGTGTGTATATGTGTATGTATGTATATATGTGTGTGTGTGTGTGTTTTAAAAATTAATGTTTACAATTTTCATACCTACATGCACTAGTGTTTTATGCTTATGAAATAATCAGTATAGGAAGTGTTAATTACTAATTGTCTAGAAAGTCGGATACACTCTTAACTCTGTAGGCTAGCTTTTTGCCACAAGGCCACCGGCAACTAACACAGAAATGAAACGAAATCAATTACCTATGAATGCTATATCAGCGAGATTGACAATAGATAGTTAAACAGATATTCAATGATCGGAAGTCCGAATAATGCATTTTCGTTAAAGTTGAGCCCTGTTAAAAATTCCCTTAATAGTGCTCGATTTTTAATGATTAGTGTAAGAAGGGATAATTACTGCTGATCAGGAGACTCGAACCCAGACACAAAGTCACTATTGACTCTGTGGACTAGCGTCTTTCCCCCAAGCCGCCGTGAACTAAGATAGAAATGGAAGAAAATTAAACAATAATGAATGTTATGCATATATATATATACCAAGTCAAAATTAGTTTTGATCTATTTTGGAAAATAAACACAGATTAAAAAAAAAAAAAAGAATGTTTTCAAATTTTCTATCGCTTGGTGACATCAATGCAGCGTTCTTGCATCGTTCACAATTAAAATAAATTGGTTAAAATATGTCTGGCTATATTGATTGGCAGGCGAAAGTATACGAATTGGAACAATTAAACCAATAACACAAAAACACTGAAAAGCATACGAATCGAAGCAAGCATAATTAACTTAAAAACAAAACAAAACAACAAAACAATGAAATAATATGGAGCGAGAGAATGAGGGGAGGGGAGAGATAGAAAGATAGAAAAAGACAGGGAGAAAGGAAAGAGAGAGAGAGAGAGAGAGAGAGATAAAAGAAAGAGATAAAAGGAGCGAGAGAAAAGAGAGAGAAAGAAAGAGACAGGAACATGGATAGAAAGACAGATATAAATAGATAGATAGAAAATGAGAAAGAAAAAGAGAAACGTAAATAGAGACAGACAGGAACAGATAGCAGAAGAGGAGAAAAGTTAGAGAGAGAGAGAGAGAGAGAGAGAGAGAGAGAGAGAGAGAGAGAGAGGGGGGGGGAGAGTTTACAAATGTTCTCGGATATGGATTGTAAAAGAGAGACGGAGATTTAAAAATAGCATCTGATGTTTATCGAAACTTACGTGAATAATGAGAAATACGAGGTGCCTTCAATAAATTTGTAGAGGTTTTTCGTATGCTACATAAATGAAACTCTAGTCATCTTCGAAGTAATCTCCTCCGGCTGCAATACACTAGTTGTACCGTTCCAACAATTTCTGGAAGTCTTCTTGTGTGAGCGTTTCAACAACTCTTGTCACAGTCTCTTTAATCTATACAATTGTCTCTTAACGATAGCTTCTGAAGTTTTCCTTGAACTTTGAGAATAACAAAAAGTCACAGGAAGAAAGATCCGGACAATAGGGCGGATAAGGAACTGTCTTGATACCTTCGTCAAATAGTCAAAGAGGGAGTTATGAGCATCCACACAGATCTTCCGCATCTTCAGTTTCTCGCGGATAATTGTGCATACGATTTCTACACTGACATCAAACTATGCACTTAATGTCTTTATAAACATCCAACGATTGTTAACCATGAAATTCTTTAGTTGACCAAGCAACCCTGGTGTTTTGACTTCCTTACTCATTCCACGGCTCTCATCATTCCTCACAGACTGCCTGCATTCCTTAAATCTCTTATGCAACTCAAAAACTGATGCTCGATTCATGAAACATGGTCTAAAAGCAGTCTGAATCATTTCATACGTTTTTGTGGCATTTTTTCCAAGTTTAAAACGGCATTCCAAATGTTTCTGTGGCATTTTTTCCAAGTTTAAAACGGCATTTCATATGTTTCTGTGGCATTTTTTCCAAGTTTAAAACGGCATTCCAAATGTTTCTGTGGCATTTTTTCCAAGTTTAAAACGGCATTTCATATGTTTCTGTGGCATTTTTTCCAAGTTTAAAACGGCATTCCAAATGTTTCTGTGGTATTTTTTCCAAGTTTAAAACGGTATTCCAAATGTTTCTGTGGTATTTTTTCCAAGTTTAAAACGGTATTCCAAATGTTTCTGTGGTATTTTTTCCAAGTTTAAAACGGCATTCCAAATGTTTCTGTGGTATTTTTTCCAAGTTTAAAACGGTATTCCAAATGTTTCTGTGGTATTTTTGTCTAAATTTAAAGCAAAATTTTATTATATATCGTTCTTCTAAAATATCCTGACGTCCAGATTGCATTTTTTAAATTACTACTTGTGACAATACGGCTTTAGTACGGTGTATTCCAATTCCTGCTGCAGCTGTTCATTTGAGCTTGAAATCATAAAATTATGTAAGATATATAGCAATAACATACTGAATTTTTAAGAGTCTACAACAATTTCCAATGTTTGGACAAAAAAGTCCGGAAACTTATTGAAGGCATTCGTATATACCAACACTGAATTATATCTCGAACGATCGTCTGTCTATGAAAACTGTTGTGCTTTAGCATGCTACGGTTTTGTTTAGTGGTAAACTGTTTTTTTTAAATCCTGGTAGTAAGAATTTTCTTATTTGCTGATGCCTTCAGTGGATTGGGAAAATCGTTTCTTATTGCATAAAAACAATTGTAGAAAGAAACTAGTTGTACTAATCCAGCGTTTCCTCTGGTGCAATAGGGGAAACGCTGAGTTAGTACAGCTAGTTTGCTAGTGGTGTGTTTTTTTTTAAATTTTAGCTAGTGGCCTGTTTTTTTTTAATTTTAGCTAGTGGCGTGTTCTTTTTTTAAATTTAGCCAGTGGCGTGTTCTTTTTTAAATGTTAGATAGTGGCGTGTTTTTTTTTTTTAATTTTATCAAGTGGCGTTTTTTTATTTTAGCTAGTGGAGTATTGTTTTTTTAAATTTTAACTAGTGGCGTTTATTTTTTACATTTTAGCTAGTGGCGTGTTTTTTTTTTTTTTTTAAATTTTAGCAAGTGGCGGATTTTTTTTTAAATTTTAGTTATTGGCGTGTTGTTTTTTTTATTTAGCTAGTGGCGTTTTTTTTTTAAATTTTAGCTAGTGGCGTGTTTTTTTTTGTTTTAGCTAGTGGTGTTTTTTTATTTCAGCTAGTGGCGTTTTTTTTTAATTTTAGCTAGTGGCGTTTTTTTTTTACATTTTAGCTAGTGGCTTTTTTAAATTGTAGCTAGTGGCGTGTTTTTTTTTTGGGGGGGGTCTATTTGTTTACAGATTTTTGTTCTCAAGGTATATATTATATTCCTCAATTTAAAATTAGTAAACCCTCTTGTTGAGTTTTATTTTTAGGTGATTAATTAAAATGTTTACATTAGCAGTCGTATAATACTAAAAATAGCGAAATAATTGGCCAGGATCAAATTGTAATATCTATTCTAATGCTATACTTCGTTATTTCTACCTCCTATAGAAGAAGCAGAAATAATTTTAAACTGAGGTAATTAGTATTTTTAAAAAATCCAGAGTGCCACATTTTGTGGAGCTGGATATCCTGTAAATGAAAAACTTACCTTGTGTCTTACTCTGCCATCGTAGGAGGCAAGCAAATAAAAATATGATAGAACAATTACAAATTGTCTAGTCAGAAACATTAAATTTCTCAGGTTAAATGCTATTTAGGTCTGATTTTGAAAAATGAAATGTATTTAGTTTGTTGTATTATCTTAGTTTATATCAGAAGGGACAATATTCACAGAGTGCAATTGGTTCTTCCAGCTTAACTATCAAAGCATCCCCTGACAATCATAATAACCGATTTTATCTTTCTTCTGAGCCTCATAGATTTTAAATTTGTTTGGTTTCATGTTTTTCATTGTTTTGTTGATGCATGCAGTAACACTAGAATCAGGCTTATTTTACGTCTATTTGACCACAGGATTCGCTATTTTCATCTTATCCAACATGCATAAATAACAGTACATCATTACACACAGTGTACGTAGTAGATTTTTATAATAAATAATACTTATCAGTAACACATTTCTCAATAAGTTCAGCGAAAATATTAGCAGCAGTAGCCGTCTTAGCACATATGAAAATTAAGCAAGCGTCACGGGAAGAAGAATCAAAAGGAGAAAAAGGACAACACGTGATTGAGCCAAAAAAGAAGCAAGTTTCCTGCTGTTGAATATGAAAGTGTGTAATCAAAGGCGAGAAAGCGCTTGCTATAACCGGTGTTAGGTGGCGTTAAAGAGACTTTTAAAAAGCACATGTTATATAGCACAACATTGTAAAACACGTGCGTACAAAAAGATTTTTGAAAGATAATGAAATGCGTTGTTTTGGAAGAACCACGATTAAATGCTTTCCATTTGCACTAAGAAAAATATTCGAGTCAAATTTTGTTATTTCCTTTTTTATTTATTTGTTCCTTTACGACGGTGCTAGACAACGTGTGGGTCCGACATGCTTTAACTGGAACACCATTGTTAAAAGTGACGGCCACATTTCACTTAACCTGATTATTAGTTTATACATTACAATTATATAAGTGAAGCGATTGTTCAAATTTTCAAACAATAAAAAAAATTGAATTTTGTTGATTTCTATTTATTTACTTCCCACAAGAGCACAGTTAGACACAAGATCTTTTTTTTTCTTTTTTTTTACTGTGAAGAAAATCCATGTCCTCATAAAAAAAGAAATCTGGTGTGGTACAACAATTAAAAAAAAAATGCCTTCGTCTAGTAGGAATTGTCCATAGCTAAGTGTCGTACGAAAACAGATATTACACTTTGCTTCTAGCCAAACTTTTCTGTGTTGATAGAACATTGGTTTCTGATAGTAAAATATACTGTTGATACAAGCAGTGGCTTGATATTGTTTCAATGGCTTTAGAAATGAACTATTTCCGAACTTACACACATATATAGAACACATTCTCGAAGTTAGGTTATCGATTTTACAAATATCCTGCATAAATATGCATAAAAATATAAAGGAAATCAGGAAATTAGGATATATAGAAACACAAACTGAAAATGACAACCAAAGATATATATATATATATATATATATATATATATATATATATATATATATATATATATATATATATATATATATATATATATAAAGAAAATAAAGGAAAATATATGAAAACAGAAAATTAAGAAAATATATAAAAAAACAAAACGAAGGCAAATAAAAATAAAAAAACGAAGGTAAATACATATAAAAAAACAAAAGATATATAATATCAAATATATAGGATATTAAAAATAAAACGGAGAAAGTATATACAAAAGAAAACGAATAATATATAAAAATATATTTAACTAGAAAACGGAAAAATATATATATATATAAAGACACCGAAGGTAATTATACAAAAAATAAAGGATCTATAATATCAAATATAAAAGATACAATAAAGAAAGCGAAAAAATATATACAAAACCAAAAGAAAATATATTAAAAAAACTAAATTAAAGAAAATGAAGGGAAATGAAATATAGAAAGAAAAAAAAACGAAAGTGAAAGAGAGAGCGAGAGAGAGAGAGAGAGAGAGAGAGAGAGAGAGAGAGAGAGAGAGAGAGAGAGAGAGAGAGAGAGAGGTAGAGTAAAATAAGGAAATCAAACGAAAAATAAAGAGAAAGAAAAAGGAATGTAAAATATAAAAATAAAACGGAAGAAGGGTGTTAAAAAGAAAAAGTGAAAACGAAAATTAAAGAAAAATAAATTCAAGTAAATGAAAGAAAATCAGAGATGGAAAGAAAGAGAGAGAGAGAGAGAGAGAGAGAGTGAGAGAGAGAAAGAGAGAGAAAGCGCGCAAATAAGAAACGAATTCGGAAGTGCAGTAAAAGGAGAACGTACAGATTGCATTAATGTTTCTGTGAAACAATTAGCTCGTTGGGAATGGCATGTCTAGTAATTTGCCTCGATTGGATCTCGTCTATAATTACCACAAAATAATTGTATTGGTTTACGCCGTAAAAGCAAAAAAAAAAAAAAAAAAAAGAAGAAAAAAAGAAGAAAAAAAGAGAAAAAACAACAACAACAAAAAAAACTGGGGGAAAAATATAATGGAATATAAAACGGATTTGTCTTGGCCAAGTCAAACGAAGCTTTGACGGTTCTGGAAGATTCTTTTACCAAAAATAACAGATCTTTTCTGTTTTTTCCAAGGTCAAAGTATGTGAATCTCCAGATCAAAAACCCTTTTAGAAGTTTGAACTGAGTTCTTTGATTTTTGATAATCGTTCATAATAGTTAACGCCCGATAACACGCAAGCAATAAAAAAAAAAAAAAAAAAACAACAAAAAAAAAAAAAAAAAAAAAAAACGAATGGCTCATAATTTATATGAAACTAGCGGTGGAAGGAGGCGCCTGGCTTTTCCTTGTCGTAAAATACGCTTAAATATGATATTTTAATTTGTCCAGATTTCGTATATATTATTATAAAATCATGATTTCAAAAGTAAACAAAAGTATTTGGGTGCCATCAGCTAAAATCTAAACCGAAAGCAAAACTATAGTATTCAAAGCTGGCGACGTTACCACCGTACCAACGTGACACGCATATGAACTGCTTCAAATGAACTAAGATGAATGTACAAATTGTATAACGATTTTTTTTAATGTTGACCTCATTTTGACCCCTTAAAAATAATTTTAACCGGCTAAAGACCCACAAAAGAACGGCCCACAAAAAATCCAATCATTTGAGGCTCCCTAGCGCAATTAGAAGTAATTGAAAGAAATAGCTGCAGCTTAGAAAAGATTTATCAAATCCACAAAACCCAATCAGTCGCAATTATTAGGAATTCGTAATTCCTTGCAAATCTGCAGTGTAGCAAATAAAGGGCAATTAACAATTCTCTCACTATCCAACAACTGGCCTTCGGGACAAGATCAAAGTGTAGTATCTGTTCCGGCAGATACTGCAAGCTATGACTAGCTATGACTAGCAAAGACCAGATGTGGGGGCAACCCCACATGTCTGACCTTTAACCAGCTCCCATTTCCCACCTCTCGGGAGCTGGTCCCCTTTTCCCCTTTCCCCTCCCTTCACTCCTCACATTAAAAATCGGCCTTGTGCCTAATTTGCTCGGTGGGGGAGCAAATAAATACCATCTGTTCCGGCAGATGCTGCACTTAAGATAATTTGTACCAGTCAATGGAGGGGAAACCCTCTATACTGGGACAATTATTATTTTTGGTAACCAGAGTGACCCCTTTTAGGGGAGCTGGTTTTTACCTCACATTAAAAACGGCCTTGTGCCTAATTTGCTCTGTGGTGGAGCAAATAAACACCATCTGTTCCGGCAGATACTGCAAGCTATGACTAGCTATGACTAACAAAGATCAGATGTGGGGGCAACCCCACATGCCTGACCTTTAACCAGCTCCCATTTCCCACGTCTCGGGAGCTGGTCCCCTTTTCCCCTTCCCCCTCCCTTCACTCCTCACATTAAAAATCGGCCTTGTGCCTAATTTGCTCGGTGGGGGAGCAAATAAATACCATCTGTTCTTCAGATGCTGCACTTCAATTTCTTGTTCTCTGTCAGTGGAGGAGAAATCCTTCACGACTGAGACAATTTTTTATTTTTGTTCCTTTTCTCCACGTTAAAAGACGACCCTGGTGTCTAACTCTGTCCCGTGGGGAGGCATTGTAAATAGGAACAACCTTGAGGTTGTTCGCATGGCAATCGATGAAGTTTAACCTGCTAGCTCGAAAGTCTGTCCCCAACTCTACTTTGGACTCAGCGAACAACTCTCTCCCAAATGTTCCTTTTCGAACAAAAATCACAATCAATGGTCTGAAAATCATCCCTTCTAAAGTTTATATGCATAACAAATCTAGACACATCAAAGGCATCTGGACCTGATCTCATTCTGACTATACTATTAAAAAAATGCTCCGATGAGGTTTCTCCGACGAACCCCAAGCCCTTGTACCTCTTCGACGTAAACATCCTCGACAAACCCGATAAGCAGAAAAATCCCACCCCTTCACAATGGAGATTCCCAAATGCTGGAAGGTTTCTACTCTAATAGTTTCTTTCTTTGAACCATTATACTTTGAGATTCCCTTTATGTTTCATGCTTTCCTGACTGTACTGACATGAAGAAGTTTATTTGTAATGTAAACAAGCATTTTGCTGCTCAACTCCCTACATAGTATCCTTGCAAATCATATTTCAAGTAGTATCCCTCTACATCCAAATGGCGCTATGCCTAGTTTGGAGTGAAATAGCAATAAAAATATCTTTTTTTTTCCTGGTTTACAAATTATCAACTATTCTGGATTTTTACCTGTTCTTTTTTTATTTTCTGAAAATGTTTTGAAACAATTCTTACTTTATAATTAAAATAAATTAACATGTTTTTCCCTTTTTATGTATGTTCACTGCAAACACAGACCCAACGACATCTGTATCTCTCTCTCTCTCTCTCTCTCTCTCTCTCTCTCCCTAAATCTCTCTCTGTATATATATATATATATATATATATATATATATATATATATATATAGATAGATAGATAGATAGATAGAAAGATAGATAAAAGTTGATGAAAATAGAAGCATCAGACCGTCCTCGATTCCAGCACATCGACTTATTTTGAGAAAGGATATATATATATATATATATATATATATATATATATATATATATATATATATATCCTATATATATATATATATATATCCTATATATATATATCCTATATATATATATATCCTATATATATATATATCCTATATATATATATATCCTATATATATATATATCCTATATATATATATCCTATATATATATATATATCCTATATATATATATATCCTATATATATATATATCCTATATATATATATATCCTATATATATATATATCCTATATATATATATATATATATCCTATATATATATATATATCCTATATATATATATCCTATATATATATATATCCTATATATATATATATATATATATCCTATATATATATATATATATCCTATATATATATATATATCATATATATATATATATCCTATATATATATATATATATCCTATATATATATATATATCATATATATATATATATATCCTATATATATCCTATATATATATCCTATATATATATATATCCTATATATATCCTATATATATATATATCCTATATATATATATATCCTGTATATATATATGTATATATCCTATATATATATATATATCCTATATATATATATATCCTATATATATATCCTATATATATAAATATATATATCCTATATATATATATATCCTATATATATATATATCCTATATATATATATATCCTATATATATATCCTATATATATATATATATATATATATATATATATATATATATATCCTATATATATATATCCTATATATATATATCCTATATATATATACATCCTATATATATATATCCTATATATATATATATATATATATATATATATATATATATACTGCGTATCAAATTATTAACGAGGTTACATCTTTTTTTTAGATATTTAAGGAACGAGTAAGTAAAAATCCATGAAACTTTTAGAAAGTGCTTACAATACTATTCAGCTACTCTAATCAACATATAAAAATATTTAAAGCAGTATTAGCGAACCTATGACAAAAGATAAGAATATCTGTTGATTTCAGTGTGTCAAGTTCTTTATGAGGTTGAGAAGGAAAAAAAACACAATATACCCATAACTTGTTTATTGAAATAATTTTCAAACATTAAATGAACTAGGAAAAATGCATAGAACACAATAACTACATAGCAATTTCTACGTTGACATAATTAGTAGGGAATATGCGGTCCTTTTTTATGAATGTCTTGTAAAAGACGTTAGTCCACAGACTTAGTCAAATTTGTGATTTCGTCAACAGTTATTCCTCGCAATACATCGGAGAGCATCCCACAACTCATCTCTGCTCTTAAATTGGCGTCCACTTGCATCGAGGCGTCGCTTCATGATACTCCAAAGGTTCTCAATTGAGTTCAAAACTAGTGAATTCGCAGGCCACTCCATCTTTAGTAGCACAGAGAAGCCCAATTGTTGCAACTACTCTTTGTTTTTGTTTACTGCATGCGAGGAAGCATTATCCTGCATAAAAATAATGGTTCTTCTGTACGTCAACCTTTGCTTCTTCGGCTATGGTTTAAAGTGCTTCTTTCAGAAAAGCTATGTAAGCATTTGACGCCATTTTGACGCCTTCTGTGACTCTCCATGGGCCAATACTTCCGATAATTCCAGCCCAGATCATTATCCAACCACCACCTTGTTGGCGCCTTAAACGCTGATGATGTCCATCTAGGATCCATCCCTTGCTCCACCATCTGTGCCATCAAGAGTGACACGCACTTCATCAGTGAACAAAATTTTTCGAAAAATCCGTTTACATGTTGTCCTCTGCCAATTTCTGTCGGTTTTGTATGCGATGTTGCTTTACTGGAGGTTTTGTTACAGCTTAACAGAATTTACGACTTCTTTCAGAAGACGACATCGAGTACTTTTTAAGACATTCTTTAATCCGGTTTTGTCAAAGATTTTTCAAATTGTCTGCCCAGGCTTCTTAACAACTTTACGTTTAATTTGGAGTCGATAACGGCGGGAAGCAACTCTAGTTTGACCTTTATCAGCTCTTTTACGTACCTTTGTAGGGTCCTTGACAAAGTTCCTCACAGTTTGATTGTAACTTCCTATCATTTTTGATATTTCGAGGGCAGTTTTAATTTTTGCTAGCTGTTCTGTAATAGTACTCTTGTCAGAACTACTCAAACCACCTTTTCGACTCATTTTATTGACGAAAAAACTGCCTTGTTAATAATTTGGCACAAGTCAAATACCGTGGATTCAGCAATTACGATGGCAAATCGTTTACATTGCGCAGCACAGTACCAAAATTTCACAGTACGTGCAGCTCAGCATTGTCAACGTTTCACAAGCTTTTGAAACTGGTAAAAAATATTGTCTCGTTAATAATTTGACACGCAGTGTATATATATATAGAGAGAGAGAGAAAGAGAGGTAGACGAACAGTAATGAATATTATCTTTAATAAAACCAACTAGAAAATAAAAACTCTCTCCGTTTATGAAGAGCAATTTATAAATTCAATTAAAAAGATGAGAATTAAAAGTTACATAAAATTTTATTAAATTATCATTGCCTGAAGAGGTTCTTTGCCAAATTCTTTTCATTTTTGTCCTTATTGATCTGATGATTAAATGAAGTTCTATGTGATTTTGATTCCTCATCTTTTAAATTTACACACACACACACACACACACACACACACACACACACACACACACACACACACACACACACACACACATATATATATATATATAGAGAGAGAGATGGAGGGATAAGTATCTTGTCTTTAACTTCCCCTCGTTGGGATACAAATAAATAAGCACACATTATAGATTCACAATCTAAATAAAGAAAGAAATATATATCTATCTATACATATCTATAAAAGTGAACGTGTGTGTTTGTCTGTTTACATTTCCCTACGCAATAACTCTGTCAATTTTTAGTCTACAGACTTGAAATTTGATATACAGGGTACTGAGATTTGGAAAAATCGATGTGATCGGGTTTCGGCCAGAAATTTCGCTGTTAAGAGGTCAAAGTTCAACGATTTGACCTTTGAGAACTCTACCAAACATCTCCGACAATTTTGGGTCTAAACACTTGAAATTTTAGATAAAGGTTCCTTGGACATGGATCTAACTTAATAACTTGATTTGAGCGCAAAACAATACATTTTAAGGGGTCATAATAGGGGTCGAAGTTAAAAAAATTAACCGTTTTTTTTTTCTGCTCGGCATACACCTCCAAACACTCGGGCAGCGCCGGCCATCCATGTTAGTACATATAGATAGATAGAGATAGATAGAGATAGATAAGGACAGTGAATGTGAGATAAAGAGAGAGAGAGAGAGAGAGAGAGAGAGAGAGAGAGAGAGAGAGAGAGAGAGAGTTTGACCAAGACAGCAACATTTTATTCGCATTAAAAACCGATCTTCTCTTAAACATCCCCTCGTCGGGACATAACTAAAGAAGCACACATAGATGCGTAATCTTGACAAAGAAAGAAATGAATATATGTAGATAGAAGTGAATGAAATAAATGAATATATGTAGATAGAAGTGAATAAAAGTCATATCAAGTAAGTCATGCATATGAAACAATGGATCGAGACGAACACAAGTATGGAAGCTGAGCTAATAAGTGAACGCGTTCTTGTAGGCAGTTGTATATGGAGAGAAATAACCCAATTTTACGCGGTGTAAAGAAACGATTCCTTTCTATGACTTATACCAAACGGCTGAGATGGCTTATCTTTATCGAATAAAGTTGGCTTCCAACTGCGTTACTGTTTATCTATTGCCGGAGGTTGACATAAACTAATCTCTGTCCAAGTGCATCTTTCTCAAAGGAATCACTCCCCACCACCCCGAAAGAGGTTAAACTCCGTCTATTTGTACAGCGTCTCAAAAGCCAGTAACATGAATATTATGTTTCTCCTGGTCTGTCTGTCTTTTTTCTCGTCCGCATTTTTCTCGGAAACTATTAGACCGATCTAGCTTAACTTTTCTATAGACTTGTTATAATAAGGTGCAGCGAACTAAGTATTATAGTGTCTGTTCGACGGACAGTTAGGGATTAAAAGGGATTAGACCACAGTGCTTTATATATACTTTATCTGAAAGTACTTCTTTTAAACTCCTTCGCGTGACATTCACAGGAAATATGAGCTGGAACAATTACATTGAAAGCATTGCCAGGACCGCTGCAGATAAGGTAGGCTCTCTCTACCGTGCTAGAAAGCTACTAACGCCCGAAAGTATCTCTATAAGGCCACCATTCGCCCATATATAGATTATTGTTGTCATATTTGGGCTGGTGCATCTACTACTAGTATCTCGTTCCTAGACAAGGTTCAAAAGAGAGTCGCCAACCTGACAGGCCCTGAACTGTCATCTAAGCTTCAACCTCTGCCCCATCGACTAAATGTTGCATCCCTCTGCCTGTTCAACAAATATTTTAATGGTGAATACTCCGACGAACTGCAAGCACTTGTACCCCCTCGACGTAATTACCCCTGACAAACTCGACAAGGAGCTTTAATCCCACCCCTACACAGTAGAGATCCCTAGATGTAAGATAACTTTTTACTCCAGTAGTGTCTTCCCCAGAACTGATAGAATTTGGAATTCCCTTTCGGGTCCCTGCTTCCCCAACTGTAATGCAGATGTTCAAGAGTAACGTGAACAGACACCTTACTGCCCAACTCCCTACATAGTACCCCAGTAGCTTATCTCCCTAATATTAGCCCCCTACATAAAAGTGGAAATGTGCATTGTTTGGGGTGAAAATGTAAAAAAAAAAAAAAAAAAAAAAAATACTTACAAAGTTTCTCGAAAACTCCTGAGCTTTCTGGCAGGCATTTTTTATTGACCGTTGTGATAAAAAGGAAAAACGGGATAAAATTTAAGTATTCGAACTATCAACTTGGAATAAAACACTCATTCGAAGTCAACGGGCTATAACTTTTGCCCGTTTTAAACGTGCAAAAATATGGAGTGCCTTAAATAAGTTTCCAAACTTTTTTCGTATGGGCACTTTTATTGATAGTACACACATAAAACTCTAGTCCCCTTCTAGTAATCTCCTCCGACTGCAATACACTTGTACCATAACAACAACTTGTGGAAAGCCCCATGGAAGTCCTCTTGCGTGAGTGTGTCAATGACCCTTTTCACAGCCTCTTTCATCTCATCAATTGTCTCATAACGACAGCCTCTAAGGTTTTCCATGAGCTTAGGGAATAACCAAAAGTAACAGAGAGCAAGATCTGGACTATAGGGAGGATGGAGAACTGTCTTGATGTCACCCTTGGTCAAATAATCTGTAACAAGGATGTAGTTGTGGACTGATGCGTTGTTCTGGTGGAAATGCCACTGACCCGATTTGAATAGTGCTAACCTTCTCCGACGGAATCTCTTCTTTGAACTCACTTAAAATCTCAACCTCGTACTCCTTGTTGACTGTCTGTCCAGTAGGAAGCCAGTGAATATAGATTATGTCCGTGCTGTTAACAAAAGTTATCATCATAAGTATCTAGGCAGATTTGTTATATCTGGTCTCTTGGGTATGGGAGAGCCAGCACGCTTCCACTGGAGACTCTGTCTCTCGGTCTCTGTGCCATAGCAGTAAATCCAGTTTTCATCCCAAATCATCACAGGATCAAGAACTGCGGCATCTGAATTGACCAGCTCGACCATCTCCCTGATACCATAACAACGTCTTTCTCTCTGATATTCTCTGAGCACCCTTGAGACAAGCTTCACGCAAATCTTCCACATCTTCGACTCCTCGTGAATAATAGTGTATACAGTTCCCACACTGACATTAAACTGTGCACTTATTTTATCTAAAAACACACGAAGGTCCTTATCTATGAAATCCGTTAATTGTCCAATCACCTTTGGGGTTCTGACTTCTTTACTCCTCTCGCACATCTCATTATCACATAGATTCCTTGCATCCTTGAATCTCTTATGCCACTCACAAAAATGATCGATTCATGTAAGATGGCCCAAAAGCAGTCTGAAGTATACTGTCCTTTTTGTGGCATTTTCCCCTATTTTTATCCTAGTTTTAAATAATATATATATATATATATATATATATACACACACATATATATATATATATATATATATATATATATATATATATATATATATATATATATATAATGGGTGTATCGATTGTTTTCCTAGATGTAAACCTAACGAAACTCACGTGATTATTAAAGAGTTCACAATGCAGAACAGGGCTGGTATATGGTTTATATAATAAACAGACAATATATATATATATGTATATATATATATATATATATATATATATATATATATATATAGCTTTGCTTCACATAAAGAGTAATAAAAAATATAATTTGCTTTCTTTGATTGAGCACAACGACCCTTATTGAAATTCAGTTATTCCTAATTTTTGCATATCCTTCTCCCTCTCTCTCTCTCTCTCTCTCTCTCTCTCTCTATATATATATATATATATATATATATATATATATATATATATATATATATAAAGAGGGTCGTTTCAAAGGTAAAACTTGCTATTGTTTACACTAAAATAGTTGAAGACGGCACCATTTCATCAGAGTATAAAGATTCAATCAAAAGAACACGAATATGTTGATAAAGATGATTGCCTGACAAATGCCCAACTCAAATACGATTGACAACAACGTATGCCAATCAGTAGAGCAGTAGGTGCACGTATTTGTGTACAAACATTTTTGCAACTCTAACAAAAAAAACAATAAAAAGACGAGGCGTTCTGATGAGCGAAGATTGGATAAAAGGGTTACGCTGACGACTTCCGGTGTCGTTGGTCACGTTGGAAACTGCCCACATAATCTGAATCCTTTCAAGTACATCAACCAATATGGCGGCCATATGAGAATTTGTTTTTGTAGCCCGCGGTCGCCAGGATCATCATTGTTGGAAATGATGAATTGCGTTCGCGCAAACGAAAAGTACGATGTCTGCTGGTAAAATAGCCGTAATTATGTAGATTTGCCAACACATTTTATTTTATCCGCCTCTTCAGATTTAGCATTGAAAAGCCTTTTTATGGACTCGTTGGATCGAGTCGTTGTGTTGCTTATTAGGTGAGCATTAGTAGTAGTAGGAGGGGGCTGGTGTCAATAGTGGTGGTATTGGTTATATTGGTGTTGGTATTGGTTATATTGGTGGTGGTGGTGGTGGTGGTGGTGATGATGATGATGCTGACTACAAAACTCAAAGTAAATTTATTTTGGTATTTTTATCATCATACCAGCAAGGAGATCCGACGTTGCCTGGGATTGAAATATGATCAACGAATGTTCCAAACTTCCATACATTTAATATCATGGAAATCGGTGAAATCGTCTATTTTTAAATAAAATCGAGTGATTGCCTGCTCTAGTAAGAGAGACCCATCACAATGCGCCGGATGCTTTTTCACATACTCCCCTCGCCCACAGTGACTTAGTCCACAATGCACTGTAGTCTATATTGCATTGTAGAGAACATACTGTTGATTTTATAAACTTATTTGGCTCTTCTGCATTTTACGGACGGCGATAGCTGTAAGGGGACGATAACTCCAATTTTTTCTTGGTCAAATAAGTAACAAACAATGATTTATTTATTTATTTGCGGGGTGTTATCCTCATCTTTTATAGTTGTTTTTTCACGACATTTCGGCTAACTATTCTTCTGGCATTCGTCAGGTGGTTAACTGCGACGGGTTAGGAATGTTGAATCTTTTAACTGTATCCTTATTAATTACTGCCTTCCATAGTTGTTGCCCACTGTTCCAGGTGAACGTTTTCTGAAGATAGCGGTTTCAATCCCACCCAACGCCGGCCAGAGAATTAGTTGGGCAAAACGTTGTGAGGCGACAACAACTATGGAAGGCAGTAATTACTGAGGATACAGTTAAAGATTCAGCATCCCTATCCCGTCGTGGTTAACCATCTGACGAAGGCCAGAGGAATAGTTGGCCGAAACGCAGTGAAACAACAACTATAAAGATGAGGATAACAGTCCGCAAATAAATAAATAAAATATACAAATTAGTCATCGCAAATAATTGCAATAATTAAATAAGAATTTTTTTCCGAACACAAAAATATTTAAAAACCAAAACATCTATTGAATAAAAAGGTATCGATATATAATTGTAAAAATATTTACTGCGTAAAAAATATAATTTTAATAAACAATTCATCCACTGGAAAGGTATAGGAGACGAGAACAGTAGCCCTAAACATATTTAAGGATTTTGACAGGGTATGGCACGATGGTCTTCTCATTAAAATTAGATCCTATGGTATTACTGAACAAATTCTTAACATATTTAAATCCTTCTTAAATAAGAGAAGTATCCAGATGGTTGTACGTCTAAACAATCTATATATCTATAAAACTGTGTGTGTGTGTGTCTGTCTGTCTGTCTGTGTGTCTGTGTACATTTTCCTTCACAATAACTCTGTTAATTTTAAGTCTACAGACTCGAAATTTGATATACAGGGTACTGAGATTTGGGGGAATGTACGTGATCGATTTTCGGGCAGAAATGTGGTTGTTAAGGGGTCAAAGTTCAACGATTTGACCTTTGAGAACTCTACTAAACTCCTCCGACAATTGGGGATCTAAACACTTGAAATTTTAGATAAAGGTTCCTTGGACATGGACCTAACTTAACAACTCAATGTGAGCCCAAAACAATAAATTTTAAGGGGACATAATAGGGGTCAAAGTTAAAAAAATTGACTTTTTTTTTGTCTCAGCATACACCTCCAAACACCCGGGCAACGCCGGGCACCCATGCTAGTATGATATAAATGCGGGTGTACCTCAGGGGTCGATCCTTGGACGTTTATTATTCTTGATATTCATAAGTGATATTCCTGATAAAATAGTATCTGAGATGAGTGTATTTGCTGACGACACCACGCTCTATAACAAGAACGAGGGGAAAACAAATAAACACATATCCAAGGCAATGGCAGAAACCCTAGTGGAAGACCTCCAGTCTGTAGTGGAATGGAGTAAAAAAATGGATGGTAACATTCAATGCTGCCAAGACTGAGCTGCTTTCCTTTAATAATTTAAAGAAATCTTCTCAACCACTAATAGATATGGCAAAGATACATTACATGAAAGTATTTCGATCACTGGGGATATGAGGTGAAACAGGTACATCGAGAGCCCAAGCTGCTGCGAAGAAGGTGAGTGGTACTTATTTGCTCCCCTACTACACTTTGATCTTGGCCAAAAGGCCAAGGCAAGGGTATTTATTTGCTCCCCCACCGAGCAAATTAGGCACAAGGCCGATTTTTAAAGTGAGGAGTGAAGGGGAAATGGGGACCAACTCCCCGGGGAGTAGGGGAGCTGGATAGTGACAATTGGTATGAAGGGTTGCCCCTACATTGACCAAGGTCTTATATGTGGGGTCGCCTCCACATATGGTCTTTGTTTGCAGTATCTGCCGGAACAGATGGTATTTATTTGCTCCCCCACCGAGCAAATTAGGCACAAGGCCGATTTTTAATGTGAGGAGTGAAGGGAGGGGGAAGGGAAAAAGGGGACCAGCTCCCGAGAGGTGGGAAATGGGAGCTGGTTAATGGTCAGGCATGTGGGGTTGCCCCCACATCTGGTCTTTGCTAGTCATAGCTAGTCATAGCTTGCAGTATCTGCCGGAACAGATGGTATTTATTTGCTCCCCCACCGAGCAAATTAGGCACAAGGCCGATTTTTAATGTGAGGAGTGAAGGGAGGGGGAAGGGGAAAAGGGGACCAGCTCCCGAGAGGTGGGAAATGGGAGCTGGTTAAAGGTCAGACATGTGGGGTTGCCCCCACATCTGGTCTTTGCTAGTCAGAGCTAGTCATAGCTTGCAGTATCTGCCGGAACAGATACTACACTTTGATCTTGTTTATATATTTTATTGCTTTTTAAAAATTTTGAAAATACAATTAAGTAAAAAACAAAAGCTTTTTAAACAACAAAATTAGGCACAAGGCCCTACAAGAAATTGATGAGGGGAAGGGTTCAGGGTCTTTGTGATTAAATTGATTAAAAAGTAATAAATGTAGACTTTGGAGTCTTACTCTTGACTGGCAACATTTACCAAAATACCTCATTCACTCTATGGATCTTAATCTAACTAATAAATCCCCAGCGTTTAATCTACACTTTGATCTTGGTCCAAAGGCCACGGAGGTCCCGCTTCTTGCGAAGGGGGTAAGCGATATTTATTTGCTCCCCCACAGAGCAAATTAGGCACAAGGCCGATTTTTAATTTGAGGAGTGAAGGGGAGGGGTAAGGGAAAAGGGGACCAGCTCCCGAGAGATGGGAAATGGGAGCTGGATAATGATTTGCCAGCTAGCCCAAGAAGGGTTGCCCCTATATTGACCAGAAGATTGCCACAAGGTCTTTGCTTGCAGCATCTGCCGGAACAGATACTACACTATCGTCTTTGCTTGGCCCGAAGGCCACAAAGGTACCCCCGTGAGGGGGGCGGGCTCTCTCTACCGTGCTAGAATTTTACTTAAGCCTGAAAGTATGTTATAGCCCTACAAGGCAATCATTCGCCCATCTATGGGGTATTATTATCATATTTGGGCTGGTGCATCTGCTACTAGTCTCTCCCTCCTGGACAGGTTCAAAAGAGAGTCACCAACCTGATAGATCCTGAAATGTCATCTATACTTCAACCTCTGCCCCATCGACGAAATGGTGCATCTCTTTGCATCTCTCATTTTAATGGTGGATGCTCCGACGAACTACAAGCCCTTGTACCCTTTCACCATAAACACCCTCGACAAACCCGACAAGCAGCAAAGTCCCGCTTCTACTCAGAAAAGATCCCCGGATGTAAGAATGCCTTCTACGCCAATAGTTTCTTCCCCAGAGCTGCTAAACTTGGAATTCCCTTGCAGTTTCCTGCGTCCACAACTGTCTGACATGCAGCAGTTCAAGTGCAATGTAAACAAACATTTTGCTGCTGAACTCCCATCATAGTATCCAGTCAATTTATTCCCCTGATAGTAGCTCCCTACATGAAAGTGGCACTGTGCCTTGTTTGGTGTGAAAATATTCATTAAAAAAAAAAGAATTAAAGCAACATTGAATTTTTTTCATTTTTTTCTCGAAGCATTTTTAAATTAAATTAAAATTGTCACCGTAACAAAATGTAGTTTATTTTTTTGATGTCAGCTGTTGAAGGGTCGACAATATATTATAGTTTTTATTTTTAAATTAATAAACAATTTAAATGGAGAGAAGCGCCGTCTGGCGACAGTTTAGTGAAACGCACAAAAAAAAAAAATGGCCACCGTTCGTTTAATGCAGAAGTGGTATTTATTTATATATAGAATAGCTTGCATTAAAGTTTAAAATGCAAAAGTCAATCATCATGGTTTAATTGTGCTCTAAACAGAAACAGTAATTTCGAACGCAACTCTTTTCATATCAAAGAAACGACTGTTGATTTTATATGCGTAGCTTTTCTGCTTGTGCGGTGATAATGGCTTCAATTTAAGTTTAAAATGAGAAAGTCAAGTATCATAGTTCGAGTGTGCTTTAAACAGGCACAATCATCTCTTTTTACTCTAATGGTTGATTCCAGCAGACTGCTAGATTTTGTAATTCCTTCCCCGTTTCTTACTCCCTGACTGTACTAAACGGCATAAGTTTATGTGTAATGTGAACTGAAATCTCGCTGTTTAACTCCCTTTTGTACTCTGTTACACGCGACCCCAAATAGTAGCCCCTTGCATTCCAGGTGGCAATATTCCTTTTTATTTTGAGCTGCAAAGCAGTAAAAATACAAGAATTAGTTTTCATTTTGTTGTCGAATAATTAGCAACATAATATACGTTTTAAAATTATGTGAAACCATCAGGATTTTTTTTTTTTATCTAATTACCATTACTTTGGAATTCCATCCCTGTTTCCTGCTTCCCTGACTGTAATAACTTGCAGAAGTTTAAATATAACGTAGACGAACACCTTGTTGCTCAACACCTCACGATCCCAAATTGTAGCCCCTTACCAAAAATAAGATTTGTTAAAACGTCATTTCCTCTTATCTTTTTTTTTTTTTTAATTTAAATTAATATGTAAGTAATCGCTATCTCTACTATTTTATAAAAGTAACTTTTTCTTTGTGTGTGTGTCTGTGTGAGCAATTCATTCCCTATTTTTATGAAATTTCACGCGAACGTACTTTATATGCCCGGCAGTGTTCTTAGATAGGTTTTGTATGGGAACATTTTCGATAAGTATCGATAATCGATAATCGAAATAATCCGTATAAAGAAGTAACAGGCGATTTTGACCAAAGTAAACATATTACACCATTTAAACAATACAAATGCATTTAAGAAGTGTTATTTCCACACAAGTCGAGAGGCTTGACATATAAAATCAAAAATAGGTTCTTTGATATGACAGGGGCGCTTTCGAAATCATTGTTTCTGCTTAGAGCACAATTGAAACATGATATTTGACTTTTGGGGGCGAGAAACACACACACATATATATATATATATATATACGTATATACATATATGTATATATATACGTATAATATATGCATATATATACGTATATATATACGTATATATATACGTATATATATACGTACATGTATGCGTATATATATACGTACATGTATGCGTATATATATATACGTACATATATTCGTATATATATACGTACATATATGTATATTTATATATACGTACATACGTGCGTATATATGTATATATACGTACATATATAGGTATATATATACGTACATATATAGGTATATATATACGTACATATATAGGTATATATATATACGTACATATATAGGTATATATATATACGTACATATATAGGTATATATATATACGTACATATATAGGTATATATATATACGTACATATATAGGTATATATATATACGTACATATATAGGTATATATATATACGTACATATATAGGTATATATATATACGTACATATATAGGTACATATATATACGTACATATATAGGTATATATATATACGCACACACACACATATATATATATATATATATATATATATATATATATATATATATATATATATATATATATACACAGTCCTGGTCAAAATCATAAGACCACTTCAGAAAGTAAGTGTTTACGCATAATATCGAGTTTTTAATCAAATAAATGGTTGTAACCATTGTCAAAAGGGAAAATATGATGGAAAAAAAAACCGAAATCTGCTTCATTCGAAACCTTAACCCTGATCTAATAATTATTTTCTAAAAAACAAACATTTTGACATGGTCAAAATTATAAGACCACTTTAATAAAAGCGGCTAGTTTTGAAAAAATGAATACCAAAAGATTTCTATGTAACTAAAAGCAACGTTTTAATGGATAAAAAAAACCCATCTTACTAAATTATAAATGGCAAAAGGGAAACCATTATCAGAGTTTGAGAGAGGAAGGATCTTTGAGCTTAATAGGGGTGGACTCTCCCATAGATCCATTGCAAACGAAATGAATCGTAGAAAAAAGGTCATCACAAATTTTTTAAGAAATCGAGATCAATATGGGCACAAAAAGATTCCAAGTCGACCAAAAAAAAAAAATAAATAAATAAAAATAACCCCATCACTGGATCGCCGTATCAGAAGTTAAAAAAAAACTCCAGTGTGTGCTCAAGTCGATTGAAAAACCAAACAGCAGCAGAATGTAGTCCTAAAACCATCAGAAGGCATCTGAAAATGAAGGTTTTCAATCATTTAAAGCGACTGCAGAAACCATGTCTTCTTGAACAGCACAAAACTAACCGACTTAAATATGAAGAGAAGTGGGAAAATGTAATTTTCTCCGATGAGAAAAATTTTAATCTAGATGGTCCAGATGGATTTCAACACTATTGGCATGATAAAAATTTGCCCAAATAGACTTTTTCAACTCGGCATAGTGGAGGAGAGTCTTTAATGATCTGGGAGTGCTTTCTCGTCAGCTGGAACCCTAAAGTTGCAAGTAGTGAAAGGCCGGCAAACATCATTGAAGTACATTTCATGCTTGAAATGCTTCTATCAGGACTGAAGGTCCAGGTCTGTGTGGAAGAAATGGATTTTCCAGCAAGACAACGCTGCGATACACACTTCTCGACAAGCACGAGAATACTTTTCTTCAAATAATATAGAATTGTTAGATCATCCAGCATGTTCTCCGGATCTCAATCCCATTGAAAATCTTTGGGGGATGGATGGCAAAAGAAGTGTTCAAGGATGGAACCCAGTATGATTCGATAACGGAACTTTCCGATTCAGTTTTCAGTACATGGGATAAAATTCCTTCGCAATTGATAAAAAACTTAGTCGCAAGCATGCCGAAGAGAATTTTTTAAGTAATTCGTAATAATGGAGGCTATACTAAATACTGAGATCCTTTTTAGTAATTTGTAATTACCTTTTGTTAGAAAAATTATCAGTAGTTTTATTATTTTGACCAGATGAAAATGTTTGTTTTTTAAAAATAATTATTAGATCAGGGTTAAGGTTTCGAAGGAAGCAGATTTCAATTTCTTCCGTACAATTTTCCCTTTTGGCAATGGTTTCAACCATTTTTTGATTAAAAATTCGATAATATGCGTAAACGCTTACTTTCTTAAGTGGTCTTATGATTTTGACCAGGACTGTATATATATACGCATATATACACACATATATATACGTATATCTATATACATATATAGCATATATATATATATATATATATATATATATATATATATATATATATATATACATATACGTATATATATATATATGTATCATGCTTGCATGGTTTTGTCAGACTCCCTCAGACATTAAGCACAAAAATGACTTCCACCGCCACAGGACCATTTTAATAGAAAAATGTTTAGGGGAGTATCTATACACATATGATGTTACAAAGTCTTAGCTTTATACGACAGCCAAGTCTCTCCCTCTCGGTTCCAAATGTTGAGATCCAACAATAAGAAAGAGCAAGATAGCTAGCAACAAGTTAAACTTCTGACCAGATTAATTCGGGTACTGGTCTCCCGCTTTATGATTTTTTAAATCAGAGATTTGCTCTCCTAGAAAGGTTGCCTTCACCACGGCTTACGGGAGCCCTCTCCACCCTAATACACACATACATACATGCAAACACACACACGGTGCTTGTTGGGCGTTGACCCTGAAAAAGTGTTCATTCGCCATTGGAAGGTCTTGTTTTTAATCCGTCAGGGAGACTAGCCACCCTCCTCACCAAACAAGTCTGGCGGGGGAACCAGATTAGTCGTCGGTGACCCGACCATGAGGCGGGTAGTACTAGGTTACATGGTACCAGTAGCATATGACATGGCCTGACATACATATATATATATATATATTTATATGCGTATATATACACGT
>NC_136509.1:93446176-93461176 GCF_053919585.1 Euprymna scolopes
ATATATATATATATACAAATATATGCATATATGTTTATAATATAATTATGTGACATAACTCATTCCTAAAACTGAGCAACATTAAGCATGCACTTTGTACAAAGAAAGTATACAAAAAGACCTTAACTAACAAATATAAGCGAGGTTAAGACTTATTTGCTTTCTTCAAAAGTATAGTAAGCATATTTAGAATTACGCTTTATTTTCTATACATGTATATATATATATATGTATATATATATATGCATATATATGTATATATATGTGTGTATATATATGTATATATATGCATATATATATGTATATATATGCATATATATATGTATATATATGCATATATATACGAATATATATATGTATATAGATATGTATATATATGTATATATGTATATGTATATATATATGTATATATATGTAAATATATATGTATATATATGTATATAAATATGCATATATATATGTATATATATGCATATATATATGTATATATATGCATATATATGCATATATATATGTATATATATGTATATATATGCATATATATGTATATATATGGATATATATGCATATATATCTATGTACATATATATGTATATATCTATGTATATATATATGTATATATATGTATATATATGTATGCATATATATGTATATATATGTATTTATGTATATAAATATATATATATTTAAATATAATATATATTTAAACATAAAATAATGTATATATAAGCATAATATATATAACGTAATATTATATATATATTTCATAATATAACATATATATCTTTATGTAATATATTTATAATACAATATGTATATAATATAATATAAATAATACCTAATATAATATTCATAGCATAATATTCTATGATATATACAATATAATATGATATATATAGCAATATATTGTACAAAGAATGCATATATAATATACTCCTAATATATGTATATATACTATATGTGTATAATATATATAATATATTTAATGATGTAATTAATATGTATATAGTATATATATATATATATATATATATGTAACATATATAATATATATACATATACAGTATGTATATATATATGTATATAATATGTGTAACGTATATTTAATATCTACTGCATAATATAATATATATATATACGCGCACATATATATTTTATATATATACATACACACGTACGTATATATATATATTATATATAAAAATATATACAAATATATGTTCAATTTTTAATAAGCTTGTCATAGTTTTTCAGAAATCCAATAAGACTGTACTTCGCTGATATTTATTGGTTCGCATACGTGTTAATTTATTATCTTTGAAATATTTTTCAAAAAATCGATTGTGTTGCACTTGAATTTTACAATTATAATATTTTTAAAAAATTTCTTAACATCGCTTTTATTGGTTCAAACACAAATGTTGTCGTATCAATCTCAATATATTTCCATGCAACTTTATTAATTATTAGCATTTCAGCCCGGCGTTGCCCGGGTGATTGGAGGTGTATGTTGAGCAAAAAAGAAGAAAAAAAAAGCGGTTAATTTTTTTTAAACTTTGACCTCCTATTATGACCCCTTAACATTTATTGTTTTGGGCTCAAATCAAGTTATTAAGTTATATCCATGTCCAAGGAACATGTATCTAAAATTTCAAGTGTTTAGACCCAAAATTGTCTGAGGAGTTTGGTAGAGTTCTCAACGGTCCAATCGTTGAACTTTGACCTCTTAACAGCCAAATTTCTGGTCGAAAACCGATTAATAAGATTTTCCCAAATCTCAGTACTCTGTATGTCAAATTTCAAGTCTGTAGATTGAAAATTGACAGATTTATTGAGTAGGAAATTGTACACACACACACACAAACACACACACAGACACACACACGTTCACTTTTATATATATGATATATTTCACACAAATAAAAGAGCACTTGAATATTATTTTTTTTTGTATTTTGTTGTCTTTTCATTAACTCGAGATGGGATAATTAAGTTTTCTTTTTTCTTGAGCCGTTCTTTTTTTCTCTATACTTTCATTGTACAACATACATGTTAAAATGTTGCTTAGTTTTGGGAATGAGTTTATTTTATAAAACTTACATTCTAATTAATTTAATGAGTTGAAATTTGTAATTCACTGATCAAGTAATCCAATAAGAGCGGGGAGATATCAACACACAAAATGAGAGTGTTAATATTCAGGACAGATTTCCAACACATTAAAAAACTGACCTTATGCCTCACTTTGCCCTCGTGGCGAATCCATTAAAAAAAAAAAGGCACTGACAACTTTATTTGGTATCAAATAAGCTATAGTAAATAAGCTATAGTAAATAAGCTATAGTAAATAAGATATAGTAAATAAGATATAGTAAATAAGACATAGTAAATAAGATATAGTAAATAAGATATAGTAAATAAGATATAGTAAATAAGATATAGTAAATAAGATAAAGTTAATAAGATATAGTAAATAAGATATAGTAAATAAGATGTAGTAAATAAGATATAGTAAATAAGATATAGTAAATAAGATATAGTAAATAAGATATAGTAAATAAGATAAAGTTAATAAGATATAGTAAATAAGATATAGTAAATAAGATGTAGTAAATAAGATATAGTAAATAAGATATAGTAAATAAGATATAGTAAATAAGATAAAGTTAATAAGATAAAGTTAATAAGATATAGTAAATAAGATATAGTAAATAAGATATAGTAAATAAGATATAGTAAATAAGATATAGTAAATAAGATAAAGTTAATAAGATATAGTAAATAAGATATAGTAAATAAGATGTAGTAAATAAGATATAGTAAATAAGATATAGTAAATAAGATATAGTAAATAAGATATAGTAAATAAGATATAGTAAATAAGATAAAGTTAATAAGATATAGTAAATAAGATATAGTAAATAAGATATAGTAAATAAGATATAGTAAATAAGATAAAGTTAATAAGGTATAGTAAATAAGATATAGTAAATAAGATGTAGTAAATAAGATATAGTAAATAAGATGTAGTAAATAAGATGTAGTAAATAAGATATAGTAAATAAGATATAGTAAATAAGATATAGTAAATAAGATAAAGTTAATAAGATATAGTAAATAAGATATAGTAAATAAGATGTAGTAAATAAGATATAGTAAATAAGATGTAGTAAATAAGATGTAGTAAATAAGATATAGTAAATAAGATATAGTAAATAAGATAAAGTTAATAAGATATAGTAAATAAGATATAGTAAATAAGATATAGTAAATAAGATATAGTAAATAAGATATAGTAAATAAGATATAGTAAATAAGATATAGTAAATAAGATATAGTAAATAAGATATAGTAAATAAGATATAGTAAATAAGATATAGTAAATAAGATAAAGTTAATAAGATATAGTAAATAAGATATAGTAAATAAGATAAAGTTAATAAGATATAGTAAATAAGATATAGTAAATAAGATATAGTAAATAAGATGTAGTAAATAAGATGTAGTAAATAAGATATAGTAAATAAGATATAGTAAATAAGATATAGTAAATAAGATAAAGTTTATAAGATATAGTAAATAAGATGTAGTAAATAAGATATAGTAAATAAGATATAGTAAATAAGATATAGTAAATAAGATATAGTAAATAAGATAAAGTTAATAAGATATAGTAAATAAGATATAGTAAATAAGATATAGTAAATAAGATATAGTAAATAAGATATAGTAAATAAGATAAAGTTAATAAGATATAGTAAATAAGATATAGTAAATAAGATATAGTAAATAAGATAAAGTTAATAAGATATAGTAAATAAGATATAGTAAATAAGATATAGTAAATAAGATATAGTAAATAAGATATAGTAAATAAGATAAAGTTAATAAGATATAGTAAATAAGATATAGTAAATAAGATATAGTAAATAAGATATAGTAAATAAGATATAGTAAATAAGATATAGTAAATAAGATATAGTAAATAAGATATAGTAAATAAGATAAAGTTAATAAGATATAGTAAATAAGATATAGTAAATAAGATATAGTAAATAAGATAAAGTTAATAAGATATAGTAAATAAGATATAGTAAATAAGATATAGTAAATAAGATATAGTAAATAAGATATAGTAAATAAGATATAGTAAATAAGATAAAGTTAATAAGATATAGTAAATAAGATATAGTAAATAAGATATAGTAAATAAGATATAGTAAATAAGATATAGTAAATAAGATATAGTAAATAAGATATAGTAAATAAGATATAGTAAATAAGATAAAGTTAATAAGATATAGTAAATAAGATATAGTAAATAAGATATAGTAAATAAGATAAAGTTAATAAGATATAGTAAATAAGATATAGTAAATAAGATATAGTAAATAAGATATAGTAAATAAGATATAGTAAATAAGATAAAGTTAATAAGATATAGTAAATAAGATATAGTAAATAAGATATAGTAAATAAGATATAGTAAATAAGATGTAGTAAATAAGATGTAGTAAATAAGATATAGTAAATAAGATATAGTAAATAAGATATAGTAAATAAGATATAGTAAATAAGATAAAGTTAATAAGATATAGTAAATAAGATATAGTAAATAAGATATAGTAAATAAGATATAGTAAATAAGATATAGTAAATAAGATATAGTAAATAAGATATAGTAAATAAGATGTAGTAAATAAGATGAAGTAAATAAGATATAGTAAATAAGATGTAGTAAATAAGATATAGTAAATAAGATAAAGTAAATAAGATATAGTAAATAAGATATAGTAAATAAGATATAGTAAATAAGATAAAGTTAATAAGATATAGTAAATAAGATATAGTAAATAAGATATAGTAAATAAGATATAGTAAATAAGATGTAGTAAATAAGATGTAGTAAATAAGATATAGTAAATAAGATAAAGTAAATAAGATATAGTAAATAAGATATAGTAAATAAGATATAGTAAATAAGATATAGTAAATAAGATATAGTAAATAAGATATAGTAAATAAGATATAGTAAATAAGATATAGTAAATAAGATAAAGTTAATAAGATATAGTAAATAAGATATAGTAAATAAGATGTAGTAAATAAGATATAGTAAATAAGATATAGTAAATAAGATATAGTAAATAAGATATAGTAAATAAGATATAGTAAATAAGACATAGTAAATAATATATAGTAAATAAGATATAGTAAATAAGATATAGTAAATAAGATATAGTAAATAAGATACAGTAAATAAGATATAGTAAATAAGATATAGTAAATAATATATAGTAAATAAGATATAGTAAATAAGATATAGTAAATAAGATATAGTAAATAAGATACAGTAAATAAGATATAGTAAATAAGATATAGTAAATAAGATATAGTAAATAAGATATAGTAAATAAGATGTAGTAAATAAGATGTAGTAAATAAGATATAGTAAATTAGATATAGTCGATTGATATTCCATAAAACAAACCAGCTCTAAATGTTTTTATCAGTTTTTTTTTTTATTTATATCCTATCTAGAATGTTAGACACAAAGTCTATTGTCAGTTTGATAAAAATGTTTCTGTTGAATGAATAGGATTCGAACGTCATACACCCAAGCCTTCAGTCTGTGTTATTTACCAATTAGCACCGCCGCCATAAATGGTTACTGGGTCATGAAACAAACTAAGATTTGTAGAAAATTTATATAGAAGCTTAGCACACACACATACACACGCTCTGTGTAAACCTCCATTGCTCTCTCTTTCTCTCTATCACTCTCTCTCTCTCTCTGTCTGTCCTCTCTCTCTCTCTCTCTCTTTCTCTCTCTCTCTCTCTCTCTCTCTCTCTCTCTCTATATATATATATATATATATATATATATATATATATATATATATATACTAGCATTTCACCCAGCGTTGCCCGGGTGTTTGGGGTGTATGTTGAGCAAAAAAAAAAAAAAAAAAAAAAGAGGTCAATTTTTTAAACAACTGACCCTTATTATAACCTCTTAATATTTATTGTTTTGGGTTCAAATCAAGTTATTAAGTTAGGTCCATGTCCAATGTACGTATATCTAAAACCGATCACATAGATATTCCCAAATCTCAGTATCCTGTATATGAAATTTCGAGTCTGTAGACTCAAAATTGGCAGTTATTGTGTAGGGAAACGGACACACAGACAGACACTCAGACACGTTCACTTTTATAGATATACTAGCATTTCAGCCTGGCGTTGCCCGGGTGTTAGGAGGTGTATGTTGAGCAAAAAAAAAAAAAAAAAAGCGGTTAATCTTTTTACTTTCACCCCTATTACAACCCATTAACATCTATTGTTTTGGGCTCGAATCAAGTTATTAAGTTAGATCCATATCCACAAACCTATATCTAAAATTTCAAGTTGTTAGACTCCAAATTATCGGAGGAGTTTGGTAGAGTTCTCAACTGTCAAATCGTTGCACGTAGACCCCTTAACAGCCAAATTTATGGCTGAAAGCGGATTACCAAGATTTTTCCAAATCTCAGTACTCTGTATATCGAATTTCGAGTCTGTATAATGAAAATTGGCAGAGTTATTGCGTAGAGAAATGTACACATACAGACACACAGACACGTTCACTTTTATAGATATACTAGCATGGGTGTCCGGCGTTGCCTGGGTGTTTTGAGGTGTATGCTGAGCAAAAAAAAAAAAAAAAAAAAAAAAAACGGTCAATTTTTTAAACTTTGACCCTAATTATGACCCTTTAACATTCATTATTTTGGGCTCAAATCAAGTTATTAAGTTATATCCATGTCCAAGGAACATGTATCTAAAATTTCAAGTGTTTAGACCCAAAATTGTCTGAGGAGTTTGGTAGAGTTCTCAACGGTCCAATCGTTGAACTTTGACCTCTTAACAGCCAAATTTCTGGTCGAAAACCGATTAATAAGATTTTCCCAAATCTCAGTACTCTGTATGTCAAATTTCAAGTCTGTAGATTGAAAATTGACAGATTTATTGAGTAGGAAATTGTACACACACACACACAAACACACACACAGACACACACACGTTCACTTTTATATATATGATATATTTCACACAAATAAAAGAGCACTTGAATATTATTTTTTTTTTGTATTTTGTTGTCTTTTCATTAACTCGAGATGGGATAATTAAGTTTTCTTTTTTCTTGAGCCGTTCTTTTTTTCTCTATACTTTCATTGTACAACATACATGTTAAAATGTTGCTTAGTTTTGGGAATGAGTTTATTTTATAAAACTTACATTCTAATTAATTTAATGAGTTGAAATTTGTAATTCACTGATCAAGTAATTCAATAAGAGCGGGGAGATATCAACACACAAAATGAGAGTGTTAATATTCAGGACAGATTTCCAACACATTAAAAAACTGACCTTATGCCTCACTTTGCCCTCGTGGCGAATCCATTAAAAAAAAAAGGCACTGACAACTTTATTTGGTATCAAATAAGCTATAGTAAATAAGCTATAGTAAATAAGCTATAGTAAATAAGATATAGTAAATAAGATATAGTAAATAAGACATAGTAAATAAGATATAGTAAATAAGATATAGTAAATAAGATATAGTAAATAAGATATAGTAAATAAGATAAAGTTAATAAGATATAGTAAATAAGATATAGTAAATAAGATGTAGTAAATAAGATATAGTAAATAAGATATAGTAAATAAGATATAGTAAATAAGATATAGTAAATAAGATAAAGTTAATAAGATATAGTAAATAAGATATAGTAAATAAGATGTAGTAAATAAGATATAGTAAATAAGATATAGTAAATAAGATATAGTAAATAAGATAAAGTTAATAAGATAAAGTTAATAAGATATAGTAAATAAGATATAGTAAATAAGATATAGTAAATAAGATATAGTAAATAAGATATAGTAAATAAGATATAGTAAATAAGATAAAGTTAATAAGATATAGTAAATAAGATATAGTAAATAAGATGTAGTAAATAAGATATAGTAAATAAGATATAGTAAATAAGATATAGTAAATAAGATATAGTAAATAAGATATAGTAAATAAGATATAGTAAATAAGATAAAGTTAATAAGATATAGTAAATAAGATATAGTAAATAAGATATAGTAAATAAGATATAGTAAATAAGATAAAGTTAATAAGGTATAGTAAATAAGATATAGTAAATAAGATGTAGTAAATAAGATATAGTAAATAAGATGTAGTAAATAAGATGTAGTAAATAAGATATAGTAAATAAGATATAGTAAATAAGATATAGTAAATAAGATAAAGTTAATAAGATATAGTAAATAAGATATAGTAAATAAGATGTAGTAAATAAGATATAGTAAATAAGATGTAGTAAATAAGATGTAGTAAATAAGATATAGTAAATAAGATATAGTAAATAAGATAAAGTTAATAAGATATAGTAAATAAGATATAGTAAATGAGATATAGTAAATAAGATATAGTAAATAAGATATAGTAAATAAGATATAGTAAATAAGATATAGTAAATAAGATATAGTAAATAAGATATAGTAAATAAGATATAGTAAATAAGATATAGTAAATAAGATATAGTAAATAAGATATAGTAAATAAGATATAGTAAATAAGATAAAGTTAATAAGATATAGTAAATAAGATATAGTAAATAAGATAAAGTTAATAAGATATAGTAAATAAGATATAGTAAATAAGATATAGTAAATAAGATGTAGTAAATAAGATGTAGTAAATAAGATATAGTAAATAAGATATAGTAAATAAGATATAGTAAATAAGATAAAGTTAATAAGATATAGTAAATAAGATGTAGTAAATAAGATATAGTAAATAAGATATAGTAAATAAGATATAGTAAATAAGATATAGTAAATAAGATATAGTAAATAAGATAAAGTTAATAAGATATAGTAAATAAGATATAGTAAATAAGATATAGTAAATAAGATATAGTAAATAAGATATAGTAAATAAGATAAAGTTAATAAGATATAGTAAATAAGATATAGTAAATAAGATATAGTAAATAAGATAAAGTTAATAAGATATAGTAAATAAGATATAGTAAATAAGATATAGTAAATAAGATATAGTAAATAAGATATAGTAAATAAGATATAGTAAATAAGATAAAGTTAATAAGATATAGTAAATAAGATATAGTAAATAAGATATAGTAAATAAGATATAGTAAATAAGATATAGTAAATAAGATATAGTAAATAAGATAAAGTTAATAAGATATAGTAAATAAGATATAGTAAATAAGATATAGTAAATAAGATAAAGTTAATAAGATATAGTAAATAAGATATAGTAAATAAGATATAGTAAATAAGATATAGTAAATAAGATATAGTAAATAAGATATAGTAAATAAGATAAAGTTAATAAGATATAGTAAATAAGATATAGTAAATAAGATATAGTAAATAAGATATAGTAAATAAGATATAGTAAATAAGATATAGTAAATAAGATATAGTAAATAAGATATAGTAAATAAGATAAAGTTAATAAGATATAGTAAATAAGATATAGTAAATAAGATATAGTAAATAAGATAAAGTTAATAAGATATAGTAAATAAGATATAGTAAATAAGATATAGTAAATAAGATATAGTAAATAAGATATAGTAAATAAGATAAAGTTAATAAGATATAGTAAATAAGATATAGTAAATAAGATATAGTAAATAAGATATAGTAAATAAGATATAGTAAATAAGATATAGTAAATAAGATATAGTAAATAAGATATAGTAAATAAGATATAGTAAATAAGATATAGTAAATAAGATATAGTAAATAAGATATAGTAAATAAGATATAGTAAATAAGATATAGTAAATAAGATATAGTAAATAAGATGTAGTAAATAAGATATAGTAAATAAGATAAAGTTAATAAGATGTAGTAAATAAGATATAGTAAATAAGATATAGTAAATAAGATGTAGTAAATAAGATATAGTAAATAAGATGTAGTAAATAAGATGTAGTAAATAAGATATAGTAAATAAGATATAGTAAATAAGATGTAGTAAATAAGATAAAGTTAATAAGATATAGTAAATAAGATATAGTAAATAAGATATAGTAAATAAGATAAAGTTAATAAGATATAGTAAATAAGATATAGTAAATAAGATATAGTAAATAAGATATAGTAAATAAGATGTAGTAAATAAGATATAGTAAATAAGATATAGTAAATAAGATATAGTAAATAAGATATAGTAAATAAGATATAGTAAATAAGATATAGTAAATAAGATGTAGTAAATAAGATATAGTAAATAAGATATAGTAAATAAGATGTAGTAAATAAGATAAAGTTAATAAGATGTAGTAAATAAGATATAGTAAATAAGATATAGTAAATAAGATATAGTAAATAAGATATAGTAAATAAGATATAGTAAATAAGATGTAGTAAATAAGATGTAGTAAATAAGATATAGTAAATAAGATATAGTAAATAAGATATAGTAAATAAGATATAGTAAATAAGATAAAGTTAATAAGATATAGTAAATAAGATATAGTAAATAAGATATAGTAAATAAGATATAGTAAATAAGATATAGTAAATAAGATATAGTAAATAAGATATAGTAAATAAGATGTAGTAAATAAGATGAAGTAAATAAGATATAGTAAATAAGATGTAGTAAATAAGATATAGTAAATAAGATAAAGTAAATAAGATATAGTAAATAAGATATAGTAAATAAGATATAGTAAATAAGATAAAGTTAATAAGATATAGTAAATAAGATATAGTAAATAAGATATAGTAAATAAGATATAGTAAATAAGATGTAGTAAATAAGATGTAGTAAATAAGATATAGTAAATAAGATAAAGTAAATAAGATATAGTAAATAAGATATAGTAAATAAGATATAGTAAATAAGATATAGTAAATAAGATATAGTAAATAAGATATAGTAAATAAGATATAGTAAATAAGATATAGTAAATAAGATAAAGTTAATAAGATATAGTAAATAAGATATAGTAAATAAGATATAGTAAATAAGATATAGTAAATAAGATATAGTAAATAAGATATAGTAAATAAGATGTAGTTAATAAGATGTAGTAAATAAGATATAGTAAATAAGATATAGTAAATAAGATGTAGTAAATAAGATATAGTAAATAAGATGTAGTAAATAAGATATAGTAAATAAGATATAGTAAATAAGATGTAGTAAATAAGATATAGTAAATAAGATATAGTAAATAAGATGTAGTAAATAAGATAAAGTTAATAAGATGTAGTAAATAAGATATAGTAAATAAGATATAGTAAATAAGATATAGTAAATAAGATATAGTAAATAAGATATAGTAAATAAGATGTAGTAAATAAGATGTAGTAAATAAGATATAGTAAATAAGATATAGTAAATAAGATATAGTAAATAAGATATAGTAAATAAGATAAAGTTAATAAGATATAGTAAATAAGATATAGTAAATAAGATATAGTAAATAAGATATAGTAAATAAGATATAGTAAATAAGATATAGTAAATAAGATATAGTAAATAAGATGTAGTAAATAAGATGAAGTAAATAAGATATAGTAAATAAGATGTAGTAAATAAGATATAGTAAATAAGATAAAGTAAATAAGATATAGTAAATAAGATATAGTAAATAAGATATAGTAAATAAGATAAAGTTAATAAGATATAGTAAATAAGATATAGTAAATAAGATATAGTAAATAAGATATAGTAAATAAGATGTAGTAAATAAGATGTAGTAAATAAGATATAGTAAATAAGATAAAGTAAATAAGATATAGTAAATAAGATATAGTAAATAAGATATAGTAAATAAGATATAGTAAATAAGATATAGTAAATAAGATATAGTAAATAAGATATAGTAAATAAGATATAGTAAATAAGATAAAGTTAATAAGATATAGTAAATAAGATATAGTAAATAAGATGTAGTAAATAAGATATAGTAAATAAGATATAGTAAATAAGATATAGTAAATAAGATATAGTAAATAAGATATAGTAAATAAGACATAGTAAATAATATATAGTAAATAAGATATAGTAAATAAGATATAGTAAATAAGATATAGTAAATAAGATACAGTAAATAAGATATAGTAAATAAGATATAGTAAATAATATATAGTAAATAAGATATAGTAAATAAGATATAGTAAATAAGATATAGTAAATAAGATACAGTAAATAAGATATAGTAAATAAGATATAGTAAATAAGATATAGTAAATAAGATATAGTAAATAAGATGTAGTAAATAAGATGTAGTAAATAAGATATAGTAAATTAGATATAGTCGATTGATATTCCATAAAACAAACCAGCTCTAAATGTTTTTATCAGTTTTTTTTTTTATTTATATCCTATCTAGAATGTTAGACACAAAGTCTATTGTCAGTTTGATAAAAATGTTTCTGTTGAATGAATAGGATTCGAACGTCATACACCCAAGCCTTCAGTCTGTGTTATTTACCAATTAGCACCGCCGCCATAAATGGTTACTGGGTCATGAAACAAACTAAGATTTGTAGAAAATTTATATAGAAGCTTAGCACACACACATACACACGCTCTGTGTAAACCTCCATTGCTCTCTCTTTCTCTCTATCACTCTCTCTCTCTCTCTGTCTGTCCTCTCTCTCTCTCTCTCTCTTTCTCTCTCTCTCTCTCTCTCTCTCTCTCTCTCTATATATATATATATATATATATATATATATATATATATATATATATATATATATATATATATATATACTAGCATTTCACCCAGCGTTGCCCGGGTGTTTGGGGTGTATGTTGAGCAAAAAAACAAAAAAAAAAAAAAGAGGTCAATTTTTTAAACAACTGACCCTTATTATAACCTCTTAATATTTATTGTTTTGGGTTCAAATCAAGTTATTAAGTTAGGTCCATGTCCAATGTACGTATATCTAAAACCGATCACATAGATATTCCCAAATCTCAGTATCCTGTATATGAAATTTCGAGTCTGTAGACTCAAAATTGGCAGTTATTGTGTAGGGAAACGGACACACAGACAGACACTCAGACACGTTCACTTTTATAGATATACTAGCATTTCAGCCTGGCGTTGCCCGGGTGTTAGGAGGTGTATGTTGAGCAAAAAAAAAAAAAAAAAAGCGGTTAATCTTTTTACTTTCACCCCTATTACAACCCATTAACATCTATTGTTTTGGGCTCGAATCAAGTTATTAAGTTAGATCCATATCCACAAACCTATATCTAAAATTTCAAGTTGTTAGACTCCAAATTATCGGAGGAGTTTGGTAGAGTTCTCAACTGTCAAATCGTTGCACGTAGACCCCTTAACAGCCAAATTTATGGCTGAAAGCGGATTACCAAGATTTTTCCAAATCTCAGTACTCTGTATATCGAATTTCGAGTCTGTATAATGAAAATTGGCAGAGTTATTGCGTAGAGAAATGTACACATACAGACACACAGACACGTTCACTTTTATAGATATACTAGCATGGGTGTCCGGCGTTGCCTGGGTGTTTTGAGGTGTATGCTGAGCAAAAAAAAAAAAAAAAAAAAAAAAAACGGTCAATTTTTTAAACTTTGACCCTAATTATGACCCTTTAACATTCATTATTTTGGGCTCAAATCAAGTTATTAAGCTAGATCTATGTCCAAGAAATCTATATTTAAAATTTTAAGTGTTTCGACCGAAAATTGTAGGAGGAGTTTGGTAGAGTTTTAAAAGGTCAAATCGTAAAACTTTGACCCCTTAATCACAAAATTTCTGGCCGAAAATCGATCACATCGATGTTCCCAAATCTAAGTACCCTGTATATCAAATTTCGAGTGTATAGGCTTAAAATTGACAGAGTTATTGCTTAGGGAAATGTACACACACAGATAGACACTGTCACTTTTATATATATATATATATATATATATATATATATATATATATATATATATATATATACACACTAACAGAGTGGCCCCCTCGTTGCTCCCGATTGAATGATGATCAACGTATGTTTTACTCACCCATATTTTTATTGTCATCGAAATCGAAAATATCCTATTTTTCAATAAAATCAATTGACTGCCTTCTCTAATTGGGGACCCATCGCGATGCACCAGGATGAGGCTTCACATGTCTTTCGCAGTGATTACGTTCACAATACGTTATAGTCTACATTGCACCGTAGAGAACCTACTGTTGTTTTATACAATTATTTTTATATGTAATGGCTTGCATTAAAGTTTAAATTGCAAAAGTCAAGTATCATGCTTCAAGTCTGCTCTAAACAGAAACATTCATTTCGAACGCACCCTTGTCATATCAAACAACCTACTGTTGATTTTATATGCCTGGAATTACTGCTTGTGTGGTGATAAAGGTTTTGATTTCAGTTTAAAATGAAAAAGTCAAGTATCATTGTGAAATTGTACTTTGAACAGAAACATTCATTTCGAACGCGCCCCTGTCCTATCAAAGAACCTACTGTTTATTTTATATGCCTGCCACTACTGATTGTGCAATGCTAATGGTTTGAATTGAATTTTAAAATGAAAAAGTCAAGTATTATTGTAAAATTGTGCTTTAAACAGAAACATTTATTTTGAAAGCGCCCCTGTCATATCAAAGAACATAATATTCGTTTTATATGTCGGGCCTTTCGGTTTGTGTCGTAATAAAACTTCTCAAATGCACTTGTGTGGTTAGGCTGTGGAAGATGCTAACTTTGGTCGCAATCACCTGTTTTTTCTTTCATCGGATTGTTTCGATTATCGATTATCGATACTTATCGAAGACATTCCGATACAAAACCTTTCTAAAAACACTGCCAGGAACATAAAGTACCTTCGTGCGAAATTTCATAAAAAATCGACCTAGCCGTTTTCGAGTCCATATGGAACGAACTTAGAGTTCCTTTTATAGCATAGTAAAGATT
>NC_136509.1:93466176-93498676 GCF_053919585.1 Euprymna scolopes
TTGCGAATGTGAAATATTACGATCTGGGAAGTATGCACAATCTTCTCGGGGAATTTAACCGATGTGAGAACCCCGATGCAAAAGGCCTTTGGCGGACATACACAAACGTTCGCGCCCATTTTGCCTTTTCTATAAATTAGATGTTCTGTATATTATATATTTTATTTAGATATGTAAATAGACAAAATCCTTTCATCGCGGACATTATTACAAATATATCTAAGTGAACGAAAAATGAAAAACGAGGAAGAAAAGCTGGGAAAACAAACGATATATTGATTTCTTATGACCTTTGAAATGATGACCTTCTAAACGGTGACCCTTACACACACACACACACACACACACACACACATACACACACACACACACACACACACACACACACACACACACACACACACACACATATATATATTATATTTATAAAAGATACATAATCACAGGCATGGGTGGAGTTAGGGGGCATGGAAAATTACTATTGATTAGATTAATTAACCGGGATATAGAATCATAATATATGTGGATTTTTGCGAGTTATCTCGCAGTACAGCATAATTATTATACAAATATATGTATGTGTGTGTGTGTGTGGTTGTATGAACATATACAAATGCATGTATATGGTAGTTTCCTTCAGTCTTGACAGACTATGGATACCCTCTGTAATGGTGCCATGCGCGCGGAATTTATGTGGCAAAATTGTACAATCACCAACCACATCTCTTCTGGATCATTGTTGTTAAATACTAGTGCAAAGTTTAGATTCTGGACGACTGGAAGCAATGCTGAGATAAGCGGAGAGCAAATACAGCGCCTGAAATTGCAAAATAGTAATAATCTGATACTAGCCAAGCTCAGCGACATCGGTGATCTGTTGGGAGCCGGTCTGTCAACGTGATTATGCCGGATATACTAGGGGAACGTATATACATACAAATATATATATATATATATATATATATATATATATATATATATATATATATATATATAAAATAAAGATTACAATTAAATTTACAAAAATGATCCAAGATCGTACAATTAAAGTAAATTATAAATATTAAAGAATTAATATTTATAGAATTATCTCAGCCAAATGTAAAAGCTCGATAAAACCAAATAGGAAATAGAGCTTATAATACGAGCAAACAGTTACTAAAATATGTTAAAAAACACTTTGAAATGAGTTATCATCAGAGGGTAGGAATTAGCAAAATGCGGGATCGGATTTTGCATGCAGAAGTATTTGATGAAACAACAAGTAAGTCAAAGATCTTACTTGAAAACAACAAAAAAAGTGAAGCAGAGGGAATATGGTGAAGAAAAAGGTGATTACACACGAATGGATAGTCTGGTGGAAGATAAAAAATCCAGTGACGGTAAAATCCAAATGTAAAACTTCAAGAAAGTTAAATAAATAAATAAATAAATATATATATATATATATATATATATATATATATATATATATATATATATATATATATAACACGGAAATTAAATAATTCCGTGTTATATTTCTATGTTATTGCTTTGTTTACCACATTCAGCTCTCATACCCGGATTTCCTCCTGGAATTATTCCATTATAACACTATATATATATATATATATATATATATATATATATATATATATATATATATATATATATATATGGCTTACCACAGTCTTGATAGGCTATGGATACCCACTGTAAACGTGCCTGCGTGTGGAAGTTTTGCAAAAGTTGCACAATCTCCAACCACATATCTACTAAATCGGCATTGTTAAATACCAGTGGCAAGTTGAGGTTCAGACAACTGGAAACAATGCTGGGATGAGCGGAGAGCACATATAGGGCCTAGAATTCCCGAATGGTCAAACATCTGGTCCTAGTCAGGCTCAACGCTAATTAACTTTAATGATCTGACGAGAAACCAGACAAGCAGCAAAATCCCACCCGTACACTGTAGATGTCGTAAAACGTTTTATTAGTAGACTTTGGAATTCCCTCCTAGGACCCTGCTCCCCTGAATGCACTGACACGCAGAATCAAGTGTAATGTGACCTGACATCTTGCTACTAAACCACTTGCATATTATCTCTGCAAATCTGGTCCCAAATAGTAACCCCTTACGATTAGTAGCACTGTGTCTTGTTTAAGGTGTATATATATACTAGCAAAAGTACCCGTCGTTGACTGGGTCCAAAAGCAGCACACAGAAAATGGACTCTGATTTATGAAAATATTATAGGTTATGAAAAGGAAGGGTTGTTAAGAGATAGCTTCGAATTCGGAGGTGTCAAAACAAAAGCAAAATATGATGAAAGTAAAAATAAAATAGATAAACCTCATAATTTATTATACCATACATGTTCACACTGAAACACTTATCACAATATTTTGTGAATCTATATTAAAAAACCTTGTTAAACTTTGTGACATATTTCCATTCTATGGAGGTCAGGCGCGAACAAACACCCCATAATTTTATTATACCATATTTCTTCAAACTGAAACATAATTATCAAAGTATACTTACGCAGATAGATATGAAAAGTTTTTATTAAAGTTTGTACCTATTTCCAATCTATGGAGGCCAGGCGCGAATGCAGACGCCACAATTTTATTATACCATCCCTATTTAAGTTAAAACATACTTATCAAAGTATTCTTATGAACATCTATATCAAAAACACTTGTAAGCGTTTTTTTTTATTTTTAAATTTCTTATTTCCATACTTTGTTGACCAGGCGCGTACGCAGACCCCACAATTTCAATGAATCATCATTATGCCAGATCAAACATACCCATTCCTGTGTCTCGATACATCTATCATTATATGTGATCAGTTTTCTATAATAGTCAACCATATAGGAGCCTATCCGTGACCATACACACACAGATAGACATTCAGCTTTATATATATATATATATATATATATATATATATATATATATATATATATATATATATATATATAGGTACTGCGGTAGAGCGTTTATTTAGCGGCAGGGTATTTCCGTAGGAAAGCAACATTTCACAGATAATCTATGCCGGTTGTTTTGAATAAATGAATAATTATTTTATATTAGCAAAGAGTTGTGTTTCTCTTTCAATCAACCGTTTCAATCAGTTGCATCGTCTTTCTTCCGGCCATGTGCGTGTTTATATCAAGCACCTGTCATTTCTGTCAAATGATATTTCCTGTAGAATCGACCCGATATTCAGCACTCTTCAGAATAGGTACCGCATATCATTCAAACACTATGGTTAAGTTGCAATTTTAGTCATTTAGAACTGCTTTAAATCTTCATCGATCACTCATTTTTCGACCAATTTTCAAATAGTTTATAGATCACTTTCTCAGCTATATTGTGAAATCTTTTCAATGTTCTATTCAGTAAAACAAAAACAAAAGTTATGATGAATTTATTGGTCTGCAAAATCGGAAAAATTAATAAGAAGGTGAGCGATGTTTTCTATGAGTGGTTTCCATAGCAAACACGTCGCTTCAGCGACGAGTGTTGCTACTAATTCACCACTCAGGGAAGTAATAAGTGAAACAGAGAGAATAAAAGCAGACAATTGCCGTACAATGTTTTAATACGTGTTTATGTTTATGGGGGCAATAAATAAATAAATAAATAAATAAATAAGACTGAAATTAAACAAAGAACAAGTGAATTAACTGGAAGCTTGGAAAAATCATGGATTACGATAGAAAAATACGAGGATGAAAAGTAATATGGTTAAACTTAAACATGGAAAAGAAAAGAACACGACATGCTAGCAAAAAATAATAAATTTATAACTTAAAATGGTGCAGCATTAAGATTTTTTTTACATTAAATTTAGCATTATATAATCAATTCTGAAATATTTTGGGTTATAAGCTTATTATATTTTTTTTACTAGTGTTTTATCTGTATGCAATCATCAGTGTATGATAACAATTTTTGCAAATCATAAGATTTTAACCTAGCACATGTTTCAAGTCACCATATACACGCTTATAAATGCTATGTATTTTTAAAGCACGAAAATACGTACGCAGTTTCGATGATTAAATATAGTTCGTTATTGTTATTTATAACTAAAAATTACAGCATTATTCTTTAAATTCAATTTAACATTATATAACCAATGCTGCATTATTTTTAGTTATGAATTTATTACATTTTTTACTAGAATATCTTGTCAGTTTTAACAACTAGTCCTTTATTTTCCATGTTTAAGTTTAACCATATTATTTTTATGCTTGCATTTATATATATATATATATATATATATATATATATATATATATATATATATATATATATATATATTTAAATGGAGATACGGAAATAGGTAAATATATAAATCTTTAAAAAAATACTTTCCAAGGATGCGATATAGGTAAAATATTTTCGCTTGTTTTCTTTTATTTATAAGGGAAATGGTTTCCATAATGTTTTATTGTTAAAGTGTTTTTTATTCAATAAGTCTGAAGAAATGCTGCTCTTGTGAAAATTTTCAAACGACATAATGTTTGAATTTGTCCGAATAGTCTTGAAACAATTATAACTAACGATGAAATACACTTTTTGTTGCTATCCATCCATTCTTTTTCACGTTTAAGCTTAACCATATTACTTTTCATGCTCGCATTTTCTATTGTAATATTATATCCTGTCCGTTTTAGTCGGCTTAGTTTCATCACTACTTTGCAATAGTCACAGCATCTAGGTTCCCTCTTTTTCTCTATATATAAATATCAGTTCTTCACATGCAACAACATTAATGCTCCATAATTGCATTATATATCTTAGCGAATATGTATATATGTTATTCTATGAGGATCGTTCTTACAGTAAAGCCCCCTAGTTTAATTTTTTTTACACAGGCATCACCACTTATCAAGGCCAAGAGGCCACTCGAGGATAAGGGTTAAAGAGTGTACAGTAGAAATTGGACAACAGAGTAATCGTAAGTAATGGAAATTCGGTAAATTTGTTAACTTATAGGGAACGGCTCATCAAAAACTTGTTTACATTAGACTTGAAGACAACCATATTGTAGTCAGCTGGAAAGCAGGAAAACGGAAGACAATTCCAATAGGAATGCAGTTCTAAGAAATAAGCTTTGTTCATGAAATCTACGTTTAGGTTTAGGAACAAGTGGGGGAAGCTAGTGATAGTGTTTTCTGCTAGACAGGTGTTTCTTGTGAAAGTTTGGCAAGGAGGGACCATAGATTGGAGCTCAGCCGAGCACTTTCCATAATAATAACGATAAAGCAGAGAAAACTCACAACATCTCTTCTAGAAGGTGCAGGGAAGAGAAAAGGACATCCCCTACGAGGCTACGAAGTCTATTTCGAAATCTATCAAGGCAGGATAAGTCCTTTCTAGCAGCAACAGTGCTCCATCCTAGGACGGACCTGGCTCTTATATAGATAGAGAATTGCATCAGCAGTGAGATATCTACTGGATCGATAGAAGGATCCGACCATTTTTCCAGCGGCTTTGGCAACGGATTTAATGTATGTGTTCTATTTAAGAACAGGAGTAAGGGTCAAGCCCAGAAACTTGTCAACACATGAGGCCTCCTCAAGACGAGAGTCATTCATTTCAATTGATGCCAGATCGGGATCAGAGCGTTGATGATGTAAAGATAATAGCTTGATTTAAGATGCATTAAAAGTAACAAGCCACTCCTTTCTCCATTGTACTACTTGTTCAAGATCAGAGGAGAGAGAATCAGAGAGAACTTAGTCGTTTACAGTCTTAGATGTACTACCATAGATAGTAGTGTCATCAGCATAAATGTCTACGAATGATGTAAGGATGTGATTTGGAAGATCGTTAATGTAGATCAGGAAGAGAGTTGGGTCCAGGATTGACCCCTGAGGGACTCCAGCATTAATACTATATGAGCATCTGATTTCTGCCCATCAATCACTACTCTTCTGAACCTATCAAAGAGAAATGATTTAATAATTGACAAGACATTTCCAGCTATACTGTAGCTAGAGATCTTGTGAAGTAAACCTTAATGCCATATTCTATCAAAGGCCAAGATGTCAAGAGCAATTGCCCTAGAAAGGTAGACTCCGTCGAGAGATTCACTAATACTATGAGATATAACTGTAAGTACATCTGCTGTAGATCTAGCAGAACGGAAACATATTGTGTATCACTAATAAGGTTATTTTTGCTGAGATGGTTGATTACTTCTCTATTTAACACAGATCCCAGCAACTTACTCATGATGCACAGCAGGCTTATTGGCCTGTACTGAGTGGGAGATGAGCGATCAACTGAATTCTTAAATACAGGGTATACTGATGAGATTTTCCAGAGTGATGAGAAGCAATTCTCCTGAAGACAACGTTTAAACAGTTTTGTAAGGATGGGCGCTAGTTTTGGTTGAAGACTTTTGAATACTATACTTGGAATATCGTCAGGATCGGTTGCTTTACTGAAATCAAGGTTCTTGATTAACTTGGCAACATCACATACAGATATTTGTATATCACATAGCGTGTTTTCTGATACAGGAGGAAATATTGGAGGTTGGCGGCCTTGGTCGCAAAGGGTAGAATTAGCTGCAAAGTTTTTGGCAAAGAGTTTGGCTTTGTCTGATGCTGACAAGATTACCTCAGTTCTATTTATAATTGTTGGGATAGAGTACACGCTTCTGTTCAGAATTCTGTTTGCTATTTGCCAAAACTGGTGGGAACTAAGTCGCTGCTCAGCTACTTTGGATTTGACGGACTGAGCATACAATTCTCCTGCGTTCTTTATTACTTTTTTACAGTGGTTGCTGGTAGTCCTGAAAGCGACTTCAGTCTTAGTACATCTATTACGTTGGAAGTAATGGAAAAAGTTATTTCTGTGCGCAATGGCAGCAGCACATTCTGGAGAGAACCATGGCTGGCTGTTAGGTTTTTGCTGGAATTTTTTCGAGGGTATAAAACGGTCTATATCTACAATTAACCATTCCGTCAAGTCTGATACTATAGAGGACACATCCTTTTTAAACATGGAACGCAGAGGTAGATCTGATATAAATATAGGGAAGCTATCCCAGTCAGCCATAGAGTATCGATATACTGTACGATGGAGAGGTACATATGAGGACTTATTACATTTCATTTTTATCTTAACTGATACAACAGAGTGGTCGAAAGGCCCAAGTGGAGACAGAACAAAAGCTGAGCATAGTTCAGGGCAAGTTGTGAGAAAAAGGTCTGGCCGTCAGTATCGGGAACACGGGTGGGTTCCTGAACAATCTGAGTGAGGTCATAAGCAATGGAGAAATAATGACAGAACTTACCCTCCTCATCGGTCTTGTTTGAGTGAGTTAACCATTCCACATTGTGAACATTGAAGTCTCCACAGATATGAATATTAGCTGAAGGATAAGCAGATAGGGCGTGGTCAATTTTCTCAGATATGCTTTTAAAGATAGTAACTCCGCTGTTGTAGGGGCAATAGAGAGCAAATATAAATGCAGTAGTTTGAGTAAGTGCAACCCGGAAGCACATAGGGGTAAGTTAGGATCTTCTCTGGAGATGTTCCTACCACATGGAAAGCCATCTTTTATATAGGCACATATTCCATGCTTATGGAAATCTTGGGGATCAGATTTGGAAGTTAAGCTAGAGTATCCTTTAATTACAATCTCATCTAGGGAAATAGTATGTCCAATGTCAGTTTCACTTAATATGTCTGGTTTAGTCTCCTGTAATTGGGTTTCACCCCCTGGAAGGTTAGAACGTAGACTCCTGATGTTCGAGGAGACATGGTAGTGGGGGTCTACGTTAGAAGTTGGAGATCCAGGTTTTATCGTGTATTTTTTCTTGAAACTTTTCATGATGGAGTTTTGGTATTTGTGGACTAGTTCGATAGACTTGCTTGAAGCAGGGCAGAGAGGGAAAGTAAGAGAGAAATAGAAATTAAGAAATATGTTTTGTAGCACATGAAGAAGTAAAGCCGTAACAATTACCCATTAATATGGCATGGAGATGCCCCACCAGAAGCTACTGCATGGTCCAGAATCCATTCACCAAATGGCAATACAGCAGCCCCAGTACTTTGCACCTGCTGATATGACAGCCTCCTTAGTGGTTAATCCAAGGTTCGGGTCCCTGACTATCAGGCGAATAACGTCAGCCCAGATAAAACGTTTACCCCCAGCATCCTTACTAGTGACATGGCTATAAGGATAGACATAGAAACAGAAAATTTCCGACATCTTTGGCGGCTGTTCACGAAAAATAATGCCAACCTAGAATACAACTTTTTCTTCTCCCCTTGTCAGAAAAATCACTCATTAAAATATGAGGACTGAGTGACAAATAAAGAGAAGCGAGAGTAACGGGAGCTGTCGATAACGCATCCATAATGCATTGTCTACTCTCCATAAAAAACTAAAAAAAAAAAAAAAGCTGAAGAGCTACGAAGACTGTAATGGTACCGTTAAAGCAGAAAATCTCTTGTGTTCCAGAATTTATTTTTCCACATAGTCACCACTATTCTCAATGCCCTTTTGCCAGCGATGAACAATCACTATGCATGGGCTTCCGGAAAGCGCTTTGTAATATGAAAGTACTTAAAAAACTAAATTATCCTATTATTTAACACAAAAGTTAAAGAGCTAAGAAGACGAAAGTAGTACTATTAAAACGAGCGAACTAAAATTTATTTTCCGATATAATCACAACTATTCTCAATGCACTTTTGCTAGCGATGAACGATGGCTGTGCATGGGCGTTCGGGGAGAGCTAGGTCATACGAGGGTCGTTCCAAAAGTAAAACCTCCTATTTTTTAACACAAAAAGTTAAAGAACTAAGAAGACGGGAGTGATACCATTTAAACGAGCGAACTGTTGTGCTTCAGAATTTATTTGTCTACATTGCACCCATCATTCTCAATGCATTTTTGCCAGGAATTAAATGACTTATCTCTGCTTCTGGCGCACAGCCATGACAAGGGTTGCTTTTTTAGAGTCTCACGCGTCCAATATCTGCAACAGTGAGATGAAACTTTCAGGTTATCAATGCATGAGTTCATTTATTATTGTAATGCAATTTGTAATCCCCTCTTATCCATTCTGGCAGAATAGAACGGTTATCGTAGTTTGAACTCCCCATTCACCCGATGTTTAGGAAGTTGAGTTGATTTTAGTATTTCTATTCTACATTACCGATTCGAATACAATTACCGATTCCGATTCTTTTATATGCCTTGCTCTTGCATTCCGAATTGCTGTAACGCCTCCACGTAATGTTTTTGTATATTTTGGTCAGTTGTGTTCTAAACAGAAACTTTCATTTCAAACGCATCGCAGCACATCGATGTGTCAGTTCGCTTCGGCACGCATTTAAACGTTGCCAGCATTCGCCTTTCTAGTTTTCTCTTATCTTCTCTTCTTCTTCTATATAAATAAAATGAACTAATTTTTTCCCGCTGATTTTGACCTTAATAAGATTAAAAATCAAGATATTTCATGCAAATATAATATGCACAAACGGCAGAACAATATCTGAGGTGTGTTATAGGCTTATTATTTCTCAAATTCCTCGATAATCTTAGATTTCTATACTTTTTCTGCTGAGAAGTCACGGCCAAAATCGGTTAAGATCAATGGAAGTGGTAAAATATTTTCTCTCTAATAAATTCCTCCTCCCCCTGCCACCACTTAACACCGTTTGGGGATCGTTCACAAGGAACAGTTGAGAAGAGAACACCGGTTTGGCTTCGTAGTTCTTTCATGTGAAGTTATTTAAAATCACTAAACTAAGCTGCAGTGCTCTGTGGCGTAGTGGTTAGCGTGCTGGACAATTCACATTATATTTTCACGTTCCCGCCGACCTACCGTAGTCGTTTTTTTTTTTTTTTTTCCTAAACAACTGGAATGGACTTTTCTTGGTGGCCGAACTGTTAACGTTGCAGATGTTTTTTTTTTTTTTCACATTTTATTTTCCTACTTTTACTCATGACTCAGGGTTTGATCCTTCCTACTTACCTACCATAACATTTTTTAAAACTCCCCCCCCCCGTCCCGGAAACAAACACTCGGGCAACGCCGGGTACCCCCGCTAGTATAAAGATAAACTAGTGTTGTAACGATTAATCAGAATCGGGAACCGGAAAAATCCGAAGTTTTATGGCATTAGATTAGTGTATCGGAATCAGTGTCGGAATTGGAAAAAAAATGTGCGTATTTTCTGATTCGAAAAACGTTTGAAATTTGTTTATTTTTATTTATTTTTAAATAAATTTTCTATTATTAGTACTAATAATAAAATTATTAATCTTGATGGGTTTTAAACTACTCAGTAACTAAAATCTATAAATTCTGGAATCGTCCTATCACTAATATAGACGTTCGAGTTTTTATTTAATCGGCGGGCGAGGAAAACGTTGGAAACGTATAAGTGAGAATCTAGAGGCATCTACGTTGAATTTCGTAAGTTTTCTTCGGAGCAGGATTGCCGAATTACAATTTAATGATGAAAGGGAGAAACTCGAAACAAAACGTTCGTGGGAGAAAATAAATAAATAAATAAAAAACTACAATATAAAACAAACAACAACAAACAAATAAAGAAGAGAACCAGAAAACTAAAAAAAAAAAAAATGAAAAAAATGATGGAACTCAAAATATGGTAGATGGAATGAAAGTAAAACCAAAATAACTTTGGAATCTTCAAGATTCATTAAATAAAAATCGATACGTGAAATATGCTTACGCCAAAGCGTTAAAAATTGTCTTTAAATTGTTCGCATAAAGCGTAAAAGCAAATAGAATACCAGCTCTGTGTGTAAGTTCGTTCATCATATATATATATATATATATATATATATATATATATATATATATATATATATATATATATATATATTTATGATGAACGAACTTACATATATATATATATATATATATATATATATATATGATGAACGAACTGACATATATATATGTATATATATATATATATATATATATATATATATACATATAGTAAGTTATAAAATATATATGGCGTTTAAGCTACACTGAATATTCAGCGTTTCATCCGGCATAAGCCTGAAGAATCCTAGAGTGGATGAAACGCGGAATATTCAGTGTAGCTTAATCGCCATATATATTTTATAGCTTACTAACTAGCTCTACCTACGTATTGAGTACTGTTGAAGTAAATACTTTAAAGTTTACGCATGAATTTATACTTTCGTATATAAATTTTATGTGCGTAAATGAAGTAGTTATATATATATATATATATATATATATATATATGTACATATAAAGCTGAATGTGTGCGTGTGTGTATGTGTCCACGTGTGTGTCTGGTCACGAATAGGCTCCTATATGGTTGACTATTTTAAAAAACTGATCACATATAATGATAGGAGATGTATGGAGACACAGGAATGGGTATGTTTGATCTGGCAGAACAGTGGTTCATTAAAATTGTGTGGTCTCCGTTCTCGCCTGGTCCACAAAGTATGGAAATAAAAAATTTAAAAATTAAAAAAAAAGTTTACAAGTGTTTTTGTATATAGATGTACATAAGAATACTTTGATAAGTATGTTTTAACTTAAATAGGGATGGTATGATAAAATTGTGGGGTCGGCGTTCGCGCCTGGCCTCCATAGAATGGAAATAGGCACAAACTTTAATAAAGACTTTTCATATCTATCTGCGTAAGTATACTTTGATGATTATGTTTCAGTTTGAAGAAATATGGTATGATAAAATTATGGGGTGTTCGTTCACGCCTGACTTCCATAGAATGGAAATATGTCACAAATTTTAACAAGGTTTTTTTTTTTTTAATATAGATCCACAGAATATTGTGTTTCAGTGTGAACAGGTATAATATAATAAATTATGTGTGAACAGGTATGGTATAATAAATTATGGGGTGTATCTATTTTATTTTTACTTTCATCATATTTGGCTTTGGTTTTGATACATCCAAATCCGAAGCTATCTCTTTACAACCCTTTCTTTTCATAACCTATCATACTTTCATTAATCAGAGTCCATTTTCTGTAGGCTGTTTTTGAACCCAGTCAACGACGCGTACTTTTGTTAGTATATATATATATAAAGAGAGAAAGAGAGAGAAAAAAAGATGTACTAGCAGATGGTCCAGTGTTTCCCGGTCGTACAATACGAATAAATATTAGATTACACACACACACACACACACACACACACACACACACACACACACACACACACACACACACACACACACACACATATATATATATATATATATATATATATATATACATATATATATATTATAGGGCGTAAAATGCTTTTAAATATGATAGTTTAATTTGTCCAGATTTCCATAGTAATAAAAAGGATTTGGGTGCCATTAGCTAGAAACGAAACCGAAAGCATAACTGTAGGATTATAAGCTGATGATGTTACCACTTTACGGTCCGTACAAAATCCAATCATTTGCGGCAATACACACACACACACACACACACACACATATATATATATATATATATATATATATATGCATTATATTTTTTCTATCAGAACAAAAACATTCAATAATGTGCCATTATTATTTAAGACATCGTTTGAAACGTCGGTTGAAAACAGCGGATATTAATGCAGATCTTGTTAGAGTTAAAAGGAAATTTAAATTCCAATGACGAAACTCCAGAACATATACAAATACTGTAGTCATTACGTCATCATACATAGGATGAAATGTTGCTTACGTCATATCGAAATTCAACATAAACACATGGAAAATGTCTTCGCATGCATCTAAATATTTGCATAAAAAGCATAAATATAAAATAAATATGATAGTATAATTTATAATGCGTGTATATAAATATATATATATATATATATATATATATATATATATATATATATATAACATAAAGCTGAACGCATGTGTGTGTGTGTGTGTGTGTGTCTGTGTCTGTGTGTGTGTGTGTGGTCACGAATAAGGTCCTGTATGGTTGACTATTTAAAAAAAAAACTGATTACATATAATGATAGATGTATCGAGGATCAGGAATGGGTATGTTTGATCAGGCAGAATGGTGGTTCATTAAAATTGTGGGGTTTCCGTTCGCGCCTGGCTCCCAAAGTATGGAAATAAAAAATAAAAAAAACGCTTACATGTGTTTTTGATATAGATGTACATAAGAATACTTTGATAAGTATGTTTTAACTTAAATAGGGATGGTATAATAAAATTGTGGGGTCTGCGTTCCGCCTGTACTCCATGGAAATATGGCACAAACTATAACAAAGACTTTTCATATCTATTTGCGTAAGTATATTTGATAATTATGTTTCAGTTTTAAGAAATATGTTATAATAAAAGTATGGGGTGTTCGTTCGCGCCTGACCTCCATAGAATGGAAATATGTCACAAAGTTTAACAAGGTGTTTTAAAAGGGGTGAGGGTCCACAATAACACTTTAACTTTAATCTTAATTCACGTTAGTTTTATTTATTTTTGAGTTGGATCATATTGTGTCGAATAAATTCACCTCATAAATTCAGTTCTTATTAAAGTGAAAGCAAAAGAAAAGTCGGAACTTTAGACAATTCTCGACACAAATTTTGCATAACTCCCTTTTTTCCTTCTCCACTTGCACGTGACACTCTTTCGAAAATAGATAAATAGATAAATAATAAAAAACAAAAACGTGACTTGTTATTGTGTCAAAAGAAGGAAAAAATCCTGCTCACGTGATTACGTATCTTTTTAAAAACATTTACATAACCTTTTTATTTTATTTATATATCTGTTTAAGCTTTTTTGTCAGTGTACTAGTGTTTTTTATTCAGTTGATTACAACCCCTTTCTGCGTATTCTTTACATTACAATAGTACAACCATGAATCCGACGGCACAATACTACACCGTTCAATACTGTAAAACTGAAACGAAGCTGTTCTGCTTGAAAACGTCGCCATTTTCTTCTGATTCATATTTGTATCGATTCTTTGCTTTAAAAAACTAAAGTAATTATGTGTTTACTTTTTTAATATTCCATTTTGCTGTTTTGGATTATTTTACTAAAGTAGGAAAAGCTTCATTATTTTTCAAAACTGTTTTTGTTTCTTTGTTTTTCGATATTTCGTCGATATTATTTAGTAAGAGTGTTTAGCAGAAAAGCCAACAAACGATTACCCGAAAAAATAAATATACAATAAATAAATGTTGCCACAGTCAATAAAAGTTTAGTTCATGTGTTTTTTGGTTTGCAATAGTTTTTAATGATCTTTACTTGAAATAATTTCAGCGAACCGAAATTAAAACGAAATTTGAGGCGATAACTACTAAAATGAATTTTTATATAAACTACACAACGCCATAGTCGAATATTCCTCAAGCACAAAATAACGGAAAATATTAAAATATGTTTATAAATATTCCTTCCGTTGACGGAACTCTCTTAAATTGTTAACACAGAATGCTCAGGTGCCCCTCCTGCAAATTGAAAGCGGGGCTCTCCATTTCACAGTCGCTGCCGTTTTAATTTTTTTAAACCGTTTCGTGAATTAAAAAAAAAATTGTTTACAAACTACTTAAAAATAGAAACCAATGAACTTTTCTACTAAAAAGTAACTTTTATTGACTATGGTAACATTTATTTCTTGTATATTTATATTATTATATATATAACATTTTCTCTTTGTAAGGAAACATCATATTTTGCTTGGAGTAAAATTTTTGAATATTAAAATGTATCTCTTTACAACCTCCTCCTTTTCATAACCTACCATACTTTCATTATCACAGCCCATTTTCTGTAGGCTGTTTTTGAATCCAGTCGACGACGGGTACTTCTGCTAGTATATATATATATATATATATATATATATATATATATATATATATATATATATATATATATAAGAAATAAGATATATATATATATATGTACTATTATGCATAAGAAATTTAGCATGAGTGCGCATATGCGTATGTATGTGAGTTCGTTCCCTATGGACTCTTAAACGACAGAGCTGATCTCTATGAAATTTCACACTAATGCACTTTATGTATTTAGCAGTATTCTTAGATAGGATTTGCATCGGAATGTCCTCGATAAGTATCAATAATTGAAAACAGCTGACGAAATAAGGAATAGGCGATTTTGATAAAAGTTTACACCTTACACAGCCTAACATCGCAAGAACATTTTAGAAGTTTTATTACCACATAAACCGAAGAGATTGACATATAAGATGAACAGTAGGTTCTTCAATATGACAAGTGCGCGTTCGAAATGAATGTTTCAGTTTAGATTACAATTGAAGAACGATACTTTTGCAGTTTAACTGAAATTTAAACCATTATATATAAAACAATAATTTTATAAAATCAACAGTAGGTTTTTTATAGTGCAATGTTGATTACAATGTATTGTGAATCCGTGGGAGGCATGTTAAGGTTCCTCCCGGTGCATCTCAATGGGTTTCCAACTAGAGCAGGCAATCAATCGATTTGATTGCAAACCGGGCGGTTTCATTGATTTCGAGTGTGAAACATTCGTTGATCATCATTCAATCCAGGTGAACGTCGGATCTCCCGTTTTGTAATTAATATTCCAGAGAGCCGAAAGTAGTATGGAACATAGTCGACTAGCGAGTAACAAAATGGCGCAGTCGACGTGAAGAGAGAAGCCCTCCAGACGCAGATCATCATCTCTATGCAACACATATATTTCGTATTTGTCCTTTACAAACACACTAAGAGCATAAAGCTAAAAAAAAAAAATAAATAAATAAAATCCATGAACGAGAAAGTTCAAAACATTCATTGAAAATTTTAAACGAATGGAAATCAACCAAAGAAATTAAAAAAAAAAAAAAAAGATTTCAAGACTAAGAAAAAAAAATCAATAGAAAAAGAAATTAGCGGTAAACGAAAAAAAAAAAAAAATACTCGGAAATAATCATCGGCTTATTAATTCTTGTTGGAATTGTTTTTCAACAAAATCTGAACCGGAAATTAACGTCCATGTAAAGATAATCAACAAAATTAACAGTGAATTTAAGAAATGAAGAAGTCGAAAACATGCTTCAACTACTGCTACAACTATTATTATTATTATTATTATTATTATTATTATTATTAGTAGTAGTAGTAGTAGTAGTAGTAGTACCGCTACTAATACAATGAAAAACAAGTACAAATTTTGTTAAAAAGCTTGTTCTCAATAAGTATAATTTAGTCTATATAAATATAAAAGTAAGTGCATGTGTGTGCCAGTCTGTATGTGTGTAAATATTTAACCGATGAACTCTTAACCTACTGGTCACATAACACTGAAATTAACAGGAAATAGTAATCATACACAAGGGATTGTTTATCTATATATCTATAAAAGTGAACGTGTCTCTGTGTGTGTTTGTGTACATTTCCCTACGCAACAACTCTGCCAATTTTAAGTCTACAGACTCGAAATTTGATATACTGGGTACTGAGATTTGGGAAAATCTTTGTAATACATTTTCGGACAGAAATTTGGCTGTTGAAAATTCTACCAAACTCCTCCCACAATTTTGGGTCTAAACACTTGAAATTTTAGATATAGGTTCCTTGGACATGGATCTAACTTAATAACTTGATTTGAGCCCAACACAATAAATGTTAAAGGGTCATAATAGGTGTCAAAGTTAAAAAAAATTGACCGATTTATTTTTGCTCAACATACACCCCCCCAAACACCCGGGAAACGCAGGGCTGAAATGCTAGTAACGAATAAAATTCTTGTTTAGATGATGAATAATGCGTACAGACAATGCTTAATATCAAATCTTTTTGCCGATAGCTACATCATAGGAGACGCGGCTGGAACGCAGAATGTTTGGGTTTCGATTCTAGTTGAGAGTACACAAATAATGTTCAAAATTTTGAAAACTCTACTATCTATAAGCTACAATACAATATTCGATAGAGGAGTGATCCTGTAATAATAAATACGAAATCTGCATGAATTAAAATATATTTAAGCGTATTTTACGTCTCGGCAAGTATATAACAAAAACTTACATATTTACCGTATATTTTAGCGTATAAGACGACCCTTAAAGTTGAAAAAAAAAAAAATCTTTAGAAACCAATATTTCATAAGATACCAGTTGTTTGAATCTATAGCCTAGGCTAAACAAATATGGTTTCGTGATTTAGCAGTCGTCTTATACAACCGATATATGATATATCTATAAACATTTGCTCCAATCTCGTACCTCGTCTTATCTGACGGCCGCCTTATACGCCGAAATACGCCTTATACGCCGAAATACGCCTTATACGTCGAAATACGCAGTCAATGATAAAAAAAAACATTTAGTATCCATAATTTTGTCATAGGCGGTATCCAGACGCAACTCTATTAATAAGAAATCGAAGTTTTAACGCTTTTCTTCCTATGTTAAAAAAACTAGATGTTACATTCATTTTCGGTCCATTCTTCAGTGTATCAAATGTGAATTCAGAAAATTCTCTGACGTCAAATTCATATATACTTATTTATTTATGAACAAAAGAAAATCTTTTGAACTAGTTCGAGATATATTTAGTAAGATGGCCTCTGAAGTAAACATGATATTGCAGTGGCTGATATAAGACAATTTTATTAATTGTGACAAAGAATGACGAACGACACTTTTGCATGACCTTGTGCCTAATTTATTCCAAATTTATTTTTGATATATATTTTAAACCTTGTATCTAATTTGTTTACAAATGTACTTTTTAAAAGTTTGTGCAAATTAACATTTCAGGGTGTAGTATCTGTGTATGCTCCCAGAAATATTGTCGGTCTCTATTAATATATCGGCTCACATCTGATGTCCTAACCCTAGGCCGTATTAAATTACTGAGTCGATTTATTTTTGGGTCTGGCAACAGGACGCTTGTTTTAGTGTGACAACACTAGTTCACATGATTAGCTGTTACGCTTATAATTATCGCCATTTCGACTGGATGTTGACTTATACCACGAAGTCCAACCATGACTTGATCACATGCTCTTGCAATTGTTGCAGTGACTTTGTCCCGTCCTTGACTAACCACGTTTGTTTATCGTTGATTCGACCAGTCTCTGCCTTTCGTAGTTCACACCCTGTTTTCCTTGTCGCAATAACGAATTCAGTTTTGGTCCGTTGTTATACGGTATAATCACGCTGCACATCGGTTCCCGTTAAATCACCAAAGTTAAGCAGTGTTGAGTCTGGTCAGTATTAAAATGGGTGGCCATTTAGAAATTCCAAATGCTGTATACGCTCTCTGCTTATATCGGCATTGCTTCCAGTGGTTTAGCATTTCTCTTTGCCACTGGACTCAAACTGTGCCGATTCAGAAGAGGTTTGGTTGAGATTTCGCAACCCTTGCCTCATAATTACACCAGCAGCTACTCTTACAGGGTATATCCATTGTCTCATTGTATCGTATATCTCTTGAGACTGAACGGAAGCTTTAATCGATCAAATAACGGATTAATACACTAGCGAACATTGCTGTCTTTTTTCGGCCAACCCTTGTAGGATATGTGATGGGCAACGCCGAAAAATACCAGTTATAGGTGCACGCACGCAATGCCATAGAAGTGGGTGATTGATGAGCGATGGCGTCAACTTACGTTCTGTTCGAAGATTATAGTCATGGAAAATGACATAAATGGAAACAAGCAGACACCCTATATTTTTTATTTTGATTTAAATTGCGGCAGTAACAAACACAATAGAACAATCCGATTTATAAGAATGTCAATACAAGAGAAACACAGTGTGAGGGAAAGACAGAGAGAGAGAGAGAGAGAGAGAGAGAGAGAGAGAGAGAGAGAGAGAGAGAGAGAGAGAGAGAGAGAGAGAGAGAGAGAGAAGGACCAAAAAGTAACACACCACAAATTTCACGCATGCACCACACAATTCCATACCGACCATTTGTCACTTTACTGCTGTCCACCGAGTTTTTTTTTTATGACAATTCCCTTTTTCAGTTTAACGAGCTGTTTCTCACCCGACATCAATATTCTACCTCCATTGTTGAAGAAGGATCAAATTTGTCAAGCTCTTCGTCAAGTGCAGGATAATGTCAAAACGTAACCTTCATCGTCAGAAAAGAAAGACTCTAACCCGTAATTTCATAGGTGGTGGGTGTGTACTCAGCATAGCAGCCACAAGAGTAAAGAGAGGTTGGGCGAAAATTTCGTGAGTTGTTGACCCTGATTAAATCACGCGCTATCCCTCTCTACAATCAGGAATAAGCTATATAGAAGCCGTGTCAGGAAAGCCATGATATATGCCAGTGAATTCAAGGCCCTCACCCAGTATCCTTTCGTCCGTCTGCAAATACAGATCCATGACCAGATGGTTTCGCAATGTGTAATCTAATCAAACGTAAGACATTAAGTGATAAAATTTGCTAAAACCACTGCGCTTACCCAGCATGGAGGTCACCATAAGTATAAATAGATTGCACTGCAATGGTAATGTGTAACGCTCATATTCATAGATTAACTCTTGCAGAAGCATAAATGTCTTACATCGTAGGAAGGTTGACCGGCAAAGGAAACTTGGCAGCAAGGAATTACACAAAGGTGTAATTTATATACGGCACAATCACCTTAACACACCGGTTCTCGCATGATCACCGGGTTAAGCAACATTGAGCCTGGCCAGTAGGTGACCATTTGGGAAGGCGAGGTGCTATGTGTACCGCTAGGTAAAATACCAGGTTGAGAAACTAGCGCGGTGTATTCTTCTTTCGAGGGCAGATGGGACTCATTTAAGCTGTGGTAGGCACCCCGTCTAGTGGTGGCGTCACAATAAAAAATACCCTTGATAGCACTGGCGAAACATCAAATGTTCATCGACAAGATTTGAATTACACTACAAACTCGTTTAATGAGTTCAATCTCGGTTACGGCCATGCTGGATGGATGGATGAAATTTAAGAGCAGCTAACCTTCAGAACTGCGAGACGTAAAGAGTGAGCTTGGGTAATACAGGAACAAGTGGCGTAGTATAAATAGAAAAAGAAATAAAAGAAAAAATGATTTACTGTATACAATTAATTTAATACAAGTTGTTTTAGCTATATTTGTGTGAACCTTGCAAGTTTAAACATGCTTCAAACGTATTAGCACGCCAATAACCTTAATATAAACGGATTGTATTTGAATTCTGTATAACAAGTTCGATAGTTGGTGGCAGTATCGATTAGGCCAGTCGACACTACAATACAATGAATGAATGCGTGTTATTGATTATGTCAAGGTAATACATTTCTTAACAAGAAAATGATTTTTTAATAACATCGATAACGATGATGACGAATATAACTATTTAATTAAAAGGAAATCAATTAGAATAGCCGAAGGGAAAGAGTGATGAGGAGAGATGATAGAGAGAAAAAAGGATGACAAAGGGGGGAATGGAATTAATGTTATCTATACAAATAAAAATAGATGTATGCGTGTCTGTTTGTCTATATGTGTGTAAATATTTAACCGATAAACTAAAACTATTTTTGGCACATAACACTGACATTAACAAGAAATAGTAATCATACACCAAGGATGATTTATAATGAGTAAAATCTTTGTTTGGATGGATTAATAACGTAAACAAACATATATCAGCAAGTTGAAATACAAAACTGTTCACTTCAACTTGCTGACATTTTTTTTTGGGCCATGCCAAAATTTAATTCACATCTTCAAGTCGTTTAACATTAATTCTTTCTTACCTATTTCTCGATAGCTACAATGGTAGGAGACACAATCAGAGTGCTAAAGGTTTTGGTTTCGAATCTAGCTGATGGCACCCAAATTAATTCTTTAAATCATTTGAAATCACTATTATATATTTAGTAGAATATAAAATTCAGTAGAGAATTGGCTTCGTAATAATAAATACGAAATCTGCATGAATTAACATATATTTAAGCGTATTTTACAACCTGGCAAGACAACCCCTTCCGCTAGAAATATGTACATCGAGGGGGCACAAGTGTTATTAGTTCATCAGACTGTGTTGAATTAAAGTAGTTGCAAACTAGATACACGGATGCAACATTGAGACGATGGGACAGAGGTTTGTAGCTTGGCTGATAGTACGGGACCTATTAGATTTGAGACACTTTTTTTAAATCCTGCTTAAGACTAAAAGATTATTGATACATGTAACTATATTTTGTGTTGCAGTCTACACTGAAACTTTTCTTATGGACTGGCTTTTAGAATGAGGATTAATCCGTAACGAAAATGGAATCGGAAGCGAAATTCACATTTGCTCCAAACAAGGACGTATAAACCTGATTTTATTACAATTTATTTTAGGAAGTGATAATGACTTTATCCCTTCCTTTTATTCTTCCATCTAGGTCTGGCATGCAAAACTAAAGAAGAGCGTTAAGAGGATCCACACTTTTTAACGAGAATAGAATCAAACCATATTTACACACCTTCCTTTTAGGTAGAACGGGAACTTCAGATCAACTGCAGACGCTTACAAGGGTGGTTTGGTTTAATCTTCCTTTGGAAGGTGCTAATGCGTCTTACACATTTGTTTTGCCTTTGCATGTTGGATCCATACAGCTGACTCAAATAAAAGGTGTTAGGGAAGATTATCACCTTCCCTAACACGTTGGAAAATAGAACCAAATCACGTTTTGGCATTCCGTTTTGAGTAACTGTGAAATTCATCTCTGATTTCATTTCTATTTCTTCTTCTTCTTATTAAAAAATATTTAAAAATATCTGACCCAAATTCATAGAAGGCTCGATAAAGTGATGAAGACCGATTCTAGCATTTGCAGCTCTATACCTATAGAAGGTCTGCTCTCTCTCTCTCTACCGTGCTAGGAGGTTACTCACACCTGAGAGTATCCTGTACCTTTACGAAGCCACTATTCGCCCGTGCATTGCCACATCTGGGCGGTGGCATCTGCCACTGGCCTCTCCCTCTTAGACAAAGTTTAGAAAAAGTGTCGCCAACCTAATAGGTCTCGAACTGGCAATCCAACTTATCGGAGGCATTTTGTTATATCTCGTCACCCACACCAATCCTTGCGTTACGTCATTTTGTCTGATAACTTTCTATATCAGTTACATCAAAGGGAACAGCTCCCAGTAAAAAGATGAAAAGCACACGTCGACCAGGAGTAACTATTACACTAGCCATAAATCGTTCCTTGTACCAGTATCATCAACCAAACAAAAGAAAGATAAATTACTAAAGGACATATCTGCATCCATATTGTTATTATTATTGAAAAGCAGAAATACTTCATTGAACCATCTAAACATTCACGGTGAACTAAGATCTTTGTCGGTTTGTAAAAATATATTATAAACACTGTGCTCAAACATGATTTGTGTTTGTTCAGTTTGAATATTTATTTTGTTTTTTTTTATTTGTGTGAATTTAGTTGGTGCATATTTAAATGCATTTGACATTTTAACATGCATCCTGGTGTTGCGTAGGCTAGATGTCTCATTTAAATGCGTGCGCATAATGTCGACTCACATGTCGAGTTTATGTCGCGTCAGCATTTAGGCCGGAGATGTGACGCCATGGAATAAAATGTTTATATAGGCACCAAGGTCAAAAGGAAGAAAAAAAAAAACAAAAAAAAAAAACATGTGGCGATTCGAAAGGTGTGCTACACAAGCACGCGATGTTTCCTTCTGCCACCTCTTCGAAAGCGAGCCGGCCGCCGTGTTGGTCTCAGAAAAGAATTCTAATAACACAACAGAGGATTATATATCATAACACCCGAGGGATTGAAATTTGGGATAAGTTAAAGAATCCAGAATTTCTAATCTAAATACATGCCGACGAATTTCGTGTGAAACCGGAGGAAATAAATAAAACTTTACTTTCGCCTAAAAACGCCTGAGTCAAAGTTTTCTTTTCTTTTTTTCTGCATAGGAGTTAGCAGTTATCAAAGCCATGAGGCCACTCGAGGATAAAGGTTATTGAGTGTACAGCAATCAATGGGATAATATCGTAGTAGTCATTAATAATGGAAATTTGGTAGATTGGATTACTTAAGAGGACGGTTCATCAAGAATTTGTTTATTTTGGACTTGAAGACAACAAAGTTGTACTCAGCTGGGAAGCAGGCAAACGGAAGGGAGTTCCACAGTAGTGCAGTTCTAAGAAAGAAGCATTGTTCATGGAATCTCCGTTTTGAATTAGGCACTGTTAAAGAGTGGGTAAAGTTATTGATAGTGGTTTCAGCTAAGGGAGACCGGGGATTGAAGCTCAGACGAGCGCTTGTTGTGGAAGTAACGATAAAACAAAGACAGACTTGCAACACCCCTTCTGTGGGAAAGAGGTTGCACAGAAGAGAAAAGGGAACCCCCACTAAGCTACGAAGTCTTTTTTTATACTCTGTCAAGGCAGGATAAGCTGCTTCCAGCAGCTCCTGCCCAGATGTGGCAACAATACTCCCTGGACGAACTTTGCTTTTATATAGATAGAGAATTGTACCCACAGTGAGACATCTACTGGAGCAGTAGAAAGATCCCACCATTTTTCCAACGACCCCGGCAACAGATTTGATGTATGTGTACCATTTCAGATCAGGAGTAAAGGTTAAGCTTAGAAGTTTGTCAAAACATGAAGCTTCTCCAAGACGAAAGCCTTCCATTTTAATTGATGTCAGATGGGATTAGAGCGTTGATGATGTAAAGATAGGAGCTTGGTTTTAGATACATTAAAAGTAACCAGCCACCGCTTACCCCCATTGTACCACGCACTCAAAATCCGAGGAGATTTTAAAAGTAATAAAAACATGTAGTTTTTAACTGATATTAAGGTTTTGTTTATGTCATCAAAGTCGACAAGTTAATTTTATCTCTTGATGCATCCATTATGTGAATATTATATATGTGACGGTGTACACGTTTTTAATGGTGTCTATTATCTTTTAACGGACCCAACATGTTGTAGACTCTGTTGCACAGAACAGAAAAAGGTAAAAATAAACAAAACAACTCAACTAATATTTTTTTTTTTTAAATACATATTTATATCTGGTATTTCAAACAACGCATTTTTTTTTTCTCTAAATATCAAAACAGTTAATTTATACATTTTCGGCCGCGTGTGACGTGTTATCCTTGTTCTGACCCCATTCACGCGTCTCGAACATGTCTCGAATCCTACTTCTTCTTATACTCCTGTCTCCAACGGGCCCTATTCCGCCTTCTCATGTCCCGAATATGGCTTTTTGTCGCTCTCTAATGTTTCAAACATGTCCATTGTCGCTTTCTCGTCCCTTGAACACTTCGTTTTCCGTTCTTTCATGTCTCGGACGCATCTCTTTTCTATTCACTCATGTCTCGGTTACCAAGAGGGAACAGTCTTCGCTTCGAACACTACTCTTCTCCGAACACTCTGTGCTTTTCTTTATCTGTGCTGTGACCTTACATCGCATGCAGGCTCGGTCATTAGAATATGGCTGCTGCTGCTAACTCAGCGTCAGAGGCTTTAATACATATATATATGTACACGCACACACATACACACATATATGTGTGTATATATGTATATATATAATATCTTTAATAAATATGATAATTTTTTAAACCTAATGAATTTGGAACTTTGTGCTCATTAGTGTAACAATTGATAATTACGGCCAGGAGTCGAACTCAGACTCAAAGTTAACCATGACTTTGAAGACCGGTATTCAACTTCCTTCCATGCTACTATTAATTACCACGGTAAGTAACAGAATTATTGATACCGATTAAACGGGCATAAAAAATAAACAGACAGATTTAACGACCGACTCCATTATATATATATATATATATATATATATATATATATATATATATATATATATATATATATATATATATATATATATATATACAGTTGAACGTCTGTGTGTGTGTGTGTGCGCGACTGGTCACAAATAGGCTCCTATATGGTTGACTATTATAGAAAACTGATCACATATAATGATAGAAGATGTATCGAGACAACGGAATGGGTATGTTTAATTTGGCATCATGATGATTCATTAAAATTGTGGGGTCTGCGTACACGCCTGGTCCACAAATTATGGAAATAAAAAATTTAGAAATTAGAAAAACGTTTACAAGTGTTTTAGATGTACATAATAATGCTTTGATAAGTATGTTTTAACTTAAATAGGGATGGTATAATAAAATTGTGGGGTCTGCGTTTGCGCCTGGCCTCCATAGAATGGAAATAGGTACAAACTTTAATAAAGACTTTTCATATCTATCTGCGTAAGTTAACTTTGATAATTATGTTTCAGTTTGAAGAAATATGGTATAATAAAATTATGGGGTGTTCGTACGCGCCTGACGTCCATAGAATGGAAATATGTCACAAAGTTCAACAAGGTTTTTTTTTATATAGATCCACAGAATATTGTGATAAGTGTTTCAGCGTGAACAGGTACGGTATAATAAATTATGAGGTTTATCTATTTTATTTTTACTTTCATCATATTTTGCTTTGGTTTTGGTACCCACAAATTCGAAGCTATCTCTTTACAACCCTTTCTTTTGATAACCTATCATACTTTCATAAATCAGAGTCCATTTTCTGTAGGCTGTTTTTGAACCCAGTCAACGACGGGTACATTTGCTAGTATATATATATATATATATATATATATATATATATATATATATTTGTTTTTTCTTAACCAAAATTTTGATGTATCAAAATTCTGGTAATGTTCATATATCAATCAATCAAAATTGATTGAGTCAATTATTTAAGCTTCATGATTCTCAGTTTTCATAATCGAACATGCATATAAAATTTTCGCAAAAATCAAGACAACAAAATATAAAATGAGAACATCATATTCATAAGCGTTACAATTGTTTCATAATCATGTTATATGATATTATGTAGTCTGTTTTTTGTAATTGTTATAATCACCCTCTTTTATGTATTTGATTTTTCCTTGATATCCTGACCTGATTAAAGCTTCATTATAATGATTGTTCTTCATATCGAATATATTCTCATTTTGTGATAAACTCGATATTCTTTTTGATATACTGAGAATAATAGCTTTTTTTCATACGCTTAGGATGAGTTAATTTATAATCTATTTTTGGTTCGGTTTGTAAAACTGTTTATAAGTATTATTTAAAATTAGGCCAGAAAATGAACCAAATCGGGATGAGGATCACGATAGAAATAATGATAGATCAAAAATAATTAGAAGAGAAACAGGACTACATTTGGTAATTGGGTTCGGGGCATACGTAAAACTAGAAAAAAAATGAATTAAAATGGTTGATAGTCGATAAAGCTAGAAAGTATAAAATGAGTAAATCATAATTTACTGGAGGAATACTACATGGTGAATACTAAAGAGGAAATTTTAAACAAAAAGTGAGATGTTATACAAAGCTGTCTTCACAGAAATAAATTCCTGTTACCACACCTAAAACCCGATTAAAATGAACTAAAAAAACGAAAGATTTACAGAATTTTTATCGTTAGGACCATCAATGCAATTTTAGGGTTTAAACAAAAGCAAACAAAAAACAAGTTGAGGGTGAAATGTAAGTGTGGAATAAGAATGTTAGATTAAATACTAAGATTTAAAAATGGTGCAATAAATAAATTATTAAATCACCAACTTAACATATAGAAACAAAAATAGAAGTAATGTTAATTTTAATAATCGTGTTATTTAAATAACACAAGATTTGAAAAAATCTTACATTAATAAACCGCAAGATATGAAGGCAAACAGATTAGAATGAATTAAAATAAATTTTATCAAAAATTGAAGAAAACTAAGTGAGAAACTGAACTGAAATTGTTATAAAGAAAATAATGTTAGAACTATAAGTTGAAAATTACACATAAATACTGAAGTAAAAATATTAAAATATGAATGACTGGAATTTCGATAAATTGATAAATTGATAAAAATTGACAAAACAGAGTAATCTCTCTTAAAACATAGAGATTTTACGATTGATAATGGACGAGAAAGACAAAAGAATAAAAATAAAATACTAATATAATGATGAGAATCAAAAAGATAATTTAAAAAACCGGTATGGGATGCAGATGCATTTTAATTAATGCGATTTAAAGTAACCTTCTTAAGCAAAATTAATTAGTAGTTTGTAAAATGTAAACGTAGATAGAGGATGAAATAGTGGAACATATAATTAGAAACTAGAATTTGAAGACGTAGCTTAGTATTTGAGAAGTAAATCAAGTAAATAAAGGGAGAAAAATAAAATTAATATTAAAATGAGTTAAAAAGTAGAAATACGAAAATGGAGAGATTACAAAATTTGAAGGCTATCCAAAAAATATAAAACTAAAAGAAATAAGAGTTCTGTGGAGGAAGGTACATCTGCTTGTTCTCTTAAAAGAGAGACTATTAATTGTATTCATATATATATATATATATATATATATATATATATATATATATATATATATACAGGGTGTCCACAAAATCTGGCTACATTATGTAGCCAGACGTTGTGGAAGCATCCTGTAGATTATGTTGCCAGACTTTATGGGCACCCTGTATATATATATATATATATATATATATATATATATATATATATATATATATATATATAATATATATATATATATAAATATATATATATATATATAATAAATATATATATATAAATATATATATATATATATATATATATATGAATGAAACATGAAATCAACAATAAATAACCATTTAAAAGAGAAATGGCAAAATTCATGGAATCTGAATAAAGAAAACAAACTCATCAAAATAACACCTTATCTTAAAAAAAATGGACACACAAAAAATAATAATAAACAGACGAGAAGAAGTCATACTAAATCGACTCCACATAGGACATACACATCTAACCCACAATTATTTATTAAAACAAGAACAACAACCAAAGTGCCAATGTGGATGCTTACTGACTACTGACTGAGGATTGTAAAAATACCAAAATTATAAGAGGAAAATATTTCAACAAAAGAAAATTAGGAAACTACTCCAAGAAGTCGAACCAAAAAAAAAAATGGATTTCCTTAAAAAAAATTGGAATATACGACAAAATTTAAACACTTATTACAACAGATGAGAAAATATAAAAAAAAACATCTAAACACACAACAAACAAATTATCAATATATAATAAAACTATACAAACCAAGTATAGCAAACATCTATCTACAAAATAATCCCCTCAATATGAAATAATTCTGAAGACTAGGACCAAATCAAGCAACATAAATAAACATCTGAAGAAATCTGGAAGAACCTGAAGGTTTTATTCCCCCCCAAAGGAGTCGGCATTAAATAACCGAAAAGGATTGATATGCCGTAAAACAAAACAACCATCCAACAAAAAAAAAAATCAATGTACACAATATAAAAGAAAAACTATATAAAAGTTACAATTACATTTAATACTCCAAAAACAATTTTCAAAGTTCTTATTCCGCGGAGTTTCTAAGAATGCTATTCTTTCTGTCCTCTGATGAAATGAATACGAAGAATAGCATTATTTGAAAAATGTTTTTTGGAGTATTTTCAGTCAAACAATAAATTTAATTGTACATTTCAACTTACAGTTTTAATTTCTTTTCTCTTATATATGAGGTATAGATAGATAGATAGATAGATAGATAGATAGATAGATATAATGGTTGTATTGTTTGGTTTCCTAGATTTTCCCTGATAGTTTCCACTGAAACTCGCGGGATTATTCAACAGTGCTCAATGGAAGACAGAGCCGGCACATAGTATGTTTATTATGCAAACATTAATGGGTTCATCTGTACATGCATGTTTCGGTGAAATCACAATTTAGAGAGACCCACCTGATCAGACCAAGAAAAGAAGCGAAGAGTGTCGTTTCTGTTGTTTATCTTAATGGATAGGCCTCTCTAAATTGAGATTCTGCCAAAGCATGTATAAACGTATGAAACCAATAATGTTGTTTGTATGATAAACATACCATATATATATATATATATATATATATATATATATATATATATATATATATATATATAGAGAGAGAGAGAGAGAGAGAGAGATGTTGTTTTGTTTTGGTTTTAGCGATATGTTTTGAATGAATTCAATTATTTATGAAAGTGCATTTTTATCGAAATGCGAGTTGGGAACAATTTTCCCTTTTAACCAATTTGGTACCCCCCCACATGGGGAGCTGTATATATATTATTTTTAAAATGTAATTATCTACTGACACGTGTTTCGTCGTCTACGACTCATCAGAGTGGCTGTATCTAGCGAGATTCGAAATTGGGACACATACACACACACACACACACATATATATAATGCGTGTAAATATATATATTGTTGAGACGATGATTCAGCAGTTGAGCTTCATAGCCTAGGCAGGGTGATAGGGAAGGATCGCTGTTACCCGTGCAGCAGTGGTCCCTCTCAATGAAGGCAGTGAATCCAAGGAAAAGACACAGTCGATACAGCTTGGCTCTAACTACGTCGCAGGAGATGCCCGTAATGGCAATATAAAGTCAAGTAGCCTTTGGAACTCGTCTCTGGATTTTCCCTTGGCATTTACTCTTTTAGCATTTCCAGAGGTGTTGAATCACAGTTGTCTTCTCTGAGGTGAGCTACCATCCAAAGTTGACGAGCCCCAACTTCCATTGCATTTATTTGGATGTTAAATGTAGTTAAACTACATTTAACATCCCAATGAATGCATTGACGATGATACTTACGAGCTTTAAAGGCCGACGATTAAAAGATATATCTGCCTTACTTAAAAATGCTAGTTTTATTTTTGGTGTCTCCAAACTCCCACCCACTATTTTTGCTGATGAGGAGACTTTGTTTTATAAAATCAAATGGTAAAATTATTGTCCAAGACTTATTGTCTTTCTCGAAAACATCGTTTTCGAAACGATCGTATAATTTATTGATTTTGTGTGTACTTCCTTGTGAGACCGATTTTTATTTTTTAATTTTAATTATAAATTATCAATCATTTCACTCAATATTAAAATAGCTCTAGGATATCTATGCCTATCGAGCTTATTATATATCTACATTACAACGAGCAATGTTTTCTCTTAATTGCATTAATGATTTTACTAATGCATTAAAATAAACTCTGCTCTTTAGACTGTTGTTCTAATCCCCTTAATATATATATATATATATATATATATATATATATATATATATGTATATATATATATATATATATATATATATCTGTATCCTCAATAGAAGAGGACCATATAAAAACAATAAACAACCACAGAATTCGCGTATAAGCCCGAGGAGTCCTAGAGTGGATGAAACGCCGAATATTCAGTGTAGCTTAATCGCCATATATATTTTATAAATTACTATATATATATATATATATATATATATATATATATATATATATATATATATATATATGATATATATATGTAATATATATATATATATAATATATATATATATATATATATATATGATATATATATGTAATATATATATATATATATATATAATATATATATATATATATATATATATATATATATATATATATATATATATAGGCTATTGATTTAACATTCCAGTAGTTGTTCGCTTTATGTTTATTACATTTTCATTGTGCACATGGATTGCACACGCGAGTATAAATAGATCATTTGATATCACTGTTGGAATCCATTGTTTCATTGTCATGAAGCTACGGCCATTCATGACTATTTCACATGACTATTCCTATAGTACGCAGAGTTTTCACTATCAAAAACTATTGTAACGTCACCAGGTTGAATAAAGAGTCGATTTTCACGCTAAAATATCGAAAAGCCATTTCAGTCCTATAATTGTGTGCTGCACAAAAAGACGAGAAACATATCTATTTATAAAATACTGGCTCTATTATAATCTGTTAGTTTTTCTTTACGAGGGAGGCAACCTCTTATCAAGGCTAAAAGGACACTCGAGGATAAGGAATAGTGAGTGTCAAGTAGCCGTTGAGACAACACTGTGGTTATCGGTAATCGTGGAAATTAGTACACCATTTTTACGTATTCGTTACATGCCAACACTCGGGACCTACACGTTGTGTGCAGACAGTTGCAGGGAAACAAAGATAACGAATAACTTGGACTCCCCTTTTCTCCAAGTGAAACAGCAGACATTTATTTACAGGTACTTTCCAAAATAAAGCCTTCTCTCTTGTTCCAAATCTTTTCGTATTCCAACGTGCTTAACAAGACTCCTCTATGTCGAACATATGGTACTCTGTCGTTGTTTGGCCATGTTTAGGGCGCGCCTTTTCTTGTCGCTCTCGGGTCACGTGTGTAATACGCCTTTCTCTGTCTTCCTGGCAACGTCTTTTTTAAATTGTTTTTTCTTTTTCCTTGCTGTGACACCTCACACACGGCTCGGTCATTTGCATACAGCTGGCTGGTTCTGCTGGTGAGATCCCCGCGTCTGAGCTCTGTTACAATCGCGGTATTGCTGGTTTATTTAAGTAATTTGTTTATGTAAGAATTTAAGACTATGTTATAGACGGATGGAAAACAGCCCCGCGGTATTGTGTTCCACAGAAGTGAAGTTCTAGAAAAGGAGCGTTGATCATGGATGTTACGATTATTTTTAAGCACAGATAGATAATAAGTGCAATTGTTGACAGTTGTTGTAGCTGGACGATGATTCACTGCGAATGTTCTACAGAGGCGTGGACCATAGATAGTAGATCAGTTGACTATCTGCCATGAAAATAACAATAGAGAAGAGATTGTCTCACTTTTTAGCACATTAAGATTTCATATTAAAATGAGAAAGAAGACGGATAACGATAAAGAACAAGAAAATCGGCGGGATGAGAGGAATAGAAGTACTAGTAATAGTTGTAGTCGTCGTCGTCATAGTAGTAGTAGTAGTAGTCGTATAGGCGAAAATGAGTAAGACGATGACGTAACTTAAATAAATGACGTAAATAAAGAAAGAAAGGAATAGACGATTAACAGCTTTACACTTTCATGCGTAATTTTTATAGACATTCTACGTACATAATCTTATTTGTTCTGAAACCACATAATTTCAAGCTAAGCTAACTTCTGAAAAAGTCTGTGACGACAGATAATGAAGGTTAATCATGTTTCTCTCACGGAAAAAAACAAATATTATTGATCAAATAAAAAAATTCTGATAATTTCTGATTATATTCTATTTGCCGTTGCTCAACGAGAGCATGCTTTACATAAATAAAAAAATATCCCAAAAACAAGAAAACTACAAGAAAGACTATTATATATTTATTTATTTATTTTCACAGTCAAACGATATCGCAGCTCACACAGGCAATGCAAGCCGACAAAGACAGAAGCAGAAGACTCGAGTTTCGCCCTTAATTGGGGCTCATCAGTTAAACATATCCGAATTCTGGATGTGTGAGCTGCGATGTTGTTTGGCCGTCAAAAATTAATTATATCTCAAATTCTGTAA